>NW_026294391.1:63632710-64232710 GCF_007827085.1 Peromyscus californicus insignis
ATTTTACCTAAGCCTTCACACTCAAAGGCCTTCTTCCAGCATGATTCTACCTACATAAAGAAATGTTGAGAAGTTTTCTTCTCTGTACATTAGTGACGGGATATTGGTTATTTGTGTAAATATATGCAGTGACAATACTTTGTTTCTTTGGGCAAGAAGTGGACTTAAGCATGATATTTGAAAAGACATGATCATAAAGTATAGACAAATATATAAATAATATCAGAATGGAAAATACATTATGGTGTTATTATATGCCTAAATAGAATTAAAACCTTTAACAATCCCATCATCTTTTAGCACAAGAGAAACTGACATTATCCCTTGCCCAGCATAACCCTAACTCTGATTAAAAGCATTTTTCCTCTTTGAGAACTATGTCATTTCTAGTAGTTTAAAGTGTGCATAAATAACTTCATTCACAATATAATTAAAGATCTTTATTTTTAAAAACTAAGCAATTTAGAGTTAACACCCTTCATACAAGCTTCACAGTTATCCTAGTATACATTTGTTAGTAGCTAAAAATTTTGAAAATGACTATATATTTCATTAAGAGAATCCAGAACAAATGGATTATTGCAACTGTTTTAGGATATGGACTATATTGAAACTAAAATGAGTTTGTGGATTGGCCTAAATTGAAACTATTTTAATATCAGTAGTGATGTGTTTCATTTTTCAGAACCAAATTAGGAAATGACTAATGCCAAAAGTGAACACTATTGAGAATATCCATGTGAACCTTTAAACAAGACTTGTAAAATCAACAGGGCATTATGCAATAAGTGGCACAGTATTTTGATGTAGCTATCCTTCTAAATCTTGATTATATAAAAATTTCATATACACAATATTAAAAGCTTAATATAAGCCTTCGAATGGCTTGACCCTACTGTGAGTTCCTCATGCTTACTTAAATATATTAGGCTGTTGAAATATTACATATCTGTATTACACTTCCAAATTCAGCAATGCATAGAAAATATTTGAACATGTTAGTTAATGGCCTTTTTAAAATGTTTATAGTTTTTAATTAAAAATCTTTATCATTTGCTATATTTAACCAGAAAAAGGTTTTAGAGTTACATTTTTATTAGTTTTTAATTCAATAACCTAACAGAAAAAATTCCAAGAATGAAGAAACTAATTCTTTTTATCATTTGAACAGATTATAAAATATCCATCTGTGTAAAAAAACTGGCAAACACTTTGTGATTATGACTTTTATCAACATCTGTATAGATTGTCAACAGAGCATTATGTTAAAATTACATTTTTTAGATAACATAGCTCCTTTAATATAATACATTTAAAGTTGAAATACAGACAAACATTTCTGTTTCATTTGTAGGCAAAACCTGCTTTGAAATTTATAGAGCAAAGGGATAATGAATTTAATTTAAAGTAAAAATTAGTTCTTTAGCTATCTTAATTTCTATTGTGTGTGTTTTAGACTGTAGCATAACTTATAACAGTCATAGTAGCCACAGAAAATTGGTCTTTTTCATGGTGTCCCAACTAAGAATCTTCATTTAAATTTTATTTATTTTTTATGTCAATAAATGTTCTGCTTGCCTGTATTTCTATGCACCACATTCATGCCTGGTGCCTACAGAATCCAGAAGTGTGTTAGATCCCCTGGGACTGGAGTTACAGGTAGTTGTGAGCCATTATGTGGAGGCTGGGAATGGAACACAGGTCCTCTGGAAGAGCAATCACTGTTCTTAACTGATGAACCAGTACTCCAGGCCTGATTCTTCATTTAAGGGGGAATCTTAAGTATAATCTGAACTAGTCTATGGAGTCATATCTGTCTCTTTGAAAAGACATACATTATGATTTGTTGGACATTATAAGCATTACTTTGCTGTTACATGGGTATATATAGTAGATATCCAGAAAAGAAAATGTGCATAATTACTTTGGATTTAGCTTAACTGGACTACTAGAGAAACCTTTGGTGTGTAGAAAGTCACTGCAAATATCAAGTATTTTTAAAAGACAAATTAGGTTTATGTTTATTTTTTGTTGATTCTCTTTATGTTAATATTATAGAGAATACTTCTTTAATTTATTTGCCTCTATAATCAAGCAACTAAAGTACTGTAGTTCTCTCCTAGAACAGGGACCACTTTTACCATTTTTAAAAATAATGCACTTGCTTTGATTGTAGTGTTAAAAATGAAAAGGAAGTCAAGTCTGATGGTTAAGATAATTTGATTGAGTTCCTTTTATTCTCATATAGCTGTTATACTATTTTATTCTCAGAGTTCTTGATATCCTTGACAATTATTACAGCAAGAGAATATGTTTTAAGAAATTGTCTATTTGGCATTACAAATAGTTTTGGAGGGAAAGATCACAAAACAGTATATATCTTACATTTTCATCATTGATTCAGATGCAATGTAGGACCACAGCCAGATAGCACATCTTTCTGACTTTCGTCTAGCTTATTAATTTCAGGTATCACACAATTAATATTATATTAAGTATTCGCTTAACTTTGTAGTCAAATATGAGTAGGAGTTGTCTCTTTATTTTATTTTTGCGGTGCTGGTGGCAAGTATTCTACCATTGAGGTACACACCTAGCCCCTTAGAGTTTTCTCTGTGTTGACATTATATGTCAACATTTACTTTCAGCAGATCAAAAGCATTGAAAGGGGTTTCCGTGAGATGATTATCACTGTTCATGATGTTTTTGATGCTCTTTATTATTAATGTTAGCCAGTATTCTGTTTACTGCTTTACTCAGTACACCATGAAAATATCAAATCAATCAGTGTTTTCATCATGATATAAATAGAATTTTCTTCTTGAAATGAGGACTTTCATTTTGAAAGAGATAATATTCAGTTGTCGGTAATTTATATTTTAATTAAATACAGCAGTTTCATTTCTCCCGGGCCTTAATCTTCTCTCTAGAAACAGATGTAGTATAACAAATAAAACGTGCAATACCTCTTTCTAGTAATTAAATAATACTTCATACTTCTTTGAACCTATGAAATATGGTACATAGTGTAACCAATGTCCATTTCTTTATTTAACTGTAGGTGGATACCAATCCTGAAGTTTTCCAAAGTAGGAGATATCTTCTGAATATAAGCATTTACTATAAGGAAGGTAACTAGCAACATTTCTGTCTTAGAATCATTACACAAGTTTTAGACTTTGTTAGATTTAACATCTAGTTGAAAAAATAATATTGTACTATTAGAATGCTTATAAAAGCCTAATTTAAAAGAACATTTTTTTGGATTGGAATTCTCTGTTTTATTCATTGCAGTTTTTATTTTTAATTTATTTTGTGGTGACACGAGGTCAATATGAAGTGTCTTTCCCACTTTCTCCATCTTTTATTTTGAGATAGCAGCGTCTTCTCACCGAATCTAGAGCTTGCCATTTCAGCTATACTGGCTGGCTAGTGAGCCTTGGAAAGTCCGTGTGTCTCCATCTCCCCAGCTCTGTGATTATAGACATGCACTGCCATGCTTGGTTTTTGTTTGGGTGCTGGGGATCCAAATTCAGATCCTCATGTTTACACAGTACTTTACTCAGTGAGCCATAGCCCAGCCTTCAGAGTAGTTTTTTTTTTTTGTTTGTTTTAATGGAATGGAAGTAGCCAAGTCATTACATGAGGTATGCCTGTTGATAGTAATGGTCCTTGGTCATTTCTTATAAGTTTCCTTTAGTGATATGATTCTTAAAGTATTGCTGCATCAACACCATCTGGGAAGTTGTTTAAATGCATATCTTCAGGTTCCCCTTTGACCTGCTTATTCAGAAACCCTGAACGTGGGACCTAGAAAGATTTTCCAAACCCTCCATGTAACAATGTCTCATGAAAATTAAGAACTTCTATGTCAGAGCAATTATTTACCATCATTTCTTTAGTGTGTATGTCTATATATATGTATACATACAGCTTGTAAGAATATGATGAGGAACATCAGATTATTCACGTATGACATGTATCAAAATGCTCTTTTGGTGTTTTTCTTCTTCAGACTGGTTGACTCATGACTCTACTCCATAAGATGAAAATTCATATCTTGTCTGAAATATCCACTGAATCATATTGACTGTATAGAGTTCTTGAAAGTTATCTTTACAAAGTAAGTTGTAAGTCATTCATCTGTCTCTTTGAAGATAAACTTCTAATATTAGTAGAGTTGGAAAATTATTAGTTTCACTTTTATTTCTGTGGTCAGAAGGATAATAAGTGTGTGATAAGGAAAAATTATGATTTATTTATTATACAAATGACCGTTTCTGACCCTTTGTAAGATCTTGACAATTCACTTGCCTTATTTGCATTCCAGATGAATTTAACCAATTAAATAACAGAAACAACTGAATTTTGATTTCAATGTCTACTAAAATCATACATATTATTATATCATATTTATTATAGACATATTGATATTAATTAGGATAGATAAGAAATGTGTTAGCTTAAAAGTTAAATAAATTGGAAGAAGCCAGAGACTCAGAAGATCTTTGGGAATGGACTAATATGAACATCACATTTTAAGACTGATTAGGAATTTCGGCTTTTGTACTTGTGTTCAGGCTTAGGAGGCAAATTTTTAAAGGAGATTTGTCTTGAGTTTGGACTTTTAGCCCATGAAAATATATGTTTGTACTTCATATTATAAAACCACACATTCTGTAGCTGACAGCTCTGTTTAACACAACATTGTGCACTAAGCAATGTGTATAGTTTTATTGTACTTCTAACTTTATGATAGGCATTCAAAGATTACATTGAATTGTGTTTTTAGCAGATTGTTTTAATTTTTTATATTTGATATATGAATTGAATATGATATATGAAAATACAACTGTTAAGTTACATGTGATAAGTCATTTAGTGTTATAGGTAATTATCAGAAGATGAAAATAGATAATAGTTATGTAAAAGAACTATAACATTATGACCAAATCTTGAATTATCTATGTTAATAGAGATGAGCATTTGTATAAGCATTATAGATTCCATATTAATAAAAAAATCACATGTATATATTCCATCATGTTATACTTTACTGAATTTGGTGTGTGACTATATGTGTGTATATGTTGTATATATATATCATATTGTGTATATATATATATATCATATATATATAGCTTTTTATATATATGATATAGTATGGTAATTATGATGTTTTAAAATTTTGTGATTCATGTTTCTTAACTACAGGTGACCAGAAAATGGTAATTTAAAATTCTTCAGTTAGTAATAATATACTAATTTAGTAAAAATTAAAGTTTATGTAAAATAGAAGTTTACTTAGTTGTAGCAAGAAAATTCTAAAATAAAAATCTGAACTGGTTATTTAAAAACATCATTTAGATAGTTGAAACATATACTAATCAATGACAGCATTTCCTCACATCCTAGCAAACTGACTTCATGTGTTTATATTTAACAAAGGCTAATGATAAATTATTGTACACACATATGTATACTTAATTATACATATGTATAAACACACATATATATTCTTAAACCTGCAGGCTAGTCTAGGTACTAGAAGACTTAGAATCATTAGCATAGGTGTCAAGTGAAGAACAGAATTCTGTACACTGATGAGCAGTTTCTCTATACCACATTTCTACCACAAACTGAAAAGAAATGTTAATCTTCTTTATTTTCTTTGCAAGATCTTAGTATGCTTTTTTTCTTGGAAAGAAAATGCTTTTCCCTCCCTTTATCCTGTAATATCTATGTGTAGATCTAGGATATTAAGTATCTCTTCCTAATTTGTTTTATGTGAAAGACCCCTTTTTGATCAGTTGCTCATTTATTCTGGCAGTTAGTTCATTTACTCTTGATTTGATTGACTATTTCCATATAAAATTCCTATGGACTTCTGTATGGAAAATAATTTCTTAATATTTAAGAAAGTATATATAGCAATATGAATATTCTCCTCTCACAGGTTGTAAGACTAGTATTAAGCCATTGAATTTTTAATTTTTACTAATATTATCAAAGGAAAATTTCCACTAATGAAACAGAAATTTCCACTTTCAAAAGAAATTTTAATATTAAGGAAGAATTTTAAAGCTTATGACAGCTATTTAAGTTAGTTTATACTTCTTAAATATTTATTAGATAAACTGTAGACCTTCCTAAAATATTTACACAAGTCCAGATATTGTGATGAACTCTATTTTCCAGACTGATAACTAGAACATAACAAATTGTTAGCTTTAACTAATTCAGTGATAATTCTAGGAGAATGTATTTTAAAGTAGTGTTATAATTGCTTATTGAATGTTCTAGCAACCAATGTATATTCTGTATATTATTACTCCTTACATTGTTAATTTTGCTTACTAGAGCAATTACTTAAATCCAAAAAACCTGAAGTAAGTTAATTCATCCCACCCATGTTTAAGGTTTGATTTGCATACTCACATAGTTGGTCAAACTATACAGATATTCCCAATAAAACTGGTTTTAAAGAAAACAAGCAACCCACTCGATAAACCATAACATTACATAATAAAAATGTACATTGACTCATTAATTTATGAGGATAATATATAGAGGACCACGATAAGTTTAGTTTTCTCACTAACACAGATCTGCTGTTACTTAATCATTGAACTGCCAAAGACTGTTCTACAGATGCCAAATTAGGGAATTCTTTTGCTGTACTTATGCCTGATACACATGCAGTATTGAATTCTAAATATTTTTATTATTCTGATAGCTCCCTAAAAATGCAAGATATGAATGCTACCTATATAAATCTTCTTTAAGCATAATAGAGTTTTTTTCCATTCCTGGAATTCAGGAAATAATATCTAGTTCAAAGACTATGTCCATGATGGACTTCATTTACTTTCCTAGATTTATTTGTTTGAACAGCTAAATAGTGTATTGGAAGATCCATGTAATCACTCTAGATGACCTAGATACAAAATTATATATAGTTGCACTCATCATGTTTTTATAAAAATTTAAATTCATGATGCTCTCCATTTATAAAATTTTCTGAACATATTATATCAGATATTTATATGATCAAATATATCAGACTATTTATATGATCAAACAGCATAATTATCATGTTTATATGAGGAATGACTAGAAGAGAACACCATTTTTATTTTATGAGTTATATAATTGCAGTTAATCCCTGAGAAATTGTTTGAACTTATTAACAAACCAAATATTTGATATAGTCTTTGTGACCTTTATTTTTTCCATGTTTAAAAATGATATTATCTATATATCTATTAATAACGTCCTAGTATTCACTTTGTTTTTTATAGAGGATAAACCTCTTTTGAACTTTTTTCATATGCTTTAGGTGTAACCTTAGTTTTAAGATGCTGACATTTTCTCTTAATATTTTTCTTTCCTCGTAGTTGATCTATTGACTTCACAATGTCAGAGATCAGATTCAGCAATCTCACTTGGGATCACATTGTAACACTGGATCGCGTGTTAGATGAAGTAATCCCAATTCATGGAAGGGGCAATTTCCCCACGCTGGAGGTAAAACCAAAAGATATTGTTCATGTTGTGAAAGATCAACTCATAAAGCAGGGCATTATTGTTAAAGATACCAGATTGAATGGCTCTACAGCAAGTTACGTTCTCGCAAGCCATAATGGAATCAGCTATAAAGATTTGGACATTATTTTTGGTGTTGATCTACCAAGTGACCAAGAATTTCAGGTTGTTAAGGATGCAGTTTTAGGTTGTCTACTTGACTTTTTACCTAAAGGTGTTAAAAAAGAAAAGATTACCCTAAAGACAATGAAAGAGGCATATGTGCAGAAAATGGTCAAAATTTGCAATAACCATGATCGTTGGAGTCTCATCTCTCTTTCAAATAACACCGGAAAGAATGTAGAACTAAAATTTGTGAATTCACTCAGACGACAATTTGAATTTAGTGTAGATTCTTTTCAGATTCTTTTGGATTCCATGTTAGATTTCTATAGTGTCCCAAATGCTAAGCTAACCAAAGAATCCTGTCCTGTTGTGGTGGCTGAAAGTATGTATGGGGATTTCCAGGAAGCAATGATACATTTGAAATACAAGCTTATATATACCAGAAAACCTGAAGAGATCAGAGGTGGTGGCCTTTTGAAATATAGCAATCTTTTGGTTCGTGATTTCAAACCAGCTTGTCAAACAGAAATTAAGACTCTGGAACGTTATATGTGTTCTAGATTTTTCATTGATTTTCCTGATGTAGCAGAACAGCAAAAGAAAATTGAATCATACCTCCGCAACCATTTCATAGGTGAAGAAATAAGCAAGTATGACTATCTTATGACCTTGCATGGAGTTGTAAACCAAAGTACTGTCTGCCTCATGGGTTATGAAAGAAGGCAGACTCTTAACATGATCACCCTTTTGGCTTTGAAAGTGCTTGGAGAACAGAATATATTACCCAGTACAGATAGTGTAACTTGCTTTTATCAGCCTGCTCCATACCTGGTTCTTGAGGGAGGGTACCCAAGTTATTATGTAGCGTCTGGGCTACCACTTGTTTACTTCCAGCCATGTCCTGCAGTGCAGTTTCCAGTACAAAATGATATGATGTAAGAAGTACACATACCAGAAGCATTGCTTAAGCACATCTGAAAAGCAATTTTCAAATTCTGTAAATGTTAACATTTACTATTGTGTAGTTGTCAACTATTTTTCACCAATTATAGCTTAAATAATCATAGTAGGTAAGGTATCATCTCTAAACTAATTTTTAAATGATCTGCAAATGTGACTGGAAAAACTTTCAAATGTAGTGGAATACTTGAGATGATTTTTCAAATCTTACTGACACTTAAGATAGAAATCACTTGACCAGTATGTTAAAGATGCGTACATCTTTGTCTAAAGTATAAAAGAACACTTTTCATGTCTTAAAGTGGACACACATAGTGAAGACATATTATTACATCTTTATGTTCAAGTTCCTTGTTACACTGTATTTTTCTTAGCAAATAGTGCCGTGAAATTTTAGTGCTTAAATTGAAAATATCTGATTTCTATTATAAGAAATTTAAATGATGTTAAAACCTGCATTTCCCAATAAAATTTGTTGGGTTAAAAATACTACTAAAGTTTGAAGAATCACTAGAAAAAATGTTCTGGAAAACAGTCTTTACCCTCTGTATAATAATTAGCTAATCTGTGGATTGAAAAATTCCTTTCATCTGGACAACCAATAAGATAACTTATTGTGCAGGGTTTTTTGGCATTTAAATAAGTTGAAAAGAAAAAAATAACCAACTCTGAATGTGAAACTATTTTATCATCATTTCCTAAGAAGAAACTAAATGGGACAAAAAAGAGAGAAATACCACCACCAACAACAGAAAGTTAGAGAATTTAGCCATGACATTTAAGATTTTTGGCTTATTTGATCAACATCCTGGGAAAGTTTTGTTATTAGTAATTGAAAGCACCTACCACCAAATAAAGCACTTTCACTTTTCCAAGACCAAAGATTGATTTATAGTATGCTCCTCAATGTTAGATTTCAGTTAACACCATCCTTTTTCAGTAATTGTGTATATTTGCAATTATTCTGAGTATTTATTCAGTAATCACATATCCACTATCAAATCTATGAATGGGATTTAAAATTAATTTCTCTCATATGATAAAAAAAGCCATTGATCTGTTATCTGGGATGGTAACAACAAGCTGTTCTGAATAAATGTCAATAAGGCCATGAGAAAACTTAAGTATTTTTCCATCACAACATGAACAAGCAATCAAAATCTGAGAATGTGCTACCTACAGACTGTATTTAAAGTCTCATCTCAGCATTATAGTATTGAATACAAAAGTACAACTTCTATGGAATTTTCAAATAGCCAATATTTCTGACTTTTTTTGTACCCATACATCGCTGGCCATTGGCATATTTTAAATAATTACATGTGCATTACAGAATCCCAAGGCTTTAAAATATTTGTATTTACCTCTTTGGGAGGTGAAAAAAATAAAAAAGTATACTAAGAAATTGTATCACTGTATCTATCTACATCATGTATTGGCTAAAGCATAGTGATCATTTTTTTGTGTCCTAATATATACACTTTACTTTTCAGAAAGTGGGAATACATATACATAAACCTGAACTTATTCATCAGTTAAAAAGTAATTCTAAAAGATACAGGGAAAATACTCGAAAATAAAAAGGAGTGTGTTAGTGATGTCATTGCTAAATGTTCAGTATTTCCCATAGTAGTTCAGTAATAGAATTGTGAAAGTGTCTGGGAATATCTTATCACATCTGTGATCCCATTGCTTCTTACTGGTATTTCCTCCAAACTCTCTAATTGCTAAGAAGCATTTTTTCCGTATTATTATCCTAAAGCTTTAAATTGCAATGTAGAGAATGGCCTAAAAGGATCATGCTTTCTCCTGACATTTTAAGTGTCTTGTTCTCTTATGAAAAAGCTCCACGTAAATGTCTAATATTTTCTCAGGTTAGAGAATCCAAACATGTTGAATAGGAATGATACCATAAAAGAAAAAGCTTTAGCCTATTCCTCATGACTTTGTTTCTCTAAATAACATCACCACGCTAAGCCTTCCTTTGTTGCCTACTAACCAGAAAAATATTATTCACTGGCATGTCAGCATCTCTCCAGAACTAGTGTAACTGCCTTAAAAGAAGCAGTACTAATTCCTTCTGTTCATTGGTTTACTACAAAGCATTTTTTTGATATGTAAACAGGTGCCAGCCTTTTTTACCTGATGTAATCCATAGAAGTCATTCAATAATTTTAAAACCCCATTCCAGCATATGTCATTCCATTACCAGACACACACCAGATTGCCCTTGATTGCTTTAACTAGTGATAAAATACAGGAGTAAGTTTTATTCTGAAAGCTGTTTTTATTTTTTAACATCAGTAATCTAACCAAAACCAAAAAAGAAAAAAAATGTTGTTCTAACATTTCTATTAGTTGAATTAATTGGGTTTTAGCCACAGACACATATTCTTTTAAACTAGAATATTCTTACAGTGCACAAATGTCTACATATTATAAAAGATCTAATGGGGTAGGTAAGACTTTTAAATAGCCTTCTGCTAGTCTCTAATCTACTGCTTTAAAAGAAAGGATTAGCTTGTTTGGGGTGATAACATACAAGCTGGAGGAGATATACTACTTGGAAACCAATTTTATGTTACTGATATTTGAACATAACACATTTTGCTTTACTTTGCTTTGTTATGGGAGGATGAGATTATTTGAATGAATTAGAACAAAACTCATTTTTATAAATATACACCTTGAAAGAACAACAGATGTTTTATAGATGATTTTAATGCATGTGGTTTGTATGCCCCCTCCAACAGGCAGACCTCCCTGTCCTATAGAAGTAGTGCTACATAGATGCATCTTTTAATGCCTCCGAATAAAATCATTAACCCCTGTAAATGAATAAAATGGCCTTCTTAAGAGAAATAGTGTATCGAGTAGCTACTCCTCAAAATTATCCCAAATTTAAAATGATGGCTAAATGTCAGTCTAATTAATTTGGTGATTTCTTGTATAATTCTAGACTAATGGAGAAATATAAAGTATTCTCTCTAAAATGCTAACTAACCCATCACACATTATAGATATGCCCCATTCATACACATTCCTTAGGCAAAACTATGGAACCCAGAAGGCTGTGATTGGATTCTTGTTAAAGACCTGGTGATGAGTAGGGGATACTGGTCTCTGTGAAAATGACATTACAGAGCGGTATGAGAATACTAACTAATATAAAACTTGACCTTTTATTTTTACTATAGTAGAATAACTTGAAAGTTTTCTACATAAAATGAAAGCTTAATTCCAAAACAAAAAGGTAAAGATATTATCAAATCCTTAACTTGTGAAATCAAAATTAAAAGGGAATTCTTGTGTATTTATAGTAGTCTCTTCCAAGTGTTTTGAAAATTAAAAGTAATTTTAGGAAATCATTGATATGTATATTTCCTATTTTAAAAAAGTTTTTACAATTTTAGTGCCTCCCAACAATAATACAACCCATATTAGCAGGTATTTGAACAAAGATAACTGAAAATTGTAATTTTATTTAAGTCATATGGATGACTTTCTTGAGCATAAGTATTTCTTCATACTTATCTTCTTCACAGATTTAAGAAAGAGTTTAAAGGCACCTTTGGTACCCTGACTTCAAAATCCAATACTTTTTCAGGAAGTAAACTCCAAATACATGTTGTTCACTAACTATTGAAATTGTATTTTCACTATTGAGTAAAATTCTTTCAGATTCAGCTGGCAAGTTAGGAATATATATTAAAACTGGCTTAAAGAGTAAAACTGTCTCCTTTGAAAAGCACTCAAATGAATCTTTAAAGTCAAAAGCAAGATACCCTTCTATAAAATACCATATCTGTGTACCAAAACAGAAACTATATACATGAGGTTATATGATTTAGTCATGTTGAGGGCTATATTTAAACATGCTAGCCATAGAGCTATATTAATTTCAGTGGCTATTTACTAAAACAAGGAGAATAATTATAGAAGAGATATACAGCTCCTGGTAAATCTCGACAGCTTCCAAAAACAAAGGAGCATTGATACATTTCTCTGGAAGAATGTTCTGATGTTGTCTTTATTTTAAATATTTTTATCATACCTAGAGCATTAAAAGTATACTTAATAATAAAGTATCATGTAGTGTTCTAACATGTGGACATTGCTGATGCTTAAATATGATTAGTACATGTATTTCCTCCAACACATGTCTGTTCTTTATGATGAAAACTTCTAGAGATTTACAGTACATTTGTGTTATCTATAGTCATTCTACTGAAGAGGAGGGTTTTAATTCATCTTGTTTCTCTTCTACATTTTCCTCATTTACTAAAATGGCACTTCTGTTTTTCTTAGTGACAGGATAGAAAAATTAAAAAACTAGGGGCAATTTTTAGTGTTTATTTTACAAAAGATTAATTCCTAGTAAGGATGGAATCTGGAACTGTTAATTTACTAAGATTGTGTTCATAGACATTCCCATTCCAGAAAAGTAACTTCCATGTATGTATTGCAGAGAACCCAAAGTTAGGCTGTCTGATTTTCAAGATTTCTCATGCCTACGGCACATTAACAATCATTCAATAAGCTTAACTATCCCAGCAAGATTAGAAATAGCCCATTTCATTAGCTGAAATTTTCTGATCTCAACCCATTACTGTTAGATAATGTCTTCTGTTTGCCATTTTATAGGTGAATGTAGAAAATCTGACTTCCTCTTTAAATTAAGACCTCCTGCTATTTTAAAGCAGGTTTCATATACCTTGACAACCATTGCCACCTCACATCTGTACACTGCCATTAGATTTAACTGAGTACTGTCCTCTTTGGAAGCTTGTGACTTGTTAAACTTCACCTGGCCCCTGTTTAGATGAACTGAATGTCTGTAACTTTGCCTTCTGGTTCAAAAAGGATTAGCAGGCACAAAAATGTTTTCTTTAAAGTCCATCTTGATGTTAAGGGAATGTCTTGGCCTGCAAAACAAAGAAGGCAATGTTTCAGATAATCTAGACCATAAACATGTCAATCAATAATGAGTGGTGAAAGATTAATCTGAGTAACTTTCTCATTCAGGATACAGAATGACTACTGCATACAATAAAAATCTTACAGTATAATTTCAGTAAATTCATCTGACAAGAGATAAAGTTAGAGCATATCAAAAGTTAGAGCATATCACTTCAAAACTAAACAAGTTATACACATAAGTATTTCTCTTCAAGATATGTTTCAACATTCAGTTGATTTAAACCTAATTGTTTAACATGAAAGAAAATGTCAGTAATACAAATGATGGTCAGACTGGGAAAATAAATTAAACATCTAACTGTAGTTGCCCAGGTCCACATAGAGGAGGTTGCTAATAGCATTCTCTACTCTACTATATCAAGAAAAATGATCTTTTAAACACTGAATTGTTTTGTGTTTGGTTTTAGGAAAGCAGGCAATATAAATATAGCTTTATAACATTTAAGGTGCCTTTTCTATTTTTATAGTTCATATCACCACTTTTAGTCTCTTAGTACAAACATTTTGAAGTGCTGTAATAAATTACAATGATTCTGTAAATAAAAATTTTCAGGACTGTTTCAGGACAGATGTCTGAAATGTCCAAAGTTTGGTGAACTGTGTATATTTGCTTTAATGTTGAATGTATGTTAAATAAGAATATTTTTTTACAATGTTATACAATTTCAAGACTTGTATTACTTTTCTGGAAAAGGTATTTTGCTGTTTGACAAATAATTAATATATGAAGAGTGAGGTATCTTTTGTGGAAACTATTTTTGATTCTGATAATAGTAAAAATGTATGTTTTGTTGTTCACCATATAGCTCTTATACTTGTATCGTTTGCTTTGTGTGTTTGTAAAGTTGATGGAAAAATTTAATGTAGATATTGTTATTAGATTGAAATGATTTTTGAAATAAAATGACCATGGAATATGCAGCAGTGCACTAGCTGCAAAATGGGTAAATGCCTGTTATTTCAAACTTAACCACATCAGTTACTTAAAGTATTTTTAAAAGAACTGCCTTGAGATTTTTCCATAGGGTTTGTATAGAATCACAGTTTTCATTAAAGGTGGCAAATATGGAACACAAGAAACTACTGGCCTTAGGTATATTATGGCTTTGTATAAGGAAATACTATCACCATTTATGAGAAATTAACTGATAACACTATCCAATACAAAATACTATCCACAAAACCTAAGTATATAAATGATTTATATTTATTTCCCTTAGCTTCATTTGATTTTTTTCATTGGTAAACCTTATTTATTCTCTTCCCCCATTCAAATTATTGTTATCTATAATGCATTGAATGAGATCATAATTGACAGAAAATGAAATTAAATGCCAGAATCATTTAGAGAAATGGACCAAAATGATATAACAGATACTGTATCTACACCCTTACACACACACACACACACACACACACACACACACACACACACACACACACACACACACATCACACCTTTAGCAGAACTTGGTGGTATTTTAGATAAATGACTAAAGAATGAAAAATGGTTTTGAACAGAGCCATCACTAAAATAATGAACACTGATAAATGTGAATGTGAAAAAAGGCTATAACATAAACCTGGTGCCAGGGAAACTCCCAGGAATCCACAAGAATGACCCCAGCTAAGACCCCTAGCAGTAGTGGAGAGGGTACCTGAACTGGTGACTACCTTAATTGTCATCAGAGAGCCTCCATTCAGTAACTGATGGAAACATGCAGAGATCCACATCCAATCACTGGGCCAAGCTCCAGGAGTTCTGTTGAAGAGAGAAAGGAAGGATTCTAGGAGGATGGGAGGGGTGGAGGGGTTGGGGGGAGCAAGGTCATGACAGGGGAACCCACAGAGGCAGCTGACCTGAGCTCCTGGGAGCTCACCAACTATAGACTGAAAGCTAGGGAGCCTGCATGGGACCAACCAAGGCCTTCTGCATGTATGTGACAGTTGTGTAGCTTGGTCTGTTTGTGAGGCTTCTAGCAGTGGCATCAGGATCTGTCCCTGGTGCATGAGTTGGCTTTGGGGAACCCAATCCCCAAGCTGGGTTGCCTTGCCCAATCTTGATGCAAGGAGAGGAGCTTAATCCTGCCTCAACTCTTTTTTTAATCTTTTAATATACAAGGATCAGTTCTGCCTTATGTAATCCTTAAAATGTTACCAAGAATCCTAGTTTCCATACTTCCAAAAAGTAGACAACTTTAAATTTAGTAATAAATGGATATACATAAAAATCCTAGTATAGTCCTATATTGATTCCATAAAATTTTGCTTGTGAACTTCTAGTTAAATCATGCCTGATATATAAAAAATGCATCATATTTATATATTTCATCGAGCATAGTAACACTTGTTTCATTATTTAGCACTAATAAAAGTCAGATTCATCACCTTTTGAAACCTGATAATGGTGCCATTAAATTACTTACATAAAATCTAATTTCTCATTGGACTAAGTGATTGCTATGCTTGAGTTTTTCTACATTATTTACAACATTAAAAACACACATATAATATATACATGTGTATGTACATATGTGCATTTGTAGGTATACATGTACATATGGATATACATTCTCATTCCTCACCAAGTAAATCTGGTTCTTATCAAGATTATGTAAAGTTATCTAGAGTATGATTGAAGGTTACCTTTTGTTTTATATTAAAGTTTGAATAGATTTCACCCATTTTGTAAAGTTATATGTAAACATAAAATTATTAAGAGTAGTGCACTATTTCTCATCATTCCTAACATTAAGTACTGTTACACATACATGTATGCCTTTGTGGTTGCTTCGTTATATCTCTCTAACCTATATCATTGCACAATCTTCATTTCTGAACTCATAATGAATTTCTATAGAAGCAGTAAAACACCAAATTTATAATTTCAATGACGTGTATGAAATGAAAACCCTAATATCGTTTAGATTATACATATATCAGTAAAATGGATCCCACGCTTCTTTCAGCTCTGTGTTACAGACTCTTACTCCCACATCAAGCCTTCTAAGGATACATAAATGTGGCAGACATAATAAATACCTTCATGGAGAAAAATCAGTTTTTCAATTTTAAAGACACTGAACACAGGTAAATATTTGAAAAAAATGGCTTATCTCAAATTCAAAATGTTTTAGTAAAACCATTTTTCTGGATACACTATGATAGAAGTAACAGTGGCTGAATTGACAGTTTTAATTAGCATTATAGAAAATTTAAAAGAAAATGAGGGAAATCTGTGGTTTTATGGGAAGGTAATTCATTACAGAGCTCGCATATCTGGGTACATTTTGAAGGTTATTTGAAACTTTCCTGAACAACTCTTGCCTCTAGAAAGGTACATTCTTTAAAAAATCACCCCAAGGAATCAATCAACCTCAAAAACCAGCTATACCACTCTTGGGCATATACCCAAGGAATGCTCAATCTTTTTTTTTTAATTTTTATTTTTATTTTGCAATACAATTCAGTTCCACATGTCAGCCACGGATTCCCTTGTTTTCCCCCCTATGACCTCCCTCACCTTCCCCCCAGCCCACCCCCCATTCCCACCTCCTCCAGGGCAAAGCCTTCCCCGCAGACTGAGATCAACCTGGTAGACTCAGTCCAGGCAGGTCCAGTCCCCTCCTCCCAGGCCGAGCCAAGCGACCCTGCATAGGCCCCAGGTTTCAAACAGCCAACTCATGCAATGAGCACAGGACCTGGTCCCACTGCCTGGATGCCTCCCAAACAGATCAAGCCAATCAACTGTCTCACCCATTCAGAGGGCCTGATCCAGTTGGTGACCCCTCAGCCATTGGTTCATAGTTCATGTGTTTCCATTTGTTTGGCTATTTGTCCCTGTGCTTTATCCAACCTTGGTCTCAACAATTCTCGCTCATACAAACCCTCCTCATTCTCGCTAATTGGACTCCCAGAGATCCACCCAGGGCCTAGCCATGGATCTCTGCATCCAGATGAATAGGAAGAAGCAAAGTGCTAGAGAGACCCACAGAAATCCACAAAGATACCCCCACAACAGACTGCTGGCAATGGTCGAGATACAGCCCGAACTGACCTACTCTGGTGATGGGATGGCCAAACACCCTAATTGTCATGCTAGAAACCCCATCCAACTACTGAGGAATGCTCAATCTTACCACAAGGACACATGCTCAACTATGTTCATAGCAGCATTCTTCATAATAGTCAGAACCTGGAAACAACCTAGATGCCCCTCAACCAAATAATGGATAAAGGAAATGTGGCACATATACACAATGTAGTACTACACAGCAGTAAAAATTGATATCATGAAATTTGCAGGCAAATGGATGGAACTAGAAAATATGATCCTGAGTGAGGTAACTCAGACTCAGAAGGACAAACATGGTATGTACTCACTCATAAGTGGATACTAGATGTAAAGCAACCCACAGCTCCAGAGAAGCTAGCTAGCAAGGAGGACCCTAGGAGGGACACATAGATAACACAGCGAAGGAGAAATAGATAAGATCTACATGAGCAAACTGGGAGTATGGGGGGGTAATGGAGGGCAAAGATTAGGGGATGAGAACATAAGGAAATGGGAGGTTTGAGCTGGAACAGGGACAGAGTGGGAGAGCAAGGAAAGAGATACCATGATAAATGAAGACATCATGGGAATAGGAAGAAACAGGGTGCTAGGGAAGTTCCCAGGAACCCACAAGGATTACCCCACCTTAGACTACTAGCAGTAGTTAAGAGGGTGCCTAAACTGGTCTACTCCAGTAACCAGATTAGTGAATACCCCAACTGTCATAATAGAGCCCTCATCCAGTTACTGATGGAAGCAGTTCCAGAGACCCACGGCCGGGTGCCAGGCTGAGCTCCAGGAATCCAATCAATGAGAGAGAGGAGGGATTCTATAAGCAAGGGACATGGAGATCATGATGGGAAAATGTACAGAGACGACCAGCCACACTAGTGGAAACCCATGAACTGTGGACCAATAGCTGTGGAGCCCCCATGAGACTGGACTAGGCCCTCTGGAGATTTGAGAGAGTTGTTTAGCTTGAACAGTTTAGGGGGCCCCCAGGCAGCGGAATCGGGATCTGTCCCTGGTGCATGAGTGGGCTTTTTGGAGCCCAGTGCCTAAGGTTGACTGACACCTTGCACCACCTTGGTGCAGGGGGAAGGAGCTTAGATCTGCCTCAACTGAATGTACCATGCTCTGCTGACTTCCCATGGGGAGACCTTGACTTGGAGGAAGTGGGAATGGGGCATGGGTTGAGGAGAAGGCTGGGGGGGCAGGAAGAGGGAGGGGTGGATCTGTGGTTGGTATGTAAAATGAATAGAAAATGTCTTAATAATAAAAAAATTACCTCAAGGTCATTATTTCTAGAGAAGTGGTTTCTATCAAAACCTCCAGTGTCTGCATGAAGCAACGTTAAGCAAACTTAAGGGGGAAGGATACAGGTAAAGTATTAAGTTGGTTCTATCACTCTTTTACCTCAGAACTCGGTATTTGACAATTTGATATGATTTCTTATCCTTCAGCTGTATTCTATACATAGTTATATCAGAATATTAACAGAGAGCCTGTGAAATAGCCAAATTCAATGAATATGGTGGAACAAGGGCTTTCAAAAAGTAAATTATTGGACTAACAGGCAATGGGACAATGCATACATGATTAGAATTAATGACTTCAAAACTCTCAAACTATGTTAAGAGAAAAATGGTTCAGTCTTAGTAAGAAGAGCAAACTGTGTGACACTGATAGAAAAAGACTTCATTCACACAGAAGTTTTAGATCACAACAAATTTAGGAAGAAAGCACAGACTTCTTACATATTCCCATTTTCAGTATTCCCTTATCAGTATGACACACCACAATGATTGATTTGTTCAGATTCAATAAATCTACACTGGCAACTCATTGCCACCTAAAGTTCATAGGTCATATTGGATTTATACTGTGTAATTTATGGATTTTGACAAATGTAAAATGTCATGTATCCATCATTATAATATATTGCAAAATACTTCCAATACCCTGGGGGAGGGGAAACCTGTTCTACCTGTTCATTCCTCTTTCCCTTCTAACCTCTGGCAATTATTATTTTATTGTCTCCATAATTTTTCTTTTCTATGATTTCATATAGTGGGGATAATTCATTATATAGCTTTTCAGTTTGGTTTCTTTCAATGAGTAATATGTATTTGTTTCTTCCATCATTTTTCATAGCTTGATAAAACTAATTTCTTTTTAGTGAAGAATATTTCTTTGACTCAATGTACTATCGATTATCCATTCACTTACTAGAGGACATCATGATTTCTTCCATGTCCGGACAGTTTTGAATAAAACTGTTATAAACATCTGTGTAGAGGTTTTTGTGGGACACACACTTTCAACTCATTTGAGTAAATACTAAAAATTATGATTGCTAGGTGGTATGGTAAGTGTATGTTTATTTCTAAAGGAAATTGCAATGACAAAAGTAGCTGTACTATTTTTTATTCCCACTAGAAATGAATGGGAGTTCCTTTTGCTTTACATCCCCAGTAGTTTATTATTGCATGTGGATTTTTTGCATTCTAATAAGTGTATATAACATAATGATATTCATTATTGATTTAACTTATAATTCCCTAGTGCTTTATGAATTGAGTATATGTTAATATGTTTATTGTCCATCTGTACATCTTCTTTGGTCAGGCATATCATCACCTCTTTTACTTATTTTTAAAAAATCTAACTTTTTATATTATTAATCTTTAAAAATTATTTCCATACAGTTGATAAGAATGCTTTTTCTTCTATTTCCCCTTCCCAGAGAAATCCATATGTTCCCCCACCCCCTTTGGGCCCTCCTTGTTACCTCATCTCTCTGGGGCTATGGATTGTAGGATGGTTATCCAAAAGATCTCCTGGGTAGACTGGGGGCAGATGGGAATGAGAACATGAGGGATCAGGTTGAAGGGTGGATGGAGTGGGAGAGTACTGAATGAGATGTCTTGGTAGAGGGGGCAATTCGGGGTTAGGTAGAAACCTGATGTAAGGGAAACGCCCATGAATCTACAAGAATGATGCTAGCTAAGAATCCTAGCAATAGTGGATAGGTAACTTGAACTGGCCATCTCCTGTAATCAGATTGGTGACTACCCCAATTGTCATTGGAGAGCCTTCATTCAGTAATTGATAGAAACAGATGCAGAGACCCACAGCCAAACATTAGGCCGAGCCTGGGGAATCCTGCTGAAGAGGGGAAGGAAGGATTGTAGGAGCCATGGGGGTCAGGTTCATCACAAGGGAACCCACAGAAGCAACTGGCCTGCTCACGAGAGCTCAGACTATGGACTGACAGTTAGGGAGCCTGCATGGGACAGGCCTCAGCCCTCTGCATATGTGGGACAGTTGTGTGGCTTGGTCTACTTGTGGAACTCCTGGTAGTGGGAGCAGGACCTATCCCTAACGCTTTGGCTGGCTTTTAGGAACCTGTTCCTAATGTTGGGTTGCCTTGCCCAGCCTTAATACCTCAACTTGATAGACCATGCTTTGTTGGCACCCATGGGAGGCCTGCCCCCTTTTGAACAGAGCTGGAGGAGAGATGAATAGGGGGTAGAGGGAAGGTGGGGGAAGGGAATGAGAGGAGGGGTAGGGAAAGCTGTAGTTGAGAGGTAAAATAAATGAAAAAATGTAGTTAATACTTTGGCAAATATATTTTTGCACATAGAGTTGTTGCTGGGTACTAGTTTATTCTAGGACCCAACATGAATGCCAAAATGTGGATACTCTGGTTTCTTGTATAAATTGGCATAGTACTTATAGTCTATGTATATCTTTCCATATACATAAAATTATTTCTGGATTACTTACAATACTTAATGCTATGTAAATATTTTCATGATGTATTTGTAGAGAGAAAAAACAAAGGTCTTTCAAGTTTCAATATAGACATACTTTCTAAAATGTTTAATTCAAGATTGGTTTAATCTGTGGATGCAGAATCTATATATATGGAAGGAAAGCTATATATACTGCCAGTTGATGCTGTGTTCACGCATTCTCTTGACAATGTTGTTCACTCACCATTTTTTGTAATTACTGAAGTCCAGCATACCCAATACATCCCTCAAGATTTTGATGGTTTTAGTATTAGATTGCCTAGTCTAATGCCTTCTTGATTATCTCTTATTTTTATGTTCTCCAAGTTTTATAGTTTTGTACATTACATTTGGCCTGTGATCCAATTTGAGTTAACTTTTGTGAAGACTATAATGTCTGTGGCTAGGCCTGTTTGTACATAGCTGTTTCAGCTCTATTTTTAAAAAGGATTCTTTTCTTCACTGAGTTGCACTATTGCTATTGCCAAAGATCAGTTCACTGCATTTATGTAGATCTATTTCTCTGCTCTCTGTTTTGTTCCACAGATCTGTCTATTCTTCCACAAGTTCCAGACTTCATTTGTTAATATATTTTACAGTATATCTATAAAATGAGTAGTGTGTATCCTCTGACTTCGTTATTCTCTCTCAGTAGTTTATTTGCTATGAAAGGTCTTTCCCTCTCTGGGTAAACTTTCCAGTCAGTCTGTAGCTATTCACAAAATAACTTGCTGTGGTTTTGATTAGTGTTGCACTGAATCTATGGGTCAGTATAGAAATCGCCTACACTTCAACACATTGTATCTTCCTGTCAATGAACAAGGAACATGTATGGTTGTTGCTGGATTTCATTGATGAGTTTTGTAGTTTTCCTCATATAGATTTTAAGTCAAATTATTTTTTTACCTTTGTGTGTATATATAAAATGTATTTTGTTATCATTTCCCACCTGTGTCAACCCCACTCCTTTCTACAAATCCCTTTCCCAGATTCATGTCTTTTTGTTTTCTGACTCACTGAGTATAACCAAAGCTATCTGTTTGACCACAAGTTTGGAACTATCCGCTGAAGTCAGGTAGGTTCATCAGTGAGTACACAACTGAAAGAACTGCCCCTTTCTCCCTGCAGAATCTTTCAGTTACCAGGAATTCTTTAGAATGGAGTAGGTCACCACTAGTCCCTCCCACATCCATAGCTGATTGGTGACAAGGCTAGTCTTTTCAGGCCCAGTGCAGCTGCTCTGAGTTCAAGATTGCAATATCTGGCTTGGACCCAGAAGATGGCATTTTGTAGTCCTTCTTTATCCTTCTAGCTCTTACATTCTTTCTACACACTTTCCCATAATGTTCTCTGAGCCTTAGAAGAAGTGAGTGCTGTAAATGTCTTTTCTTAGGACTCAACTCTCAACCTTCACTTATTCTCAGCACCTTGAGCAGCCAAGGGTTTCTGCACTCACTGCTTTCTTACTACAGAGGGGCTTCTTTCATTAAAGCTGAGAGGAACATTTGTCTATGGGTGTAAATATTGATATTTAGAAGGCAGCTTGAGAATTTTTGCCTTGTAAAATTCCTAGCAACTTTAAAATCATCATCCATAATGATACATGGCTTGTGTGTATCAGTGTCTAAGTATTTGATGGGCTTTCCTCCCATCCTGTTGAATTTTTTTCTTGTCCCTTACTTATGATTCTTGAAATCACTTCCCATATGATCTACTTGTGTCCAACTTCTTGTCTTCAGGGCTGTTTTTGAGACACTAACTTAGAAATCCACTGAAATGTGGATACCTATATGTTGTATTCTATAAGACCATATTTCTAGCATATATTTAATATATGAAGTAGGGGATTTCATTGTGACATTTCTATACATTCACAAAATATATACTGATCATATTCATCCTCTGTATTACTCTTTCTTATACTCAACTCCCACATTGCCTTGCCCATTCCAAATTAGTAGACACCCTTCTAACTTCATATCCTTTTTATCCTGTAATATTTTCTACATATTAGAGAAAAATGTGTTATACTTGTCATTGGGTTCTGGTTTATGTCACTTAACATGATAATCTCAAGTTCCATCCATTTTATTGCTAGTGACAAGTTCATTATTCTTTGGGTCTGAGTGAAATTCCTTTGTCTATATATACTACATTTTTCTTATTAGTTCATACACTGATGGACACCTAGTCAGATTCCGTAATTGGGATATTGTGAACAGTGCCATAATAAATATATACGTGCAGAAATCTCTACAATATGTTGAATTTGATTCTTTTGGGTATGTACCCAGAAACAGTATTAATTTCTTTCTTTCTTTTTCTTTTTCTTTTCAGAATCGTCAAACTGATTTTTATATTGGCTGGACTGTTGCATTCTTATCATTAGTAAAGCAGGCTCAATGCCCAACTATAGTCTCTCTAGCAACAGTGCATATTTTCTTTCTTAAAAAATTTTTATTACATTTATTTACCATTGTTTAGTGTGTGCATGTGTGGGGAGAAGTGGGTGGATATCATAGTACAACTTACAGGAATCAGTTCTCTCCTCTGAGTGGGTCCCAGAATCAAGCTCAGACAGTCAAACTCTTGGCAGCAAGCAACTTTACCCACAAAGCCATCTCACGAGCTCTGTTGCTTTTTTTTCCTTGCTGTCAGTTAATTATTCTTACTAGGATGAGATGGACTTGTAGTGTTAGTAAAACTTGCACATATCTCCACAATCAAAAAAAAAAAGGAAGAAAAAAATTATTCCTACCCTACAACATCTGTGAAAATCTACTCAAAATGGATTAAAGATTTGATCATGAGACTGCAAAACACCTACAAGTAAACACAGGGGAAAACATACTTGTTAGCAGCTTTAGCAATGGTTGCTTGAGGGTGACTCATGTTCTGGCAACAACAAAAAAAAATGTGTTAGTGGTGCTACATACAAATTTTAAAACAGGGATTTTGCACAGCAAAGCCTGTGGAATGGAAGAATACATAGGAGGGCCACATATCTGAATGAGGGGTCAATTTCCAAAAGACATAAGGACTTCCTGTAATATCAAAACAAAGATTGGAAATTAAGCAAATGTTAGTCATGGTGGCACATACCTGTAATCCCAGCACTTATGAGGCTAAGACAAGAAGATCCTAAATTGTAGGCCAGCCTGGTCTACTTAGTAAATTTCAGGCTAACTAATACTGCATATCAAGATGCTGTCTCAAAACATCAAATGAAAATTTTAAAAAAGTTTTGGCAGTGATATATAGAAAGTGAAACTCTTGACCAATGTTGGTGGGAAATGTAAAAGGATACAACAGCTATGGAAAAGAGAATGGAGTTACCAAAAAATTAAAAAGAGCTTTCCTGTGACACCTCATACCATTTTCACTGTATATTCAAAGCAGCTGAAATCAAGATCTCTAAGAGATATGTGCACTCCCATATCTACTGTAGCATTATTTATAATAGGCAAACTATACCACCACACACATATCCATCAACAAATTAATAAATACAATATGGTATAGAAATGTGATGGTTTGTTACTTAGTTTTACAAAGAAATCCTCTCATTTATGAATTGATGCACCTTAAGAAGATTATGCAAAGTTAAATAATCTACTCATAAACAAATCCTATGAGCTCCTACTTCTTTGGACTGTCTATAATTATCATACTTATATAAAAACTGAGAACATAATGATTGCCAGGGACTGGTAAATGGAAAAAATGGGGTACTCGTTTAGTAGTTACAAACTTTTGTTTAAATACATAAATGAGATCTTGAGATTTGCTATATAGCAATATTTGTAGATAGCAATACAGTGTTATGTGCAGTTCAAAAATGGTTATAATGTTAAATGTTACTTAAATTCAAAAAACCCCCACAATAATAAAACAGACACAAAAGGAACCTATGAATATATGTTAGATGTGTTTATTACCTTGATTGTGGTGATAATATCATGGGAGTTTCCTTTGTTCACAACAAATTGTACACATTGAGTATGTGTAGTTTTTGTGTACCAATTACATCACAATAAACTATTTTGTAAGAAAGGAGCATAAAGAACCCATAGCTTATTTGCAGGTAAAAGGGGAAGATGAAAGGTCAGGCAGTCCAGTGAAGACCCTTGGACTCATGACTGGTATTCTTCATTTACTTGGAAGTACAGTGTGCTAGACACCTGGTAACTAAGAAAATGCGTTGGATTTCAGGTTGGCTAAAGAAGCAGCAGCACAAAAGTTCCCTTGTTCTCTCACAGGGCAAAGTTATCCTGTAAAGCTAGCAGGCACTGAAGCAAAGAACAATGTCTAATTTCCAATAGGGGTAGAAGTGGCATTCCTGTTGAGCATAGGATTTTTCCTTCATTATTTCAGTCTGCAAATTAGTCTTCAGGAAGTGTCTAGGATAAGATGGTGGTGGAAAAGGGGGAACTTCCTTCTGTTAGCAACAAGAAGCATTTTTTGTTAAAATGAAATTGTATGGGAAATGGCAAGCTTCCTAACATTATTCTATTAGAATGAAATACAGACAAATTCTCACAGCATACATCTCCCACTTCAGTCTTTCCTTCTATAGACAATAGCAAATAATATTTTATCTGAGTGATTCAAATCAGTGAAAACATTTTGTCAACCTGTAAGAAGAAAATAAACTTGGTTTAAGAATGTCTAATTCAAAAGGAAGTTGCCCACAAATCATCATGTTATATGATAGGAAGTATTTATTTATAAATTCCTGGGTAAACTTTAAGTTTTCCTATGGCTATCAGAGCCATCTACAATTTGATTTAAACTTTTAGCAGCATAGATAAATCAAAAGAAGTTGATTGATTCCCATGTTGCCTATTTCTACTTTCCAGGAACAAGGTAAATTGATTTTTCTATTATGGTATTGAATAAGGTTCAAGTACTTACATAAATGAACAATTGTCCCTATTTATTGTAAGTATCACATTTTATATTGAACAGAGCCAACAACTCTTCATTTTTATAACATTATGAATAGAAGACAGAAAGATCAGCTCCATTTTTTTTTTTAGTTTGGATGAATACCCATTCCCAGTAGATAATATTTTATTGCTGTAAAGGAGGTGTTTTTTTTTTAAAAAAATATGATCAAGTATTGTTGCTAAGACTAGTTTGCTTATGCATCAAGTGATGTGGGAACTCAAGCTCCAGTTATTTCCAAACAAAAGGAAAGAGAGGATAAAACTGTGGTTAAGTCTGCAAGCAGCTGTTTCTCAAAGAAATTGACTATCATTGAGCAAATGAGATTTTCCTACAATTTATAATGCTTTTTCAAATTTTTATTAAAAAAATTCACTCTGAAATATAAGAAGCCTATTACTGGAGACATTGCCTGAATATATACTGTAAGCTTGAGGGAGGAGGGGAAATTAAATCTGTGGATTTGAGTTAGGGAGAAGGAAAGTGATGTTTTTTGTTTTATTTTGTTTTGTCATGTTTGGTGGTTATCTCTTAGAAGCCTATTGTTCCTAATGAGAGACAGAAAGGGAGTAGATCCGGAGGGGAAGGGAGTCGAGGAGGAACTAGGAGGGAGAAAGAACTGTAATCAGGACATACTGTATGAGAAAAGAATATTTTCAATAAAAGGGAAAATGTAATTTATTATAAGAAAATACCTGAAACAAATAATAGGAAATTATAGAGTATCCATTAGAGCAACTGTATTATTTTAGCTTCTATTCTTCCTTGAAATCTATTCTGTGGTTTACCTTTTACTTTGACTCTGGATGAAATTTTAAGTAGAACTTTTTCAGTTATTCGTGGATAACTGAAAAATACATGTATCTAACTGAAAATCATATTTTTAATCTTAGTCACTTTAGCCTTTTAAATACTCTAGTCTTTGGAATAGTCTAAATTATATATTTTTTTCATACAAGTTCTAAACTATGTCAGAATTGAAGCTTGACTCCCACGGTATTGAATTGTGGTGTAAACAGGCCATTTTTTTCTGGGATTTTGAGGAATTTCAATCTGTTGTGATTGTTGGTGTTAATCCTTGACAGTATTTAAAATCACCTAAGAGACAGGCCTCTATCTAGACATGCCTGTGACATTCTCTACATAAAGATTAACCTCTAGGAGGTCTATGAGGGATTACTTTGAGCTGTAAAGATCTCTCTACTGTGAATAGTACCTTTTCTTGGGTTGGGTCCTGGACTGAAGAAAAGGGGGAAAAGTGAACTGAGTACAATTATTCATCCCTCTCCACTTCCTAGTTGTGGATGTCCTATGAGCAGCTACTTCAAATTCCTGCCATCTTGAGTTCTCTATCATGATGGCCTGTCACCTGGAACTGTGAGCCTGAATTAACCCCTTCTCCATTAAGTTGCTTTTGTCAGGATATTTTATCACAGCAACAGGAAAAGAAACTATGACATCTACCCCAGTCTCTGGTGAAATGCTTTAATTTTTAGTTTTTGTGTGTTTGTATACATGTTCATGTGTGCATACATGTGCGGATGTCAGAGGTCAAGTGCTTTCACTGGTACCTTAATGATGCCCCTCGAAGTACTACTCCATGGATTGCTTTCCAAAATGACTCAGCTCAATCCTCATCTTTAGGGTTCATACATAGTAAAATATGATTAAAACTCCTATTTTTCCTATTATATGCAATAAGATATTTGACTCCCTTTTTGGACCCTTACATTAATGACACTGGTTTCTTGGTATTCTTTTCACTTTACTGAATTTTTAGGTGTTAATCAGTACTAGTTTCTGTTTCCTTCATTTTCAAGGGAACATACATCAATAGTGCTTAGAATAATTTTCTTAATATACTGTTATGAGGACTATTTTGAAAGTTGAAACAATGATCAAAAAAATCCCATAGAACCCCAACAGCTTTGTTCCAAGAAATTCTTCATCTAGCTATCTTCACCTTCAATTATTATACATGATAGTGGTGGGATATGGAGATGAAGGTTGGAAAACCAGTTTCCAGCTACCTTTTCTTTATGTAATTCATGCATTTTTACTTTAAAATCAATGAGAGATATTTTGCTACTAATTGATTAGTCCTCAGTCTTTGATGCCTCAATCAAATGGAACAAAGATTTCTTTAATGTTTTATATGTATATTTAGAAAATGCAATTATTACTATCACAAACTTAAAAGGAAATTCCTTAGCCATAGAGAGGAATAAACCATAAAATAGGAAAACAAAAAGAAAGCAATGTTATATTTAAACTCAAACACTGAAATCCAACTATAAATAAACTGATCTAGTTTTAAAAATTAATTAAAGAACAAATTCATGGAAAAAAAAGAGTTATTTAGCTACCTTTAACAGTAGCTCGGAAAGAGGCCTTGGCTTCTATCTCCAGCACTCCAGAATAAAGCAAGAATAATCCTTTAAGGCTCATTTCAATGATTATAAATCATTAAAGTTTATATAGGGTGATCTATGACTTTGACCATATAGTTTATATAAATGTGACAACATTTTTAGAATTTAAGCTACTTTTATTCTAAACTGGAAAATGGTGGAGGAAAACCAAACCAAAATATAAAAATCAGCAACAAATTTGTCTTCTTTTAAGTTTCAAGTTCCCTCCTAATATATTGCACCCATCTACTAAACTCTTGAGAGGTGCTTTATGTATATTGTGCAGGAATTTTAGTTTAACTTCTTGGCAGATGGAGAGTTGAATATGTAAGTTCCATTGTTGCTAGAGTTTTCCTGCCTGGCCCACAGTCAGGGCAAATCTCTCTCACCTGCCAGTCCCACAGCCGCTCAGACCCGACCAAGTAAACACAGAGACTTATATTGGTTACAAACTGTATGGCTGTGGCAGGCTTCTTGCTAACTGTTCTTACAGCTTAAATTAACCCATTTCCATTAATCTATACCTTGCCACATGGCTCGTGGCTTACTGGCATCTTCACATGCTGTTTGTCATCATGGCGGCTGGCAGTGTCTCTCTGACCCAGCCTTCCACTTCCCAGCTTTATTCTCCTCCTTGTCCCGCCTACACTTCCTGCCTAGCCAATGGACAATCAGTGTTTTATTTACTGACTAATCAGCAACACATTTGCCATACAGAACATCCCACAGCATTCCATTTTAAATGAAGTATTTGTCCTGTCCTTTCTTCATCTTTACAATTATTTTTATCATTTTTCTTTGCTTGCTTATATTGGTCTTTTGCCATTGGAAATCTGTAACTTCATTGTGAATCCAGGATTCTCCTTTATTTCATCTATCACTATTAGAACTTACAGTTCTAGAATGCGAGCCTTTTTGGCTGCCTTTAGCAATGCACATTAACAACCACTAGCTAATTGAGTGTTGCCTGTCATTTTCACTTTCTGTAGCATCTATTAGCTTTATGGTAGACACTTTACTCTCTCATGTTTATTTAATTTATTTTTCATTTTGATACCTTTCCATGACACACATTTTACATATAAATATATATGCCAAAATTTATCACAGGCAGTTTAAAAATGTCATTTCATTTAATCATATAACAATTTTATATAGCTATTATTTACACTTTCATTTTTACAAAGACATTAGTCTGTTCAAGTTCCCATAGCAAAATACCACAGACTGGCCTTAACAACAGAAATGCATTTCTCATGGTTCTGAAGGCTGGAAGTCTGTGGTCAGACTGCCAACACCAGGATTCTGGTGATGGCCTTTTTATAGCTCTTAAATTGCTGCCTTATTCTTGGGCTCTTACATGATGGAGGGAGAAAGAAACCAAGCTCTTCTGTCTCTGTACAAATTGTGTCAAGGACCAACCTTTATGACCTCATTTAGATTTCATTTAATTATGTTCTCACTCCAAATGACTCCCCTTTCACGTTGTGGGTTAGTACACCAACTGATAGCAATTCAGTCCTCAGTAATCATTAAAGAAACTCAGCTCCACAAGAGGACAGCTATGTAGTTTGTTCAAGGCTAAGCAGCTAAAAGTGTTAAAATATAGAATACATCAAGGTCTCTTCTCAAATTTTAATTACAAAGATTTGATGACATTTTATAGTTTTAGAAGGAGCAAGGTTAGTCTTACAGTTGTTTTTTTTTTTAAAAGAGAATTCATTTGGTACTACTAAAACATAAAATGTACGGAATTTAAAAGAATATAAATTTCATTCATAATTCCACAAGCCATGTGTTAACACTTTGGATCACCTATTTTTAGTTCTTTATTTCAGTATATCTGATTTATATTGAGTTCATACTTTTATTTCTTTTTTGATTGCCATTCTTTTAATAAAATTCCATTTTAAGTATTTAAAGCATCACTTTTAAGCTATTTTTCAGAGCAGTAAAATATTTCAGTGTATATTATTCATCTTTTGTTAGCTTATTCAATTATTTGTATTTAATCACTTTCCTAAATAATAATTTTTTCATATACTGCTCATTTGTTACTGCAGCCTTAACAAATGACTAAAATTTGAGATTTTGTGGTACAAATGTCATACATCACATTTACTAACTTTGTAATTCCTTGGGTGCTTTAGATATCAATCGTTATATTTCTAGAATGAGACTTGTGTGTTGACCCACAATACTACCTGCTATATATGGCCACTAGTAGGAAGAATAAGCAAGGGTCGCATAAGCAAAGCATGAAATTGCAGTGTTATTTGTACTCAGACTGCTAAAATTTGGGAGCTACACAAAATAAGGGTTGCCTGCTATCATCCCACTGTTCTCACATGTGCTTGAAGCTTGTCTTATATCTGATATGAGTAACAGTGTCTCAGAATCAGCATTATTGCCTTTACTTTTCCCTGATGTCACTGAATATCACAAAAGAAATACTGTACTTGCTAGAGTATGAACTCACCAGGCATTTACTCTGAACTTTGAGATAATCCTGAAGTCTAGGAACACCGTTAAGTACATATATCAGAGTGCTCACTGCCAGAAATCCAGAAACTTTTTGAGTACCTGTACAACCCCATGTGTGGAATGGCATAGTGCCACAGAGCATTTTGAAAGGAAGACTAGAGTCTGCAAAAGTCTTGATCTACCTTAGTATGACTGCCTGAATGACAATAGCAATCTATCCATCTGCTTTCACTCTGCCATTAGAAATGGACAAGGGAAATTTCTCAAGATAGTATTCCTAGGTCCTAGGTATGTAGATATACATATATATGTGAGATCAGCCTGACTTTTGGACAACCTTTTTGATTACATTAGTGCTTCCTTGATTCCTAGGTATTTGCCATTGGACTGTTGATGCCACCTCAAATTGATACAGAACAGTGCCTATAATAAAAATAATTTATAGTGGAGAATTACTTATGTAAGTTATCTTCACAGGAAAAAGGGGGGACAAACAAAACAAATGCCCAGTGTGATGGTATTTAGAAATCAGTTCTTTCATAAGTAGTTGATTCATGAGAGCAGTGTTCTCTTACATGAATTGTACTGTCAAAAGAAGATGCTGCTACCCCCTGCTGCTCTCTTCACTGTAATGATACCAAGACATCATTTGAAAACCTGAAGGCAGGCCCTCATCTGACATGACATCTTCCAATACCTTGAATTTGGACTTCCCATAATCCATTATAATGAGAAATTAGTATGTGTTGTTTAAGCTACTCACTTTATGGTAATTGGTTACAGCAGCTAGAAATGGGAAAGCACTTTAATAATTTCAAGAAAAGCACTCAAAAGCACAGGGACTGTGAGTTGTGAGTTCTACAACAGGACTTCTGTGTTTCTCAGTTCTAAAAGTGATACTAATACCTGAATACTAATGAATGAACACATGCGATGCTTTTTGTAGAAAGCATCCTATGGCTGGATTCAATAATGAATTCTTAACAATAGCATATGAGTGGCCTTGCATTATGATTGTCGATCCTTCTTTAGGCTTTCTCCTTTCCACTGGTCTTTCTGAGAATTTAGAGGATTCATTTCAGCAAGAGAATCTCCTGGGTGAATATATATATGGGAACAGAACTCTTCAAAAGAGAAGTTGCCTTTTTATTTTATCATAACACCTTCATAGTACTATGTGAAAAAGTAAACCTTTCTAGGAATGTTGAGGGAAAAAAACCCTCAGCTTTTCAAACATTCAAGTAATTAAAAACTCTGAATAGACTAGGTTCCCAGTTGGTGCTTCCAATTCCTTTTGACCTACTGCCATAGTTTCCTGAAAGTACTGATTGAACATAAAGCCCTGTGTTCCCTGCTCAATCTGGAACGCTCCTCAATTAGTGTCCCCAGTGCCCCAACAATGCCAGCTCTCTCAATGCCAGGAAACTGTGTATGCTGTTTTATGTCTTGGAAACTTTAGCACAGCTGTGTCTTATATCCCCCACTTTTAAACTCGTAGCAGAATCAATACAAATAGACATTTCAAGATAAATCAGTAGAATAAAGCATTTTCAGTGCACTTTAGATTTCTGACATGATGAATTTCAACCAAATGAGATTTAGTGCACATCTCCTCACTCTTCATTCTAATACCGACAAGTCAATCACCATGTGCTTGCTTATTCTCTTCCTCCCAAACTGTGTCTTATCCTAGTTCTAAGAAAGAATTTGTTCTTCCACAGTTGCCAGATCATGGCATACAAATTTGCCTTTGGCTGTAAAATGTCATCAAGTTTGAGACAGCTAGAAATTCCACACTATAGGAAAATATTTTCTGTGTGAAAACTCTACATGTGCATCCACAACTAAAGACTAGATTACAAGAGCAGGAATAGGACCAGGATTAGAGCATCTCGTCTGCTTTTAGTAAATCTCAAAAATGCTTCCCCTACTCCACCAAAGAGTGGATCTCTATTGACCACTTCCTATTGTAGTAAACCTTAACTCAAATCCTTCTTGTTATTTTTAGAGTAACCCTTAAAACCCCTACCATGGTCTTTTAGTTTGAATCTCCTTTTAGTTTGACTCGTCTGGCTTTCTATCTTGATCTGTAACTCAGTATTCCTGCTACCTAGGCCCTCCTTTTAATTTCTCATATATTGTTTTAGGTTTATCTCACACAATTTTAATTTACTGAGATTTTGATGTATGCATGCAATGTGTTTTGATCATAGCAGCCCATATTTCCCCCTAAAAATCCTGTCAGATATGTCTTTTGTCCCTGTCTCAAATTTCTGTCATCCATTTATTATTTTATATGTTAATTAAAATATAATTACACCATTATCTGCTTCCCTTTCCTCCCTCCAACCCCCCCCCATGTACACACGCCCCCTTGTTCCATCCCAAGTCAATGGCCTCTTTCTCTTTGTTATTGTTAGAAATGCACACACACATGTATGTTTGTATGTACAAATATGTAAATGCGACCTGCTGAGTTCATTTAGTGTTGTTTTTATGTGTATGAATTCAGGACAGACCACTTAGTATTGGACAACCAATTAGGGAGCTCATCCTTGGCAAAGACTATTTCTCTTCTTGTCAGCATTCCTTAGTTGCCTCTAATTCTTTGCCTAAGGTGGGGCCCCATGAGATTCATCCATCCATGCTAGCATGCCTATTAATATTGTACTTGTTAGGGTCTTCTTTAGGCAGCCATATTGTTTGGGTATCATGTGTGAGGCTTCCCTGTCATTTCTAGATAACACAATTTTACAGCAGATTCCCTGGGCCTCTGAATTTTATGACCTTTCAGTCCCCCTTTCTGGGATGTTTCCTGGGTCTTAGGTGTTGGAGATGCATTCACTAGGACTGGACAGCCCATGATCAGATATTGTATTTTTAGCAATTGTGACAAATTTATGTAATGGTATCTGTCTGTTGCAAGGAACAGTTTCTTTGATGAGGAGTGAGAACCACATGCACCTGTGTATGTAAGGATAACTAGTATGCAGTTAGGAACTGTGCTAGGTAACAGGCTCTCCTCTAAGATCTAAGATCTCAGTAGTCTTGTGTAGTTGGCTAGGTTTCCAGTACAAGACATAATGTCCCTCCTGTTGAGTGGCCCTTAGGTCCAATTAGATAGCTGTGATTACCACCAAGACATGAGTGCCGCCATTATATCCTTAGTTATTATGACATGCTGGAATCTGTTGTAGTTAATAGGCATCCTTGCTGGGTAGAACTTTTGATTGTTTCCCCTTTTTTTGAAGCTCGCATGGTGCCTTCTGGTACAATAAAAGCTAGTCCTCAGGAAGGAGGCTTTCTGTTCAGATCCAGCTCAGATCCTCCAGGTTTGTGTCTAAAGTGCATATTGTCTTCAGCAATAGAGGTTTAACTTCCCTTCAGCCTTTGGGAGGCAACCAAAAGCATCAGCAATAGTCTATATTGATTTTGCAATCTCTTGGGCTCCCCTGACCAACAATTTGAATGGGGATTTCTCATGCCTAATACTGATATTTTGTTAGATAATCTATAGTTCTTGGGGGGAGCATTGTGAGCCCAAGTGGCATAATTTCATTTCAATTATATATGTATAAACATACACTTATACGTATTATAGGTCACTTTTGGTAAATAAAAAATAATGATTACTTATGACTTTTTATTACTTTTTTATTTTTGAGGTCATAATTATATTTCTTCCTTCCCTTTCCTCTCTTCAGACCTACCCATATCCCTCCCCTTACTCTTTCTCTATTTCAGTTCTCTTTTGCTATTGTTATTGCATGCCTTACGGCCTTTTTAAAAAAATCCTTAGTGTTCCTCTCTCTCTCCTTCACTTTCCTTTTGTACTGCCCTCTCTCTTCTTCTCCAGTTAAAATCTCCCGATTTTCCCATATTATCCTCGATATAGCTTATATCCTGCTATTGCTCTTTCTAGCACCCCATTCAAGGTACCTTTTCACTTTCCTGGTTTCTGTAATTGCTCCAGGTAATATATTAACATCTGAAGATTTAGAGATAGGAACCACAGATGAGAGAGAACATTCAGTGTTTGTCTTTATGGGTCTGGGTTACCTTACAAAAATTCTCTGGTTTCTTTCATTTACCTACAAATTTCATTTTTTTCTTTACAGATGAATAGGATTCTATAATGCATATGTACCACATCTCCTTATTCATTTTTCAGTTGGAAAACATTTACATTGTTTCCATTTCCTAGCTATTGTGAAAAAAACAACAGTGAACATGGTTGAACAAGTATCTGTGGACTAGGAGGTCAAGTACTTTGGGCATATGCCAAGGAGTTGTATAGCTGGTTCTTATGATAATTTATTTTTATCTTTTTTAGAGTTCTCCACACTTACTTCCAGAGTGGCTGGACCAGTTTGCAATCCCACCAACAGTGAATGACGCCCCCACCCCCTCCCCACTTTCCCTACATCTTCAAAACATTTTTGTTATTGTTTTGATGATTTTAGCCATTCTGTCTGGAGTAAGATAAAAATCTCAAAATGTTTTGATTTGCATTTCCCTGATTGTTGATGATAATTTTTTTAGATATCCCTTAGACATTTTTATTTTTTTCTTTTGAAGATCCTTGGTTCAGATCCATAGTTCATTTTTTTGCATGGCTCATTTGTGTTTTGTTTTATTTGATGCTATTAGATTTCTTTATATATTTCGCATCTTCTGTCAGATATATAGCTGGCCAAGATTCTCTCCCATTCTGTGGGCTTCCTCTTCATTCAATTGATTATTTCCTTAGGTGTCCAGAAGCTTTTTAGTTTTTTTGAGGTCCCACTTTTCAGTTGCTAGCCTAATTCTTGAGCAAATGGAATCTTATTATTTAGAATATGTTTGCCAAATATATATCCTGTGGGGTACTGCCTGTTTTCTTCTATCAGTTGAAGTTTTTCGGGTTTCATATTGAAGTCTTTGATCCATTTTGAGTTAATTTTTATGCAAGATGAAATATATGGGTCTAATTTTGTTCTTTTACATGTGAACATAGTTTTCATAGCACCATTTGTTGAAGATGCTGTCTGTATTTTTCCACTGTTTGTTTCTGGCATCTTTGTCAAATATGAAATACCTGTAGTCATGTGTAATCATGTTTAGGTGTTTTGTTTTATTCCATTGGTCTTCATAATGATGTTTTCTGCCAGTATCACACTGGTTTTTTTTTTTTATCTTTTCTTTAACCCACTGTGTCCATTAGTGTTGGCCATATGCCCATGAATACAGGCCCACCCATTGGAGCATGGAAAACCTACTAGGGACCATATCCCTCCAACAAACTGAGTCTCCACCAACTGCCATCAACTCCCAACAGTTCTTCACCTGCTGATGGAGCTTCACATGCCCCTCCCCTAGCCATACTAAAATGTTAGCTGACTTGATTTTGTGCTGGTCTTGTGCAGATAATCACATATCTTATGAATTCATGAATGCAATAGCCTTTTAATGTCCAGAAGACAGTTTTGTACCAATTCTCCCCAACCTCTAGCTCTTACAATCTTTCTATCTCCTTCCCAAATATTCCTGAGCCTTGGAAGAAGGGGATATGATACAGATGTCCTGTTCAGAGCTGAATAATTCACTATCACTTTTTTTGCACTTTAATCAGTTATGAATCTCAGTACTGTCATTCCTTGCAAAAATGAGATTCTCTAATGAGGACTGGGAGCTTCAATAACATGTAAATATAAGGGTAAATATTTAGAAATCAGTTTGATACTGTGTCCATTTACAAATGTCAAAGTATAGGTTCTACCTGAGGGCCTATAAGCTCCCCAGCCACAGGTTTTCAGACACATTTATAATAATAGCCATGAGTTCTTTCTTATGGAGTGAGCCTTATACCCAATCAGAAAGCAATTGGTTACCTCCATAGCATTGGTGCCATGGTTGCCGCAATGGGCACATCTTGCTAGGCCAGTTCTTCCTGTAAATCATTAGGTTCATAGCTGTGTAAAACTACTAATGAATTTTATCTACCAGCTGCCTATATAGCACTTTTCTTACAAAATCTAATCAATATTAAGGAAGCTTCTGGATGGGTACCAGGTTGAATTCTTCATGGTCTATGACCCAAATAAGTAGCATTTTCAGGAATATGGTCTTACCATCAAGTTATTTTATGTTCATAACTTTAACAGCTACCTGTGATAACTATGGAATCAACTTTACCTTACAGGTAAAAGTTTATTTGGCTCATGACATTCAAGGTTTCAGTCTATGGTTGGTTGTTGCTCCTGCTATTTCACTTGTGGTGAGTCAACCTACTATGATAAGGAACATAAAGCAGAGAGAGTAATTTGCTTCATGTTCAGAAAGGAAAAAGAGGAAACAAAGGCTAGGCCCCACTATGTAGTTCAAGAGAACACCCTCATTGTCCTGAAAATTTCCTCCAAGACTCTGAATCTTAAGAGTTCAACTACCTTTCAGTAAGGCCATAGGCTAGAGCCAAGCCAATACATGGACCACTGGGGAACACTGTGGACCCAAGCTTTAACTAATGATGAATTACTTTGCCCCAAAGCTTTCAAATATGATATCCTTCCTGCTTGGGATATGGTTTTCTTTCTGTCTACTAAGTTAATATATAATTATTTAATATCACTTTTAAGTTTATTTCCCTGAGGTTGCCTGCCCAGACTTCAGAATCTGTAGGAGCTGATGGCTAATCTCATTTGTCAACTTGATGGGATTTAGAATCACTATAAAAATGAAACCCTGGGCTTGCTTGTGAAGAAGTTTCTTGATTAAATGAATTAAGGCGAGAAGACACACCTTAACTATTTATGATACCATCCCATGGGCTGGAGTCTTACACTAAATAAAAAGGAGAAAGTGAGCTGAGCACCAGCATTCATCTCTCTGCTTTATACTCCTGTTGCCATTCATTTCCCACCATGATGGAATGTTATTTAGAATTGCATGCCAAAACAAAATCTTTCCACATTTACATTGCTTCTAACAGCTATTCTGTCACAGCAATGAGAAAAGGAATTCAGGCAGCAGCCTTTGTTGAATCTTCTATGGGAACCATGTGCTTTGGGATGGCTATTACCAATACTTCAAACTTATAAAGGGTCAAACTATTTGTTTGACCCTTCTAAGTTTCCTCTTACCTTACTATCTGCTCCATGAAGATAGACACCATAGCACTTTCATTCATCATGTGTCCCCAGAAATTAGCCAGCACATATATTAGGAACTTAATACTTATCAATTGAATGTAAAGCTTTATTATAAATACAAGTGAAGTAGACTCCATTTGATGTAACCTAAAATTTAGTCACTGTACAGAAATTTTCTAATGACTGTGATAAAGTAGGAATTATTTCACATTGCTTATAGGCTTTTATTTTTATTTATTTATTTTGGTTTTTTGCCTTATAGGCTTTTATAACTGAGTCCCTTCCTCCCTCCTCAGCCTTATACTCCAACGATCCTAAACTCTTTGGGGGTTCCTGCCCCATATCTCTTTTTCTTTGCTTCAAATTCCTTCATGTCTCCTTTACTTTAATGAGTTCGTGCATACTGATTCAGTCTCTATATCACCTCTTCCAGAAAACTTTCTCTAAAAATTTGCTGTAATTTCAAAACTTCTGACACTACACAGATACTTCCCTTTCTTTCCAACCCATTTCTGTAACAAATCCCCTTCGGTGCTCTAATTGAACCCTTCACACAGTTCTCTTTTAGTATTTACAAATTGAGACTGGAGAGATGGCTCAGGGGTTAAGAGCACCAACTCCTCTTTCAGAGGACCCGAGTTCAATTCCTAGCACCCACATGGCAGCTCACACCTGTCTGAACCTCCAAGTTCAGGGGGTCCCAAGTCCTCTTCAAGCCTCCATGGACACACATACCTGTGGTGCACAAACATATATGCATGCAAAATACCCAAACATAACATACAAATAGTATTTACAAGTTATCAGTTTTGATGCTACTATAGAGACTGACGGGATTAAAAAGGAGTGGCTTTGCCGGGCGGTGGTGGCGCACGCCTTTAATCCCAGCACTTGGGAGGCAGAGGCAGGCGGATCTTTGTGAGTTCAAGGCCAGCCTGGTCTAGATGAGCGAGATCCAGGAAAGGCGCAAAGCTGCACAGAGAAACCCTGTCTCGAAAAACCTAAAAAAAAAAAAAAAAAAGGAGTGGCTTTGATTCAGACTAGTGTTAACTCCACATTCTGTGACTTAGCATGTTAGCTCACTTTTCTCACCTATAAAAATAGGTTAAATGAGATTATTGAAGAAAGTAACTTTTATGAAGTCTGCACAATAAACATTCAATAATTAACAGTAAATAAAAAGGCTGGATTTATATAGTATGTGTATCTATCTGCCATGTGAATACTTCCATTATTATCAATTTCAAATAAAAAAAATTGGTCCTGAATTTGGATTTATGAATAAATAAACAATGTGCACTCACAAGCTGGAGCACTCACTCTAGCATATCTCTATGTTCAATGAATCTTTGTTCAAAGGAGTTATTTCAATGAAGGAAGTATTCTTTGTTTCCAAGGCTATCTATCTGCCAGGATCCCCCCTGCTTCTTTCAAAATGCATTGCTTCTAAGTATTTCCTCTTATGCCATTAGCTTTTTCCTTTCTGGTAGTTCTTTTATCTTTGACTACAAATACATCTATGCTGCTCCTGTGCTTTGAGATTCCATTCCTCCCCAGCATGCCTCTTTACTTCACAATGTCTTTCTTAGTTGTACATTAGATAAATGTATTTTAGACACCTACAGTGAGTCAAGTGCTGTGCTAAACACCTCCCATCCACTACATCCTGCACCACTAAACTTGCTTCAACTACAGATTCATGCCAGTACCTTTCCCTTCTCAAGGACTTTGCACATGGTGTTCCTTTTGTTTGGAAATATCTTCTAAAATGTATTACATTTTGTCTTTAATGGTTCAGCTCCAATGTCACCTCCTCAAAGAAATACATGTCCCTTGCTTCCTCAGTTACAAAATCTTATAGAACTCTGTTCTTTTAGTTCACAGTAGCATTTATGAGGAAATAATTACAAGCTTTAGTTTAATGTCATTGTCTTTTATTAGAATGTGAATTCCACAATGAAAGTAACCATGGGAGTTTTATCCTTTAACACAGTGTTTAATGATATCGAGTGAATAAATGAGCAGAGCATTATATTAAATGAGTCCACAAAAATGTTCTTGCTACTCTGTCAGGAAATATAAACTGTGTATTCCCCATCTGTAAAATGGAGATAGTGCAAGTTGATTTCCCCAAATCTGTCGCAGGACATCCATTCCTCATGCCTTAGCACAGGGTGGTATTTTAGAAAAGCAAAGATGATCAGTTGTGTCCCTGGATTTAAACCTTTTTAGTGGCTTGTGATTGATGCTGTGGTTCAGCCTAAATTTTCAGAAAGCCTCAATATATGGGCTATGGTTGTTTCTACCTAGCTATCCATTCCCATCTCTTCTTGTGTTTCCTCTTCTTGACTAAACTTCAGCTAGAAGGCTTCTATTTAACTCCCTGGATGCATTATTCTGCCTTGTCTCAAGTAGGGCCTTTTGTACTGCTCTTTTATACCATGAAGATATTTCCCTAAACACATTCCACACTTTTTCAGTCATGTTTGCTTGCATAGCCTATGGAGAAATCTACTACCAATGTTTTGCTAGATAATCATTGTAATTAAACAGCCTTTAAAATACTTGTTTTGTTTTTTATTATATTTGCTTGCTTATCCATTTATTTGTGTTATCTATCTATCCATCTATCTATCTATCTATCTCTATCTCTATCTCTCTCTCTGCACATGTGCATGCCTGCACATGCCTCAGCACCTCTGTGGTGGTCAGAGGGCAACTTGCAGGAGATGGTTCCCTACTTCTACCATGTGGGTTTTTGGTATTTTAACTTATACCATCTAGCTTGACATCAAGTATCATTACATAATGAGTCATCTCAATATCCCTTAAATATTTTTTTATATGCATGGATAGGTGTAGCTGTCACCTGGTCCCAGAAGCTTCGTATGTCAGCAAATGGTCAAATTAAGACTCATAACTGGCCTCAGTTCTGAGGATCAGTGACAATTGAGTGGTTGGCCCTAAAATAGACATCTTTGTCACTCCCGGGTTCCAAGGAACATTGCATAAAGAAGAGGAAAGGACTATGGGAATGAGAAACTAGAGAGGAGTGAAATGCTGTCTTTTTGAGAGCACACAGCAACTGAGATCACCTGTATACACACAAGAAGGAGGATGGAAAAGAGGGACATGAGTGTGGGGTGGGGACTCATTAGGGCAAATGAGAGAGGGCTGGTAAAAGTGGGAGAGGATGAGAAAATGTACTGAGGAGTGACTATGATCACAGTGTATAGGATGCATTCAAGTATGGAATTATCGAAAGTAAGTTTAAAACCTGAATTCAGTGATTGAGATATATTTACAAGACTGGCCCTTAGCATCCTCTGACTTTTAGAAGATAGCCAATCTTTTCTTTGTTGACATTTCTGAGAAATGTTGGAGTAGATCATTGCTGAGTTTATAAGCTTCATCCCTCTTCTAGTAGCCATTTCCTTTTTCTCTGCTTTGAATCATGTGTCAAAACAATAGAGGTACTTTATCCAGGGCTAATATTGGTGAGCCCGCCCATTATTAACAGAAAGATGGACATTTCCTGAGCTTTCCCTAGCCCTATTTCCTCCTTCTTCACTCTGGGGTTAAAAAGACTGAAGGTAAACATTATCTACAAGTCTTGTTTCTTTCAATATTTTTATTACAACCACAGCAGAAGCAATAATTGCTATTTCAAACCATCAAGGAATACGTTGCCTTTGAATTTTTTTTATGTAGAATCAGCATATACAGGGAAAGAAGGAATGGAAGACAGATTTCTTATTTTAAAAAATCATGAGACAGTAAATGATAATCAACCATATTAAAGAGACTAAACACAGGCCTTAAAAATCATATTAGCCAAACATGATATATACACTCTTTATGAAATAACACTATATCTAGTGACCTGGTGACCCCACTTCACATATTTCTCATACTGTCTTCAACTATACTTTCTCAATTGCTTATTCAAGTTATGTCTTACATTATGTAAGAGTTTTTAAAACCAAAATAATTCCTAATTTTCCAGATTCCCTTCTCATGAACTTACCATTCTTTCTACGTATCTTACTTTCTAGATGTATCTGAATTCCATGGATGTTCCATGGATTACCTCTTTAAGTGTTCAATTTATTTCACACCTTGTTTATTATATCACATTCTTTGAATGCTCATGTTATCTCACACCTTGTTCATGATAGGCCCTATATGTGGGCTGTCCTCCTTTACACTTGTCTTCCTGAGAAACTCTCATCTAGCCTATGAAGCATAGCTTACAATGTCACATACATTTAATTGTTTCCTAATACCATTCCTATCTTTTAATATCATTCAGCCTTCCTAGTTCATACACAGAGCAGAAATCACTAATTGTCTTCTCTTATATATCCTCTTGGTATTTAATATATTTTAGAATGCATTCGAGTGAAAAGTAAATTTTATACCTCTGTATAGATCATAATGACAGGTTAAATTCACAAACAAGCCCAAATATTTAATGACAAATTTGTGCCTGGCAGGAATTACTAATTTCACTTAAATAAAGTTTTATGATTCTGTCTCATAAGCATGATATCACTCATAAAAAGAAAAAAAAATGTATAAGACATAGTGCTTCCTTCAAATACCTAAGAATCACTGGATTAGGTATATAAGATGGATTTAAAATTTATTATTAGGTAAATATGATTTAAATTTGTCTTATATTTATATGAGTTGACTTGAATATTTAAAAAATCCAAGTAAATTTCTCAGTCTTTCCAAATGACACTTTTACTCTTCAGAAGGTCATGATGATCACTGCTTTCTTTTGACAGCACTCAAACACTAAGCGAAATCTCACCAGTAACACTTGAGTTAATTATAGTCGAGAGTAAAACAGTCTTTTTCATATTTAAGTAATGGAGAGATAAACCACTATAGAGTCCTACCGTTTTCACCCTCTGCTGCCAGGCCTACAGCAGAGACACTGCTCTTTATTACATCCGAGGATGAATGCATGACTTCCCTACTCAACTAGCTTTTTAACATGACCTGAAATTGCTTCCCTGGTGTTTCAGGCTTTCTATTGCTGTGACAAAACATCGTGACCAAAAATCAAGTTCAGGAGGAATGGGCTTATTTGGCTTGCACTTCCATATTACTGTTTATCATCAAAGAAAGTCAGAACAGAAATTCAAACAGAGCAGGAACCTGGAGGCATGAGCTGATGCAGAGGCCATGGAGTGTGCTGCTTACTGGCTTGTTCAGCCTGCTCTCTTTTAGAACTCAGGGTCACCAGTCCATAGTTGGAACCATCCACAATGGGCTGGGCCCACCCCCATCAATAACTAATTAAGAAAATGCCCTATAGGCTTGCCTGCAAGCAGATCTTATGGAGGCATTTTCTCAGTTGAGGTTTCCCTCCTTTTAGGTAACTCTAGCTTGTGTGTCAAGACTAGCCAGTATACCCGGTATATCAGCTATTTCATTCTTCAGATTTTTCAATCCTCTTTTCTTGGATTAAATTGTTGTTTTAGTTTGGATACAAAATAATGGGTTTCATTTGTCATTTTCATAACATATATCATTATAGGTTGTTCTTACTTTCTCCCCAGTGCCCTCTCCTGGTCTCCCTGACTTTTTTGGTTCTTCCCAATAGCTCATACCTTCTGATATTATGTCACATATATTCTACTACCCCTTCCTGTTCAGTCTCCCACCCCTTTAGACCTCTACTTCCATTATCCCATGTATTTTCACATACTATACCACACACACACACACACACACACACACACACACACACACACACACACAATTATAAACTTAAATCTAGCCATTTTACTGAATGCTTCTACACTCCACCAAAATGAACTCTAATTTCAAAAAAATTAAGTAAAACATGGTGTCATGTCTTTGAGTCTTCTGTTTGCCTAAACCTTATTCCCAGTGTTCTTTTGTTTGCCTAGAAATCTTATTCTTCAGATGTCTACTTAAATATAACCCCCTCTATGAAATGTTACCAAGCTCATTTGGGGAGACACAGGGCTTTTATCTGAATCTAGTATTGATATAATTATTTGATTTTCTTTACGTTATTTTCACTTTCACATTTATCACTTAAAATACAATAGAAAAAATATCAAGGTGTGATATAGTAACTGACTCTCTCCTCATTTATCATCATCTAAAGCAGCAGGTATCAACCTGTGGGCTGCAAGCCGTTTTGGGGTCAAATGATCCTTTCACAGGGATCGCATATCAGATATCCTGCCTATCAGATAATTACATTACAGTTCATAACAGTAGCAAAATTATAGTTATAAAGTAGCAATGAAAATAATTTTTTGGTTGGGGATCACCACAACATGAGGACCTGTATGAAAGGGTCGCAGCCTTAGGAAGGTTGAGAACTATTGATCTAGAGAGTTTGAATATATTAGGGAGAGGAGAGAGGAAAGAAAAAATACAGAAGGTTAAAGTAAAAGTTTCTGAAAAAAGTTATAAGGAATCATACTACTGTCTGCTTAAAATACTTATAATACATTTAAGTCAGTGTATAAACATACATATACAGTTTCAATGAGATTTCCCCATCTGGGCTGACAACGCTCCCCACAGGTCCACAGATTACTTAACAAATATTCCAACATCAGGCATGAGAAGCTCTCTTTTGAGTTGTTGGCGAGGGTTTTCTAAGAGACTCCCAAAACATATATAGACTATTGCCATTGCCCTTGGTTATCCCACCAGAGGTGGCAGTTAAGTCTCTATTGGTAAAGACACCTTGCACTTCAGACACAGAACCCAGAGGACCTGAGCTGCCCCTGACTTGAATGTCTCCTCCCTGAGCACTAGCTTTTATGGTACCAAAAGGTGCTACGCAAGTTTCCAAAGGAGGGAAACAACCAGTAATCCTACCCAACTATGATGCCTATTGTGGTGGTTTGAAAGAAAATGCCCCCTAAAGGCACTATTAGGAGGTGTGGCCTTGTTGGTGCAGGTGTGGTCTTGTTGGAGGAAGTATGTCACTGTGGAAGCAGGCTTTGGGGTCTCATATATGTTCAAGCCATGCCAAGTAAGACTGACTGTCACCTGCAAAGATGTAGGACTCTCAGCTACCTCTGTAGCACCATGTCTGCCTGCATGCGGCCATGTCTCACCATGATGATATCGGACCAAACTTCTGAACTGTAAGCACCCAATTAAATGTTTTCCTTTATAAAAGTTGCTGTGGTCTTGGTGTCTCTTCACAGCAATAGAATCCATAAGACACCTATGAAACTCAACAATGACGAGCATGGCAAGATAACCATAAGGGTACAATAGTGGTAGTAACCAACAGCTTGAAAATATATCAAGATTTTCTAAAATCTTTCCTACTACTTTTAAATTCTTTTCTTTTCATTTCCTTCTTTCCCTGCCTCTTGGTTACCATAACCTTGGTGAAAACCAACAGTTCTCTAACTGAACTTAAGACCCACTCAACAAGAGGAAAATCATGCTTGGTACTTGACACGAGTCAACTAGCCAGGGCCAGTGAAGTCATGGATCTTGGAAGAGAACCTACAACTAATTGCCACTTTACTTAACTGGCATGATCCTTTAACTACATTCTAAATATTTGTCCTTGTAATCATAGATAAGTGCACCTTTCATCAAAGAAACTTCTCTTTTCAACAGACAGAGACCATTACAGAAAATGACTACTGATCAAAATGCACAGCTGTTGAATCCAACTGATACAACTACAACTCCTAGAATAGAAATAAATGTTCATAAGGTTGTGACAAGGATTAAAGGAGAAAATTTGTCTAAGTCACTCATCCCAGTTGTCCAAGTTGCTTGTAACACATGACAGAAGCCCGCATTTCAGAAATGCATATAAACAGACCATGTGTGAGGAAATGGAAGAGACTGAACAAATGGTCCTTTGATGCCAACAGTTTGTCCTTGTGAAAAAATTACTGATTTCTCAAGATACCTTATTGCTCTCTGAAAGACTGTCTCAAGTATGTAACTCTAGGATAATTTCAGTATTGGATGCTGACCCTGGATGTATAGAGTGAACAACCATATGTGAAACTCTTGCTTAAAATATCTCGAAAAACCAAAAAAAAAAATATATATATCAAGATTTTCTAAAATCTTTCCTACTACTGTGAATTGTATTTTCATTTCATTCCTTCCCTGCTTCTTTTTTCTTTCTTTCTCTGGGGTTGGAGATTGCAATCTATTAGTTTCTCCAAGAGCTGTTTGACTAGTTTTAATATACCAGTACTTATAAATAGCTGGTTTTGACAATCAATTGTGTATAGCTGTGAAGAAGACCAAAAAGAGTAGTGGAGAAAGAAGTATAAACTGCTTGGAAAGAAAGCTATTAAACTAAGGTATAAAAAATAACCTATAATATAGCTTAGGCATTAAGTAAAATGTTGCATCAATTTACAGTAAATAAATATCTTATTCTATTTGGGTTGCAATAACAGAATGCTATATAATACTATATGAATTGTTTACAGGCAACAAAATTTATTTAATAGTACCAAAGACCCACAGGTCCAGAATAAAGATATTTTGAGATTTTTTGCATGGTAAGGAGTTAATATATAGTTACCTCATTACAGGTACTAATTTGGTACTAATAAGGAGCTAATTCACATATAGGTGTGCTCTCATATGATGTTTAGGGCAAGGAAGCTCTTTGAGGTCCTTTTATAAAGCTACTAATCTGAATCATAAGCTTTTCAAAGACCTCTAATACTGTATATTGATTATTGAATGCCAATATGCACATTTTGGAAGACCACAAAGTTTTGGTTTATGGAAATTAGCTTTATTTTGTGTTTTTGTCAGCAACTACTAGAAAATATCTGTTTTGTTTATTAATTTGCTCTAAATAGAATATGCGACTGAAACACAGAAAATTTCAGAAATTTCTGTTCATTTCTTTAGAAATTTTTGTCTTATTTTTTGATAATTTCATACATGTATACAATGAAGTATGAACTTATCTACCTACAACTCTACCACATCACCCCAACTTGTTGTCTACTTGACTTTGTGTCTTTTTGTTGTCATTCTTAACCTACTAAATCTAGTTATAGTTGCTCATAAGCACATTGGTTTGGGGCCATTCACAAGAGCATGGAAGTCCTACCCGTGCCTATATCCTCAATAAAGAGTAATTCTTTTTCCCCCAATGGCCATCCACTGTCAATAGCTCTTCTACAAGGGGTAAGTCCTGGAGATAATACATAAGATCTATGCCATGATTTGGGCTGACTTGGTCTGTAAGTCTTATGCAGGTAACCACAGCTGCTGTAAGATCATGACTGCATAAGCCATGCTGTATCCAAAAGACAGCATTTCACAGCACTCGTCCTCATTGCCCAGCATTTACATTCTGACCACCTCTTCTTCTAAGATAGTTCATGAGCCTTGGTGGGAGAGGATGATGTAAAATAGATATTCTGCTTATAGTTGAGCCCTCAGTCTCTATTCTTAGCATTGTAATCAATTATGTATCTATCCATTGACTATGTCCACTGCAAAAAAAAAATGTTTCCTCAACCAAGGCTGAGAGCAACCCAGGTCTATGGTTGTAAACATATATGTTTAGAAGGCAACTTGACAACATGACTATTTAATAAAATAAGGTCTACTCTAGAGCCTGTGGCCTTCAAATCCTTGTGCTTTGAACCAATGTTATATACAGTACCAGGCATGAAACTCTCACCTGTGGAACAGACCTCGAATACAATCAGCAGGCAGTTAGTTATCCTGTAATAATCACTGCCACCATTGCACTAGTGGTTCATCTTGCTGGCAGGTTGGTATTACAGCATGCAGTACTAGGTAAGATTACTGATGTCTTTTGTACACAAGCATCCTGCATAACACCTTCCAGAATTATGAAAGCTAGCCAGCAGGGAGGAAGTTTCTGAGTCAATTTGAGATTGCCTTCTATATCTCTTGTATCAAATGTGTGTGGTGTCTTCAGCAAAAGGGTCTTACCAGGTAATTATTGTGATTAGCCAAGGGCAATAATCGATCACCTGTGCTGGCTTAGAGACCTGTGAGGTCTTGTCACCCAATGACTCAGAAGGAGTTATCCTATGCCTTCTGGACTTTGGGGAGCAACATTGTCTATGCAAGGTAACTTTTTTATAAGTTATATTTTGAAATTAGCTTACTAACTAATGAGTTTCCATATATCACTTTCATACTTCTTCAGTTTTGATTAGCACACCCCCTTCCCATCCTCTACCCCATTCTCCCCATCTCTACTTAATTCCTGAACCCTCAGTATCATCCTTCTTCTTTCTTTTTACATGTGTTCTACTAGTCTTCTGGTTTTTTTTTAAGTTGGATGTCAGTATAGTAGACTTCCACATGGCTTTGTATACCTCCTTCCTTTTAGTTATCCCTTATTCTTAGCCCTTGGTTTTCCCCATACTACCACACCTTTCTCTGCTTAAGCCTCCCCCCCCAGATTTTTATCTTACTACTTTCATTTTACCTATAATCTACTCTCCCTGCTCTCCTAATGTATCCACTTTCCATGTTTTTTGACTTCTATCTGTGCTCCAAGCTAAATACACAGAAGATTTGAAGGTAAGATCCACAAATGAGAGAAAATAAAACAAGTTTGTCAACTTGGGTCTGAGATACCACAGTCAGTATAGTTGTTTCTAGTATTATCCATCATTGGAAAAGAAGGAAATATGTATATTAAAAATAAAAAGTTAGGAGTACAATACAATACGTAAAATATAAAGTTCAAATTGAGTTACATATGAAGTTCCCTTTCTCTCACTACACAAAATCCAGACAAAATGCAAAGCAGAAACATTTTATATATCATCATTAGCTTGAAAGTAAGAAAAGGAAATAGTCACGTAACAGAAGCAAACTGAAAATTAAAACCATGGGTGTGAGATGTAAAAACTTAAATATTCATAGTAATGCCAGAAGTAGATATGCAGTATTGAAAGAGATGGATTTAGCCTGAAGCCAATAAGCTTCAATTTCAAGACTTCCATTTCATAGTCCTCTTCTAACGCCTAAGAAGGAGCTATTACGACTGGTAATTTTGTTGTTTTGGTTTTTGCCATTAGTTAATGCTGTTGTTTCTTCTAACCTTGAATTCTTCTTTCTGTTAAGTGTAAAAATGTGGTATAACTATTATGGAGCAGTTCAAGCTTTGAGACATGGAAACAGAGACACTTTATGGATGCTATCATTTCTTTTCATAGATAAGAAATGAAATCACAGATGATATGTAAAAGGTATATTCAAGGGGAGGGGATTGTAGGAGTCATAGGGGTCAAAGACATCACAAGAAAACTCACAGAATCAACTAACCTGGGCTCATAGGGGCTCACAGAGACTGAACCGACCACCAGGGAGTCCGCATGGGACTGACATAGACACTCAGCACATATGTTACAGTTTGTAACTTGACCCCTTTGTGGGACTCCTAATGGTGGGAACAGGGGCTGTCTCTGACCCTTTTACTGACTTTTGGGACTCTATTCCTCATATGGGGTCATCTTGCCCAGCCTTAATACATGGGGAGGTGCTTAGTCTTACTGCAGCTTGATATGTCATGTTTTGTTGATACTTAAAGGAGACCTGCCCTTTCCTAAACAGAAAAGAGGAGGAGTGGATTGGGGGTGGGGACAGAAGGCAGTGGGGGAGGGGACTAGGAGGAGAGGAGAGAGGGGAAACTGCAGCTGGGATGTAAGATAGATAAATAAATACACTTATTAAAAAATAGGAAAAAAGAAAACCATTTTGAACATAAAAATGATATTCATAAAGTTTAAATCCATTATTTAAACTACAAAATGAGAGTGATTTTTCATGTTTCAGTATAATAAATCAAAGTGTATAGACTTTTGCTTCAGTCATGCTTCACACGTAGCTTTGCTTTTCACACTTTCATTTAGCTATGGTCAACTGTAACCCAAAAATATTGAGTAACAATTCCTGGCATAAATATCTGAAAAGTTTTACGTGTCTTTACTATTGTGATAATTGTTCTATATAAGTGCAAGGTACTAATCTCTGTGTTTACTTTATGAATTAACCATTATTATAGGTACGCATGCATAGGAAAAAAATCTACCATCTATAGCATTCAGTATCGTCTGTGATCTTAGAATGTATCTTCCCCAAATAAGAGGGAGTACTATATGCTTCATTATATTTAAGGTTATTTATTGAGATGAAACAGAAGCAGTAAAGATAGGACTATTTAAAATATAGTCTGATGCATGCCATAAAAAAATCTGTAGCATGAATCCTAATTGGTCTTAATAATAAAAACCCAGAGTCAGATGTAGGGGTAAATGCTGAAAGATCAGAGAGACAAAAGAGCAAGCCACAGCCACCATCTCTTACTTTGCCAACTGCTCAGCCTGAAAGAGACTGAGCTCCTGTTTCCTCCCACCTTATATTCCTTTCTCTGCCCAGCTATATCACTTCCTGTCTCCACCGCCCAAGTGCTGGAATCAAAGTTGTGTGCCACCACTGCCTGGCTCTGTTTCTCTTTTAGAGTGGATCAAACTTGTGTAGCCCAGGGTGGCCTTGAACTCACAGAGATCCATCCGCCTCTGGCTGCTGAGTGCTAGGATTAAAGGTGTGTGCCACCACTACCTGGCCTCTATGGCTAACTAGTGGCTTAGCTCCAAACTCTGATTTTCAGGTAAGCCTTATTTGTTAGATCACAAACAAAATATCTAACACATTAGATGCTACCAAGAAAGAGTCTACTGCTCTGTTGATGTTTCTATTCTTTGCTCTCATCTGATCTACCTCATGTTTTATAATGGCAGTGTTAGAGATCTTTAAAGAGTGCTGATTAGATTTTACAAAAGAGAGGAGAATAAAGATTTTTTTCAGAGACATATCTAAATAATTCTGATAGACTGAGAAATGTGTTAACTTTATTCAAAAGATTGTAAGCATCTGCAATTGGTTCTCAAAATCCAACTCCAAAAATAAAGAGAGGTTGGTATGGCTTGTGTAAAATACTATAATTTAGAAATAAATTAGCTATAGAATGTTCATGACATTGTGTCTGCATTGACAATTTCAGGGGTGCCTGGGGAAAACAACACTCCAACTAAAATTAACATTGTAAGAGAAGGGTTTATTGAATAACTTTCTGTGTTGGACCTAACTCTATAATTCTCCTAATGGCAATGTGATCACTTAATATCTCATTTTTATTTTATAATTATTTAAAGAAGCACACAGAAGTTAAGTTGTAGTGGCACATGGCTGTAATCCCAGCATTTATGGAAAGGCTCTCCAGTTGGAGGCCAATACAGCAGAGTGAGATGAGATCTTATCTCCAAAACAAACAAACAAACCTCAGGGTGCATTGATGAAAGTATAGACCTATCTTACTGTGGACAAAATTAAATTGATATCCAAAAAGAGGAGCTGAGAAGTTACAGCATGTTAGATAGATAAGAGAATGCAAAAAACTACCAGTAGATGCATAATTTTGGTGGCTATTTTTCTAATGGTAATTAAAATCAAGTTACAGGCATTCTTCATATATTATGATATGTAATTCTCAAAACAGCCTCCTAGAGAAGTCTCATTACCACTGCTTTCAAATAAGGTCAGAAGTACAAGGAGATTAAGCACCTCGTTTACGTTAATGCAGTTAGCTAGTGAATACTATCATGTGAGTTGAGATCTGCCTAACATCAGAAAACAGTTTTAATGTCCTAAAATTCTCTCTTTCCTACCATTTACAACTTCAAAAAGCTATATTGTCTAATTTTATACTATAATATCTGACCATATGCTCAGCCTTCACAATGCATGGGGATCTAGAGTGAGCAGAGTACATTGTTTATCTCAACTACCTTTCATGAAAACCTACGAAGCTCATTTTGTCAATATATTAAACATGAGTGAGTAGAACCAGGATATTCTTGTATTGTTTTACTTTTCAAAGCTTAATTTCTCTTATCTAAAATATGTTTCGTTCAGCCAGCCTCCAAAAAAATTTCTGTCCAGGTAAAAGAAATAAGATATTATATTAGGACAAGTGGTCTAAAGGAACAGGACTGGTAGGATAAACAAACAAGCTCTCTCTCTCTCTCTCTCTCTCTCTCTCTCTCTCTCTCTCTCTCTCTCTCTCTCTGTGTGTGTGTGTGTGTGTGTGTGTGTGTGTGTGTGTGTGTGTGTGTGAAGAATTTATTAAGTCACCTTACATTCAAAATAGAAACAATAGGTATCTCAAACCCAAGAGGCTAAGAACCCAGTAGTTGCTCAGTCCACAAGACAGGGCTCCTCAATAGTCCCAATTCCATGCAGAACACCTGGGGGGTTACTAGAACGGCTCTGGTCCCATCAGTGGTGGAAGTCTGGAAATGCTGGTTCTTCTATGAGCAAAGGATGCAGTAGCAACAACAGAGTAAATTGACTCAGCCATTAAGAGTGAAGGTCAAGCAAGCAGTAGGCAGAGGATCTTCCTTCTGCTGTGCACTTCTTTTATCTGGGCTGCTACTAGAAGGTATCCCCAAATATGGGTGGATCATCACACATCAGTTGAGGCTCCCTACTCAGGTGATTCTAATGTGTAGCAAGTTCACATTAAAAATCATCATCCCAGATATTATAATAATCAGTTTAAAGAAAAGGTGACTAAACTCTGGAGAACTGCAGATACAGGATAAGAGAATGAGAATTGGCATGGAAATGAGTATATCTTTTGTACCAGTTTATTGGCCCAGAAGTGAAAACTTTTTCTACTAGGGATGTCCTAGAGAACAATCTTAGTGTTGGGGGAGGGATTACTGAATGTTTTTCTATGTTTGATGATCTCTGAAATCCACTCAGAAAGTGGTTGCCTTCCATTCCTGAGTAATAATATCTGCAGAGTGAACAGGGTCATCTTAAGTTCAAGGACACTTATCTTATCAGAGTGGATTCTTTCAGAGCCTGTGTAAAAGCCCCATGAAGAAGGAATCATGCCTTTAGCAATGTTAATTACAGCTGGAGTGCAATTTCCTCAAGGCATCTGTAAAGTGTTCCCAGCAGCCAAGATGTCATGATGACAGTCTTGCCAGTCACCAACACAGGAACTTCTGGTCTTACAGCTCTGTGCTCAAGGCATAAGTCATGTCATTTGTCATTCAAGGGCCAAATGACTGGCTCTTCCTAGCTAAAGTTTTCCTGCCTGCCCCACTGTCAGGACAAATCTCTCTCACCCACCAGTCCCACAGCTGCTCAGACCCAACTGAGTAAACACACAGAGACTTATATTACTTATAAACTGTATGGTTGCAGCAGGCTTCTTGTTATCTAGGTCTTATATCTTAAATTAACCCATGTCTATTAGTCTATAAGTTGCCACGTGGCTCGTGACTTACCGGTACCTTACATCTCATTTTCCATGGCAGCAACTGACAGAATCTCTCTGACTCAGCCTTCCACTTCCCAGAATTCTCTTCTCTGCTTGTCCTGCCTATACTTCCTGCCTAGCTACTGGCCAATCAGCATTTTATTTATACAGAGCGATATCCACAGCAGCTCTTGATAGTTTTCCTCTTTCAAAGGAAAAATATAGTAAGAAAAAAAAAAGAAATGTTAAGGAGTCTTCACAATTAAAAGTAATATTCCAAAAAGCATTTAACAATACTTAACTTGTAAACAGTACTCTTTGGGGAGTTAGGTCGCTGTGATAAGTTTCCATACAGTCACATATCAGGTATGTTTCAAATAATTTGTAGTAACTACAAAATGTAAGTGGTACCCACAAATGAAGTTACAGTGGCTGCCTTCCCTATCTATATCATATAAAACTGTTTCAGCTTGATAAGTGCTTTGTATGCACTGTCATTTAATTCATATAGTAGTTCTAGGAGGCACAAATTATGTTAGTGTTTTATTTTTATAAGATGAAAATTTAAAGTCACAAAACACTTTCATGTTCAAAATATTGAGAATTTCTTGTGTTCTAGAAAACCTTTCAATATTTGACATGTAGTAACTAATTTATTCTTGTAAGGGACAGGCTACACCTCCATTTTACAACCAAAAAGTCATTCAAATTTCAGGAAGCCTTGGTGGCCACAAGACTTTTTCTGTTCCACAAACTCAAGCAACACTATCCTCAGCCTGCCCTCCATGGAATTACCTCATCACCAGGCAGGGAGACCTGCACCCAGGTGGGACAGACTGGTGTTTCAGCCTGCTTATTGTGAGGTGAAGTGTAGTACACCCCTGAGATTATGCAGATCAGAAAACCTCTGAGCCTGGTATGAAATGAAGCAGATCATAGCTTAAAGCTATAAGATTCATTAAACGTCAGAAAAAGATTTGGACCATCTAGAAAAGCAAAACAAAAATAAACCTCCCAAACATCTATTTTAAGTCTTTTGAGGGGAAGGGGGCATCTTGCACTAAGAGGCAATGAAGATTCAAATCTAGGTACTCTGTGGCTTATAGGATGTGAGGGGGGTGTGGAGGAAGAGCACTTTTTAGTTACGGTGAACTCCAAATAAGAGCTGGGTAATGATCCTAGACCTGTGATACCTGGGGTCTGTAAATTCCTGCTCTTGCTACTCTCTTGGAATCCAGACACCTAGGGAGTCTGTTCTCAAACTCAGAAAGACTATTTTCTCTTCCTGTAGCAGCAGGGGGTCCAAGAATCAACCCTGAAGATCAGAGATAGGGAAAACTGCTGTTTCTGGTCTGTAATTTCAACATTTCTTTGAAGTCCCTCTCCCCTTACCCCTAGGGAGCCTAATGCAGACTCACACCCATATTTTCAATAGGGTGATTGCTAATATCTGTCAGAATGTGAGGAAATTGTGGTGTGATTAGCTTGTAGATCAAACCTAGCAGTGGCCAAGGGTCTGCCTCTACAAACACTACCCCAGTCTCTGACACTATAGTATGGTTCAAGTCACTATAAGTGTAGGAAAGGAAAGTAATCTCAAGATGTTGCCCTGGAGTCATCGTGATGCGCTAACAAAACCCAATACTGAGCAGATCCTAATCACCATCACCTACAGGCCTGTCTGTGGACAGAGACTCGAACAGGTCCACTGTCAGGGGATGACACCCAGCCCCAAAGTACTGTGCTTGTCTTCCAGCCGATGTCACCTGTGATTGGTTGCAACAGTCCTGGACAATAAGTCGAATAGGCAATAGACAGCTTACAGCAGCATGGAGATGTCTTGGTACTTCCCAGGTGCTGTGATGGTCTTGGTAAGGCAGGAGAGCAAGGACGAGTGTCCACCTGACACCCAAAGATCAAGGTTAGCACATGAAAGAAGCCAGCTGGCAGAGAAGGACTGGAAGCCCTTTCTCTCCCAGGCAGCATACAAATAACAGAAAAAGCCTAAGGGCAAAATGTAAATGTCCTATAAACGGTCATGCAGTTTGTGGCCCCACTGCTTTTGAGTATATGCTTTTCTCTCAGCACGCTACCCCCATCCTCAACAGTGCTTTCCTTTCATAATAAAATGCCGTGATTCCTGTTTCTAACCCTGTGTTCTGGTACAATTCTTTGCCCTGGGCCACATGAACCTTGTCCTTTTAACAGGTGACCCTAGAACACTGGTAGGTGATCTCTGCACTCAGATCCATCCATATCCATAACATTGGAAGACTGTGGGGTCAGAAGTTTGGCGGGTGAAGTTTGGGGTGCAAGTATAGCACAGGAGTCTGGGACTTTTATTCTTTATGACTCTGCTGAAAATCCTGTAGTACCTGGCTATTATAGGTCAGTGACTTTGTGCAAGGCTTATTAGTCTACTACAGCCTCAGGGAGAGGCTTGTGGGGACAGAACGTGCTTCTAGCTACATTCTAACTGGCAGAGATTAGGGTACAAATAACTCAGGGAAACCATTTGGTTATTTGATTATATTTTGCTTTTGTCCCTCTGATTTCTAAACTACTGTTCAGTAATACTTGTCATTTGTTAACACTCCCATTCAGTGCAAAAACACAGCTCTCACTCACAATTTATTCTAAAGCTAAATCTGAGTCACTCTGGCCTGGGAACACAGATTCAGGTTTACCCCCAAGTCCATGTTCTTATATGCTTAAGAGTTTGGTGAAGTTTCAGTATAACAGCAAAACAAAGCACTTTTAAAATGCCCTGGTATGGGCTGGAGAGATAGCTCAGAGGTTAAGAGCAGAGGCTGTTCTCCCAGAGGCCCTGAGTTCAATTCCCAGCAACCACATGATGGCTCACAACCATCTGTAATGAAATCTGGTGCCCTCTTCTGGCCTGTAGGCAAACATGCAGACAGAACACAGTATACATAATAAATAAATAAATAAATAAATAAATAAATAATAAATAAATAGAAAGTAAATAAATAAGTAAATAAATAATCTTAAAAAATAAAATGCCCTGGTAAAGATATCAGGTCTGCAGGTTATGGCAAAGTGAAGACATGTCAGATCGAGGCTGTCTTCTGATCCTGTCTGGTTGTGTTCTTAGCCTTTCAGTTGGTGGAAACTATGGTTTTGTTAAGTTAATGCATTCCAGAAGGTTTTATCAGTTAGTCATGGGGATGTTAGGTCAGACATAGAGGTGCACAAAGAAATACCTAGATAAATTATAGTTAGGCTCTAAACCTGCACCATTCCAACTACTCTAGTCACAGAAGTTCTAAACAGTTAATCAGCCTTGACAGAAGAGTCAGGTTAAGGTGTGTGGTGTTTTTTCCAAAAACTTTTATTCACATCCTCAGTGAGCAAAACAAGTAGATTAAGAAAGAGAAATAATTCATTTTTATATAGCTTATCAGTATAAGTAAACTCTATGACCCCAAACAATGATGATTAATATTTCTTTGTGGTAACAAAAGTGAAGGTCCTCACTTCTAGATATTATGAAACCTTATAACATAGGTAAAATTAAAATCCTGGAATATATGTCATACAAACACTGACAAAGCTTAGCATTTGCTATATAGTTTAATATAAAGTTTACTTGTGAAAATGTCAAATTGACTATGGACTGAGGGACATCACATGATGGCAAAATGGTTAATCTCCAAAGAACTTGATCCCCTTTCTGAAAAAAAGTATCACACTGTTATATGGAGGCCCACAAAGGCTCAGTGAGATCTGAGCTTGCTTTACCCAGCAGAGCTGCATTAGAGGATTGCTTGACCTCATGGGTTGTTACTAGGTGATTGGAAGGGTCTGCACTTGGCTGTGCTGGGGGGAGGTCTTTTGCTCTACCCCTTGGCTTTCCTTTAAAATGCCCTTTAGAAGAGACAGAGGGGGTGGTAGATTAGGATCCAGGCCCTCCTAAGGCTATCCTGTGTTTCTGTCTTTTTCTCCCCTCTTTATCCTTCTATTTAAATCTCTTATCTCTCTCTCCTCAAAAGTACCCCAGGGGAGGGGGAAGGGGGAGCTGGTCTCCCACATTGTTACTTATGTTGGTTCCAGTAGTCAGAAACTCGGGAAGAGAAGTAGAAACTCCTCTAGAGTAGAAGTAGAAACTATGCTAGAGTTACTGATAAATAATTATCAGAGTGGGAAGAAGACTGTATTAAAAGAATCCATGGGACTGCTACCTCAGTCAGTAAATTTTCTCTTGAGTCCAGTAATATGAAGCATGTTAAGATGTTCTGTCTAAGGGGAAAAAATTGTTGTGTCTGGCCCATCCTAACCAAACCACAATGACTTCTAACCTCTGTGGAGAATTATTTAATAATAATCCACAAGGGATCAGATTAGCCATTCTGAAGACAATAGTCACGGGCTTTCCTCAGACGTTTCTGTTATTTCTCAGTGAGCTCAACACCAAACATACCATGGTGACAGGGAAAGATGTTATACATGGGCTTGGTACCAAGCCAACACTAACCTGGGTCCTGGGTGCCCAATTTTTTAGGAGAGACTAGTCCTAAAAATGACACCTTCTCCTGAGATATCAGTCTCATAACCAGTGTCAGGTTCACTACATCAGACCGGTTTCATTAAAAAAAAAAAAAAGGAAAGCATGCTCAAACTTGGTCAGAGAAACTTTTTGCAGTGGGTAGATGTTAATGCAGAGATCCATAAACTGTCAACATGTCAAGAATCAATGATTGTAGCATGCTGAGATCTAAACAGGACACTTATCATCCCCATCTAAGGCTCAAGGAACCTCAGGGAAGATTTGGTGAAAAGAATGGAAGAGCCAGAGGATGGGGTAGAGTGCTGTGAAATGAACTGCTGTCTCTTCTAGGCATGCCATGACTGTTATATACATAAACTCACATTAGATGTGAGCAAATGCATAAGGCCTGCACAAGACTGAGCCCCTCAACATTCAATCATAGGTTGGAGAAGGCCTTCCCAATAAGCTGAGCAGTTACTGACATATAACAGCTGCTGGGGGTGGTGGTGTCATTTTTCTTCAGTGATATAACCAGCTACTGGTAAATTGTCCATGCTCTAGTAAATGACCTCCTCCATCCAGAATGTGTCAGGTTGACAGCTAAAACTAACTAGCACATACACCTAGTCCAATTAATACTATGCATGTATGCAGGTATGTGACACTATCTATTGCATAAAAAATATATCAGGAGTCATATCCCTGCAACAAACTTAACTATCCCTCCCCTAACAGCCATCAACTGCCAATAGCTCCTCAGTTAGGAGGTTGGTGCCTTGTGTGCCCTTCCTCCATCCATGGCAGATTGTTGATTGGCCTGATCTTGTGCAGGTCTGGTACAGGCAGCTACTGTGAACTCATGAGTACAGAGGCACCGTCATGTCCAGAAAACACTGTTCTGATCCAGTATGCCCTTAGTTTTGACTTTTACAATCTTTCTGCCTCCTCTTCTGTTTCCTTGGCCTTGAAATGGGTGAGTATGATATAGATGTTCCATATAGGTCTGGACACCCAGAAATTACTTATCCTTAGAATTTTTACTGGTTATGAGTCTGCACTACCTATGGCTATCGGCAAAAGTAGGTTCTCTGATCCAGACTTAGAAAAGCAATAGTCTCAAAATTTAATAAGCAGTTTTACTACCTGTCTGTTTAGGAAAACATCAGTAGTACATTCTGCTCTAAGGTCTGTGACATCCACACACAGGTTTTTGACCAGGTTTATAATACTGGGCACGCATACTCTTTCATGGAGCAGACTTTAATCCAATTGGAAAGCAATTGGTTATAGCCTAAACAATCATGCCACTATTAGGTCCGTGGGCATATCTTACCTGTTATATTGGAATTGTAACATGCGGGGTTTACAACTGAGATCTATCATTGATGATTTTTCTCCCCCAGCAGCCTATATAACATTATAGTATCCAAAGTATATGATGTTTTCATTATTAGGAATTTAGTATCTAGTTATGGGTCTACCAAACAACATGGAGAGGTAGGCAGTCTGTGACAGTGTCTGAATCCCTTCAGATGTTCATTGTCAGTGCAACATGTGAATCTGTAAGGCTGATGCTAAGATAGACTTCATATACAGTCCTTGAGAGTAGACATGGATGTGGTCCATATCCAGTAAAGTCACATTGGTGATTATACTAAAACCTTTGGGGCTTACATCCCAACATCCCATGCACCAGATCCTAGACATCTCAAAAAAAAAAAAAAAAAAAAAAAAAAAAAAAGGAAATGACGATTCATTTAAAAGGGGACTGGGAAAACCAGGAAAAAAGAGTTATCTGAGTCAATGTATCCAGGCCCTATCCTGAGCTGTCAGAATTTCCCACATTGGAGAAAGGAGAGGATTGTTGTAAAACATTGCCATGTGAATATGATATAGCTGTTTGTGGTGGTTTGAATGAGAATGGCCCCCATAGGTTCATATATTTGAATGTTTGGTTTCCAGCTGATGGACTGTTTAGTAAGGATTAGGAGGTGTGGCCTTGTTGGAGGTGGTATATCACTAGGGGTGGGATTTGAAGTTTCAAAAGCCCATGCTAAGTCCAGAGTCTCTCTCTACCAAGTGCTATGGATCAGATGTAAGCTCTCAGCTACTGTTCCATGCCTACATGCTTGATGCTATACTCCTTACCATGATGGTCATGAACTCACCTGAAACTGTAAGCAACTCCCCAACTAACTGCTACTTCTATAAATTGCCTTGCTCATGGTGTCTCTTCACAACAATACAACAGTAACTAAGACACTGTTGTAATCATGAACACAGCAGCCATGAATACCCATAAAAGGCTGCTACGTAGATGAAATTTCCAAATAGTTTTGACTCAGCCATTAAAGATATATGCCTGGACCTTAACTGCCAATACTGTGCCACAGAATAGACTGTTTTAATGATAGAAGAGACACACACACACACACACACACATTATTTTCTTGATAATTTTTACACAAAATTCATTATTTTAACAATTAAAGCTTTGTATACTCTGTGTGTTTGTGTGTACAGTTTTAGGGTAGGTAATTCTCGGGGAAAAATTAAAACATTAGAAATGACTTAGATGTAATAGAACAATACAGTACATATTCGTTTTTACTTCTGATGGGTTTGTTTGTTTATTCAACCCAGTCAGTCTCACTATCTGATTTTCCTGAATTATACCCCATAGCTTTACGACGGATCCGGATGATATCTGCTTCATTTTCAGGAAACTCGGTTTCACCTTTTGGTATATTTTCTCGAGTTTTATGTAGTTGAATGCCTTTTCTTATTGCTTCCATCAACGCTTTCCTTGCTTTGCTCAATATAGGCAGGATTGATGGAGGATTTTGCTTTACATCGGCATATGGTGGCACTATTGCATACTGACTTATTGCTAGAGCTCTACGGCTTGAAATGGATGTAGATTTCAGAGAAGACAATGTTGACTGTAGAGTGGTAACTTTTGTTGAGGTGAAACATGATAGTTTTGATTGTGGTGAATACGTCATGGGTGATCTTGACTGTGCTTCGATAAGTTTTGTTAAGTGGCTCACCGAACGTTTTGGTGACAGTGACAGATTTGAAGAAATTTGTGTTTGGGGGCTTGATGAGGCAGATAATGAAAGAGAATGATGTGATACCCTGGAAGATCTTGATAATTGGACACTTGACGACCCTGATGTATTGTGGACTTGTTTTTGTGGTAGTGGTCTACATGCAGCTCTTGATTTTGATGGAGATACTGGTGATGATTTTACAGATTTCAGTGATTGTGGAAAAGACTTTATGAACTGATAAGTAGAACATTGTTGTAGTTGTACAGCTAAAGTGTGGTCAATAACATCCACAACTGAATCCCATGACTTACTACTTAGTGAAGTTACTGATGGATATAAATGTGGAGGGATCATCTGATCTTGACTCCTTGGACTTAGATCATCTGGTTGCAGTTCAAAACATTCAAGAGATTCTGGTGTTGAAGTGAATTCAGGTGACATCTTTAGATCTATTTTAGAAGTGGTTTTTAAGCAAGCAGATGTTGTTGCAGTTGTAGTTTCCAAAACAAGTAATGGAGATGTTTCTGGTGAGCTTATGGAGCTTACAACTCTAGGAGCAGATGGCCCTTTAGAACTGGTAAGTTGGATCAGCCAATCAGATGGTAACGGTGGTGCTTCTGGTGCTAGAGGGTTGACAAATACATCTGTTGTATAATCAGTTAGAGGTAGTGGCTGGCTGAGCACCACTTCCCCCTTACCAGTTCCATAAAGGACACGATGACGTGAATTGTTCATATGCTCAATATTGTAATGTAGACATTTTTTCTCACCAGATAAGATGTTCACTGCAGATTTTTCTTGAGGTTTTCTCTTATTCAGTGGAAAAATGTAGAATGAAGATCTACCTTCCGATTGATCTAAATATGAATGAGATACTGCACTACCAGAGCTTCGAATGTGATCCACAGAGATAAGTTCTTTCACCAGTTGACATTGTAGCATATCTTTTGATTCACTGTCGTGGTCTAGATTCTTGTCCTGTAAGTGTTTCTCACTTGTTTGTATGTTTTCTTTTACAAATTTCGAACAATATAAAAATGGGTTGAATGAACCATCAGAAGAACTTGAGTCTTCCATATCACTTTGGTGGTACGAAGGCACTGTAAGAAGTGGTATTACTATATTAGCATTGTTTCTTTCAAAGATATTAATAGGTAATGATGTACAGGAGTATACTTGCTGTGTTTCAATAGTTATATTTGGAAAAGTCTTCCTTGATTTCCACACTTGCATGAATAATACTTCATTTGGAATTTTATAAGTAATAGTATTAGTTAGCTGGATTATATTTTCTTGTAAAAATCTTAAGTTTAGAAGAGATGCTATGAATCCCTTTATCTAGTTTTCCAAATAAGTCTTCAATGAATTTATCAAGATCATTTACTCGTCTCACTATTTTGTTTAATGATGATAGAATTACATAGATGAACTCATTTTTACTTTTAGTAATTGTCCCTGATTGATTTATACATTGTTTAAACTTTTCTTCATTAAGCAAAATGTTAGATTTGTGTTACTAAAGAAGTAAAGTATAGAAAGCCACTTCTGTATTCCTGCTTCAAGCATCCATCCCTCTTATCAGTCCATTCCAGGTTGTTAAATGCAATTTTAAGCTTTTCCAACATCTGATCATCACCAAGCCTTTGGAGATGTAAAGGCACCAGCTCCTCACCTTCAGGTTGTCGGCAGTTACAGGATAAGCAAACTATTTTATCAGATTCCTTTCTTTGAACAGGCCATGAGACAATGTATTGCTACATCATTGCCATGCCCAACTGCCCTCCGTCTCACATCTAGCCTCCTCTCTCCTAACATCCTCCCTCTGATCTCATCTTTAATCTACCCTCTTAAAGCTGGCTGCCTTCTACCGTCCTCCCTTACCTGTTCCCTAACTTGCTTCTCCCTCTGACTACTTCCTCACCTTTCTGCTCTCAACACCTTTCTGCTCTCAATACCTCCTCCTTCTTTGTTTCTTCTGTCCTCTGCCCCCCCAGTTCTCTGTCCCTAACCCCCTTTATTCTCTTCCTAACTCCACCTTCATAACTCTACCCTCTGCACTTACAACATCACTTTCTACTCTTGTGACTCCTCACTCCTTGCTTTCTTCCTGCTACCATGTGTCCTTTGCAATCAGCCCTCTATCCTCCTCCAAAAACTGCCCTCCTCCCTCTTCTCCCTACCCTCCAGACTCCCCTTTCCTCTCCTCTCCTCTCTCTCCTCTCCTCTCCTCTCCTCTCTCTTCTCTCCTCTCCCCTCCCCCTCCCCCTCCCCCTCCCCTCTCTCCCTCCCCTCCCCCCTCCCCTCCTCCCCCTCCCCTCCCCTCCTCTCCTCTCCCTCTCCTCCTTTCCTCTCCTCCCCTCCTCTCCTCTCCTCTCTCTCTCCTCCTTTCCTCTCCTCTTCTCCCCTCTCCTCCCCTCCCCTCCCCTCCTCTCCTCTCCTCTCCTCTTTCAACCCAATTCTCTCCTCTTCAAAAGTCCTCTGCCCTCCTCCTGCTCTCCTACTCCATCCCTGTTCTTTCTCCCCCTTTTGATCTCCATCTCCCTTCACACAATTTTCCCCACTTCCAACCTCCTCTGACCTCCTCCCTCTGATCTGTCCACTCCTCCGTCTATTCTTAGACCACCATACTTCACTTTTTTTCCATTTCCCTTTCACACCCTTGAATCTCCTGTGCCCTTTACCTCCATTTCCCCCTCTACATTCCTGTCTTGTCTCCTTTGCATTCCTCCTCCAGCTTTTCTTCTCGATGCCACTTGCCCTCCTCTCTTCCCTCCCAAACTGCACCTTCTATCCACCCTTCTACTGCTGCCTTCCCTCCTACCTCTTCTTTCTCTCTTCCTCTGGACTTTACTGTACTGTCCCCCCTGTATATCTGCCTCACTCCTCCTGATACCACCTTCCCGACTCTACCCTCCCTGACATGCTACCACACTCTGAACTCCATCATCTCTTGCGTCAACTCTCCTCCTCCATCACCTAGTTTGTGAGCTCTCTTTTGTTCTTAGACCTCCATACTCCTCTCTGCTCTCCTCTCTCTATTATTCCCATACTTCTTGGCACCTCTTGCTTTTGCCCCACTTCCTCAAGCCTCCACTGTAGTTCTCACTCTCCTCCTCCTCCTCCTCCTCCTCCTCCTCCTCCTCCTCCTCCTCCTTCTCCTCCTCCTCCACCACCACCACCGACGCCCTCTTCTTTTTTCTCTGTGCCCTTTGCTCTGCTTTCGTCTTCACCCTCTGATCTCTACCACACTCTACCTTCTTTCTCTCCCCTACTGACCTTCTTTCCCTCCTACCTGTGGTTTTTTTCCTTCTTTAGCTCCCTGCCCTCTACCCTCTGCTCTATCCACCTCTGGACTGATCTCCCTCTGTTCTCCTGCGGACCCTTCCTTCCTGACTCCATCGACCCTGATTATGGCATCCCACTCTGCTTTCTGCATTCCTCCCTTTCCTTCCCTCTCATCCATCCTCTCCTCCCTGGACATTCTTCCTCCCCCTGGGCTCTGCCCTTCATGTATTTTGCCTCTTCCCTTTGATGTTCTCCTTTCATACAATTTGCTGCACACTCCAACCTCTTCTGGCCTCCTCCCTCCAACATTTTCATTCTACCCATGCTCTCTCTTCCTCCCTCTGCATCTTCCCCCAGCCCTCCTGTCCACTCCTCCATCTATTTCCTTGGACCTCCACACTCCTCCCTCTAATACCCCTTATTCCCTTAGCTCTAGCCTCTATGCCCTTCATCTTTCTCCTTCACCCTATGATATCTTTCGACCCCCTACTGCCCTCCTTCCCCCTCCTACCTGAGGTTTCTTCCTTCCACATCATACCTCTGCACTCTCCACCTCTGTACCTTTTCCTCCTGACTCCACCCACCCTGATTTGACATTACATTCTGCTCTCTGCACTCCTTGCTGTTCTCCTCCTTTTGCCATGGCCTCTCTGTGCTCATCCATTCTCTCCTCCCGGAACACCCCTCCTTCTCTGTCTACACCCATCTCACCTCTCCTCCCTTTGATGTGCATACATCTCCCTTCACAAAACTTCCTACATATGCCAACCTATTAGGACCACCTCCTTCTAGTCACCTCCTCCTCCAGCCTTTTCCATCTACCCACCTCTGCCTTTCCTCCCTCTGATCTCCTCTGCCTGTCCTCTTCCCTCAGCCCTCCTGTCCACTTCTCCCTCTGTTCTTAGACCTCTACACTCTTCCCTACTTGCCTCCTTTTAGTCCCTCCTCTCTGTTCTTTATTCCCATTATCTTCCTCTGTCTTGTGTGTCTAATCTCTCCCACATTCCACCTTCTTCCTCTCCCTTTTTCCTCCTACCTATGGTTTCTTCCTCCCTTGGCTCTTTGCCATCTTCTGTCTCCACCTCTGGTCTATTCTCCTGCTGACCCTTCCCTCCTGACCCCACCCACCCTGATTATGACATCACATTCTGCTCTCAACACTCCATCCTCTCCTGCTCCATTTGATCTGCCCTCCTCCCTTGACCAGGCCCTACCCATCTGCTGTGGGATGTTCTGTATGGCAATGTGTTGCTCTGATTGGTTGGTAAATAAATCACTGATTGGTCAGTGGCCAGGCAAAAAATATAGGCAAAAAAAAAAACTAAAAAGTGAAAGACTGAGTCAGAGAGACACTGCCAGCTGCCATGATGAGAAACAACATGTAAAGATGCCGATAAGCCATGAGCCATGTGGCAAGGTATAGATTAATGGAAATGGATTAATTTAAGCTGTAAAAACAGTTAGCAAGAAGCCTGCCACGGCCATACAGTTTGTACCAATATAAGTCTCTGTGTTTACTTGGTCGGGTTTGAATGGCTGTGGGACTGGTGGGTGTCAGAGATTTGTCCTGACTGTGGGCCAGTCAGAAAAACTCAAGCTACAAATGGCGCCCAACGTGGGGCAAGAGTTTCCACCTAAAACCTGAAAAAAAGATTCTAAAACAGAGCTAAAAACAGTTCCTAGTTGTCCCTTTCAAGTTAGCAGCAGCCTGCCGGTTTGAGCTACTGGCGGGTTCCTAGCGTGCATGCATGTTCGACCTGCAGTATGACGGGAATGAGGCCTCTGCAACTGGCACATTAAGCTGTGTGGTGGATTTAGCCTTTGCTAGTACAAAACAAAACAAAACAAAAAAAAGAGGTTTCTGGGCTACACGCTGCTTTGATAAAAGCATAGACCCACTATTTCTGAAAGTTGATGGCTCCCAGAGCTGGTGGAAAACGTATCACCGCCATGTTGGGAAGCTGAAGTGGGCGGAGCCAGCAGCCATAACACCAGTGCCGTTTCAGGCTTAAAAGACTACAGTTCAAAGCAATAGGCTCAAGCTAATATAAATAAATAAGCCACGTAAAGATGGCTACCACACAGAGAATCTGGATTATGTTCTCTTTGATATTCGTAACTAAAGAAAAACATTTGATTACAAAAGCTGTTGAGTTATGCCAAAATGTATATTTTAAAGTTACCTTGACTTCAAAATTTGGATGTAAGGATATGTTGCTTTGGAAAGGAGGCTCTGCTTTTGTTGCCACAGAAAGTCATAGGCTATGGATTTGTTCCAGATTAAGACACATCAGGTTTGACCAGCCAAGATCCCCTGAAAGGTCTCCGATGACACCATGGCCCAGATGATCCAACATCCAGAACCGTTTCAAGGCAACTGGCTCAGATGATACAGCCTCACGGACTACTCCATGATCCTAAAATTTTCTTTGTTTCCCCAGAAGATACAGCGCCCCACTCCAGCAGGAAGTAGTAAGAGAAGCTACGCCCAAATTCCCAAATTATATATAATTTTACTTTGTTAAGGTTAAAACCTTCCTTTTAAAAAAAAAAAGGGAAAAGTGCTGTGGGATGTTCTGTATGGTAATGTGTTGCTCTGATTGGTTGGTAAATAAATCACTGATTGGTCAGTGGCCAGGCAAAAAATATAGGCAAAAAAAAAAAAATAAAAAGTAAAAGACTGAGTCAGAGAGACACTGCCAGCTGCCATGATGAGAAACAACATGTAAAGATGCCGATAAGCCATGAGCCGTGTGACAAGGTATAGATTAATGGAAATGGATTAATTTAAGCTGTAAAAACAGTTAACAAGAAGCCTGCCACGGCCATACACTTTGTAACCAATATAAGTCTCTGTGTTTATTTGGTCGGGTTTGAATGGCTGTGGGACTGGCGGGTGTCAGAAATTTGTCCTGACTGTGGGCCAGTCAGAAAAACTCAAGCTACACCCATCCATCTCCCTGGACACTGCCTCTCCCTCTGGGATCTGCTCTCTTCCCTCTGCCCTCACTTCCCAATTCCATTCACCTCCTCCTGACCCTGCCCTCCTGACCCCACCTACCCTGATTATGACATCACATGCTGTTCTCTGCAGTCCTCCACTTCCCTCTGATCTGCATTCCCCCCATCTATCTTCTTCCCTCTGACCTTATCCATCCTCTCCTCTCTGGACTCTTCTTCTCCCTCTGGAATCTGCTCTCTGCCCTTTGCTCTCCCCACTTCTTTCTCTGCTCCTCCCTTTGATGTCTACCTCTCTTCACACAATTTCTTACCACTTCAACCTCTTCCATCTACTCCCCTCTTCCTCCAAACATTTTCCTTCTACCTGCCTTTCCCTTCCTCCCTCTGATCTCCTCTTCCCATTGTCCTCTTTCCTCAGCCTTCAGTCTGCTCTTCTGGTTCACTCCTTCCTCTCTTCTCTTGTACTTCTACACCCCTTCTTCCTCTCCTCCTTGGGCCTACTTCCTTCTACTCTGTTCCCTCAAACCACTGCTGCATTCCTCTCTGCTCTCACCTCATCCCTGATCTTTCTTCTTGCCCTTCTTCACTCTCCTCTCTTCTTCCTCTGCTATTTTTCTTCCTCTACCTCCTTTCTGCAACCTACTACTCTCATCTCCTCCTTTCCTAAGGTCTCCTCCTGCCTTCTTCCCTCTGCCCTCCTTCCTCTGCCAACCTTTCCCTAATCGGGAATTTAACAAGGCAACTCCATGTAGTTTATCTGGTAGTGAAAAGGAGGTTTATTTGGGGGTAACTTACAGTCAGTAAAGGGGTTGGTTACAGGATCTGGGAGAGGTGAGGTACAGTCCAGCAGGGTTCTCTGGAAAATTCTGACTTGATAGGGATCTTGGGTCTTAAGCACTCCCATCTCGGCCATGCCCAGGGGCAGGTCATAGGTAGGCATGGCAGTTACTGTCTGCCTCACTGGGGTGGTGCTTCAAGGTCAAAGCTGGAACAGCTACCCATTATATCTCCCCCTTTTGTCTAAATAAGAAAGTTCTAACTTAATACAAAACTATATACAAAAGGAATGATTATCAAATATTGTCCAGTAGGAATAAGGGATAATGACCTAAACAAGATGGAACTACAATAAGAACAACGTCAAACAAGAGACACATACTAAAATACTAAAATCCAGAGAAGTCTGGAGCATAGGTAAATGGCATGTTACAAATATCATTACAAAAGGTGTCCTATCCTAAAGAACCTGAATCTAATACTTAATATGTTCTAGCTAAGATACAAGAAGATTGTAACTATAGCTGTTAGTCTTCAATCCCATCAAAGATCTGAGAAGGAATATAATAATACCTGAGAAATGGGAGAAGAATGCAAGCAACTTTTGGGAGTCTTTCAAGAGTAGACAGAGACAGCTGACAGCCTGGACAGTCATCTAAAGTTTCTCAGCACTGTTGATGCATTCAAATTGGCTACAGGTCTAGAGTATCTCTCAGACCATTTTACTGTCAGCAGTCAAGGCAAGGGCAGTTCTTTACCCAGTAGGCATTTTGTACCAAGGTGAAGACAAACTTCCAAATGGAAATGTATCAGAAGTCCAACATGCTCTCGGGATCAGATCAGTGCTGCCAGGAGCAATGGTGTCTCACATCAACAGAATTCCAAGTTATCAAAACATTTAAATGCTATATTCTCTAGGTCTATGAAGTGTTTGAAGATTACCTATCCATCTGACATATGTTTCTATAAGTCTGGAGAACCTAACTAACATAACTATAGAGATGACAAGCACAGGTGACTATAAATCTGTAAGTCTTATCTACCTAGATAACCTAAGGACTAAGGTTTCATGTAAACAGGGTAAACAGTCTGTAAGCAAATGTACAGTAAAAGGACAATGACCTCAAAATTGTGACAATACACAAAATAGCTAAAGCAGAGGTAGGAATGTGTAGTGCAATATGCAATATGACAACAATCCTAAATATGTACCAATATACCAAATATCCTAAACAGAGGTAGAACATACATACAGTATGACAAATATAATTTTACGTTTGTATCAATATATAAACATTTCAAATAAGAGCAGAAATATATGTGTATTACAACAAATATGGGTCTGTGTTTGTATCAATATACAAATTATCTGGAATAAGAATATTAAAATAGTTTACATTTGTATCAATACACAAGAATCCTTAACAGTGCAATTTATCTAAGGCTGATATTTTACTAAATTAGTTTACTAGTATATGCAATAATCTACCTTAATATCCTATACCTATCCATTCCCCCTTTTTCTTTTCTTAAGGGGAATACCGGGGTCCAATGTTTTCCTCCACCCCTAACCTTATAATCATTATCCTTACCCTAGAAAAACATGAAACCTTTGGGAAAAAGGGGTGTCATTTTCTTGGAATTGCTTCCTGGTGTTCAGGGAGTGATGGTATCTCTGTGGAGTCCTGTAAGAAAGTTCAGATAGTTAAGTCTCAGTTGGACTAACTGCAGATTCTGCAGCCAGTCTCAGAGTAATGGGTAAAGTTGTCTGAGATTCTGGCTAGAAGTGTAGTGTAATGAACCATCTTACTATGAAATTATCTTAGAGAGTTTTCAGTCCAAGGTTGATTATTGAGTAATGTTTGTGAGTACCCATGGCATCATTCTGGACTGGGTAGAGTTGTTGTTGTGGGGCCCCATCTTCCTTCTAGAGACTTCAGAGATTGCTATTGGAAAAGACTTATATATATTTTTTTTTTGGTTTTTCGAGACAGGGTTTCTCTGTGTAGCTTTGCGCTCACTTGGTAGCCCAGGCTGGCCTCGAACTCACAGAGATCCGCCTGGCTCTGCCTCCCGAGTGCTGGGATAAGACTTATATTTTTACTATTGAAAACTTGAACGTTATTAATATCAAAATGGAAAGTTGGGATTTAAAGATAACATGACATGTAAGAAAGGATTCCAAGAAATCAAGAATAAGCATGGAGAGAAATAGAATCTTGACGACAATGGTCCTTTTCTATTGGTTTTCATCTGTCCCACACCAGACAGCTCTTCTGATATGAGAAAGAATCTCTTAACCTTTTCTTTTAGCAATATGCTTGGGTTTACAGAAGGAGGGAGCCAAATTCCAACTCCAAAGTCAGCTTGATATATAATTGAATTGGAACCACAACTTTTATAGAGTTAAAGAGATATAGATGTTAGGCAGTGAGATATTACTCTGTGTAGATTGGTACCAATAGATTCTTTCTTTCTGATGTAGACGTCTGTATATCCAAGGCCTTAGGATTTCTGGAAGATGGGTATTTCTATTATCCTGTAAAGACAAAAACAGAACCCTGCCCCAACCATTGTTTGTTAAATTATTCTTACAACTTGTAGAGATGTCACATTGGTAGATGAGCTTTTACTTCTTCTCATCAACGGGTTTCTATTTTTATTAATTTTGTTGTTATCCATAGCTTTTCTTCTTCTGCAGAAACAAAAGCAAAATCCCTTCCCTAGAGTGGTTTCCATTCTGAGGTCAACACATCTTTGAAATAAACTGGTTGATTTAGGTCAGAAGGTTTGTCTGTCATCCAATGTCTGTCCAAAGCTGTTGTTCCTTTCTCATCAGCATTGAGAAAATTCAAGGTTAATAAAGCATTATGTAATCTATTTCTAGGAGTCATTGTTACCTGTTGCTGTTTATTTAGCATATCCTTTAAAGTTTGATTGGATCTTTCTATGACTGCTTCGCCTGTGGAATAGTGTGGTATACCTGTAACATGCTTTATATTGTCATAAGCAAAAAATTGTCTCATTTTATTGGAGACATATGCTGGGGCATTGTCTGTTTTAATTTGTACAGGTATTCCCATGATGGAAATAACTTCTAATAGGTGTATAATCACAGAATCAGCCTTTTCAGAACTCATAGAAGTTGCCCACTGAAACCCTGAATAGGTGTCAATCATATGGTATATAGACTTTAATCTTCCAAATTCTGCAAAACGAAACACATCCATCTGCCAAATTTAATTTCTTTGTATACCCTTTGGATTGTTCCATGCAGGTAATAGAGTTTGGAGTTTGGTTATAGAAGGAACAAGTAGGACATGTTTTTTTTTTTTTTTTTTTTTTTTGGTTTTTCGAGACAGGGTTTCTCTGTGTAGCTTTGCGCCTTTTCCTGGAACTCACTTGGTAGTCCAGGCTGGCCTCGAACTCACAGAGATCCGCCTGGCTCTGCCTCCCGAGTGCTGGAATTAAAGGCGTGCGCCACCACCGCCCGGCAGGACATGTTTTTTTTTACAATATACTTGGCTTGTTGCCAAGTGATGGAGAAATCCTTCTTCAAACCTTTGCTATTTACATAGTGGTTCTTATGAAATTCTGAGGCTTCTATAATGTTACTTATTAGTAACTGATAAATCTTATCATTACCTTGTGATAGAGGTTGTGGCAGAACCATAGGATATCTGATATGTATTATATATTTAGGATGTTCCCTATTTCTGATTATTTCTTGCAATTGTATAAATAAGGACGTTAATTCTGTATTATCAGGAATAAATTCAGCAGTTTCAATATGTAAAACAACTCTCTGCATGTTGAGAGTCAGTGACTATATTGAGGGGTTGTGTGAAATCCATCAGTACTGTAAGAATGGCATATAGTTCTGCTTTTTGTACAGAGTTGTATGGACTTTGGACTACTTCACTTAAGTCTCCTGATTTGTATCCTACTTTCCCTGATTTATTTGCATCAGATAGAATGTGAAGACTCCAGAAATTGACTTTTGTTGTACATGAGGAAGGACCCATTTAGCCATCTTTATGAATTCTATTCTCTTGCTTTTGAGATAACGGTTGTTAATCTCTCCCAAATAGTCACTGCATTGCTCTCTACCAATATTCATTATCTTTCCATAGCAAGGAAATTTCCTCATTGGTTAAAGGTACTACAATTTCTGCTGGGTCCATTACTGTCAACTGGTGAAGTCTTAAATTTCCTTTTCTAATCAAATCAGAGATTTTTCTATACAAGTCTTTAACTTCTTACTTGGTTTACATGGTAGAACTATCTATTCGAACATAATATCTTCCCTCTGCATCAAAATGCCTGTGAGGGAATGTCTGGGGAAGAATATCACAGGGAAGAGGGAGTAGGATGTCAGAGGGAAGAGGGAAGATATCAGAGGGAAGAGGGAAGATGTCAGAGGGAAGAGGGAAGATGTCAGAGGGAATAGGGAGGATGAAGGAGGGAGGAGGAGTATGACCAGAATGCATGTAAGTTCTGGATTCACAGGATCCACGTATGCTTCTAATATGTGCTTCTTGTATTGCCTTTCCTACTAGAGCCAATTCCTTCTCAGCTTTGGCTGATAATTCTCTTGGACTATTTAATTCTTTATCCCCTTTTAGAGTATTAGTCAAATTTTCTAGTCCATCTTTAGGTATTCCCATGATACCCAGTGAGTTGGAAATGCTTCCTAACAATTTTTGGAAATCATTATGAATCTGCAATCGATCTCTCCTTAGTTGTACCTTTTGGGATCTAATATTTTTGTAGCTCTATCTTTTATCCTAAGTAACTAATGGAATCTCCTCTTTGTATTTTACAGGAGCAATTTGCAGTTCCCAGTGAGGCAAAACTTTTTTTTACTTCTTTAGACATGCTATCTAATGTACCTAACTTTGGATCAGCTAATAACATATCATCCATATAATGATAAATTATGGATTGTGGAAACTTCACATGAATTATCTCAAATGGTTTTTTCTTATTCTTTTTCTTTCTTTCTTTCTTTCTTTCTTTCTTTCTTTCTTTCTTTCTTTCTTTCTTTCTTTCTTTCTTTCTTTTTCCTTTTATTTACAAAATATTTGCATAGGGTAGGGCTGTTTAACATTCCCTGTGGGAGGACATTCCATTGATATCTCTTGACTGGCTGGGCATTGTTATAATTAGATACTGTGAAGGAAAATTTTTCTCTATCATTTTCTTGAAAAGGTATGGTAAAGAAACAGTCTTTTAAGTCAATAATTACTATAGGCCATTCTTGGGGTAGCAGATAACAGAAGGAAGATGTCTCACCGTCTCTCTCTGAAGCTGCTCAGGGGCTGCCTGGTTATCCTTCCTTTTCCCTTTGACATCTTCCCTCTTCCCTCTGATATCCTCCATCTTCCCTATGACATCCTCCACCTTCAATCTGATATCCTACCTCTTCCCACTGACATCTTTCTCCCTCTTCTCTCTGACATCCAACAACTTTCCTCTGACATCCTCCCTCTTTACACTGATATTCTCTCTTTTCCCTCTGATATCCTCCCTTTTCTCTCTGACATCCTCCTCCCTCTTCCTTCTGATAACCACCTCCCTCTTCTCTCTGACATCTTCCCTCTTCCCTTTGATTTCCTCCCTCTTCTGTCTGACATCCTCAACCCTCTTCCCTCTGACATACTCTCCCATCTCTCTCACATCCCACCTCTTCCCTCTGACATCCTCTTCTTTCTTCCTTCTGATATCTTCCCTATTCCTTCTGATATCCACCCTCTTCCCTCTGACATCTTTCTCCTTATTCCCTCTGACATCCTCCCTCTTCCCTCTGACATCCTCCATCTTTCATCTGATATCCTCCTGCCCATTTCCTCTGAATCTTCCTCTTCCTTCTGATATCCTTCTCCCTCTTCCCACTGAATCCTGCCTCTTCCCACTGACATCCCCCATTCTCATTCTGATATCCTTGCTCTTTCCTTTGACATACTCCTACCTCTTTCCTTTGACATCTTTCCTTTTCTCTCTGCCATCTCCCCTCTTCCCTCTGATATTCTCCCTCTTCCTTCTGACATCCTCCCTCTTCCCTCTGTTATCCTCCTTCTTTCTTTGATATACTCCGTCTTCCCACTGACATTCTCCTCCCACTTTCCTCTGACATCTTCCCTCTTTCCTCTGATTTCCTCCCATTTTCCTCTGATATCCTCACACTCTCCTTTGAACTTCTCCTTCTTCCCTTTGATATCCCCCCTTTTCCCTCTGACATCTTCCCTCTGCCTTCAGACATCCTTCTACCTCTTCCCTCTGACATCCTCCCTTTTCTCTCTGTTAACCTCCCTCTTCTTTTTGACATCCTCATTCTTCCCTCTGATATTCTACATCATCTCTCTGATATCCTCCTCTCCCCTCTGACATTCTCCATCTTTCCTCTGATATACTCCCACTTCCCTCTGACACCATGCCTTTTCCCTCAGATATCCTCCTGCTTTCCTTAAACATTCTTTTTAAAACTCGAATATCCTCCCTCTTCCCTTGGACATCCTCCCTCTTCCCCCTGATATTCTCCCTCTATCCTCCGACATCCTCCTTTTCCCTCTGATATCTTCCTCAACCTTCCCTCTGACATCCCCCTCTTCTCTCAGATATCCTCCCTCTTCCCTCTGAAATCCACTCTTTTCCTTCTGACATCCTGGTTCATCTTCCCTCTGATATCCTCCCTCTTTTCTCTGATTTTTCCCTCTTTCCTCTGACATTCCCCCTCCTCTCCATCATCTCCCCTGTTTCCTTTGATGTAGTGGGTAGCCATTCCAGCTTTGATCTGGAAGTTCCAACCCCCATTAAGGCTTCAGTAACTGTCACGCCTACAAGGTGGGGCCAAGAGAGGACCCTGAAGACTGGAGATCTGGATGTGCTGCCTCTCTTGGTTCCTGGACCCTGGACGCTGGAGGTAGACTGAGCAGAGTTCTCCAGGGAACACTGCCGGACTGCGCTATGTCTTTCCCAGACCCTGCAACCTATATATCCCTTCATTTGTAAGTTACACCACTAAATAAACCTCCCTTTTAACTAAAAAAAAAAAAAAAGCCCAGCTAGCTCAGTCGGTAGAGCATGAGACTCTTAATCTCAGGGTCATGGGTTTGTGCCCCACGTTGGGCACCAGATATTGGTGAAATTATTAAGGCCACTCCAAGTAGTTAAAAGGGAGGTTTATTTAGTGGTGTAACTTACAAATGAAGGGATATGTAGGTTGTAGGGTCTGGGAAAGATGTAGCGCAGTCCAGCGGTGTTCTCTGGAGAACTCTACTCAGTCTACCTCCAGTGTCCAGAGTCCAGGAACCAAGAGAGGCGGCACATCTGGATCTCAGGTCTTCAGGGTCCTTTCTTGACCACGCCTTATAGGCGTGACAGTTACCAAAGCCTTAATGGGGGTTGGAACTTCCAGGTCAAAGCTGGAATGGCTACCCACTACACTTTGACATCCTGCTCCCCTTTCCCTCTGACTTCCTTCCTCTTCCTTCAGACGTCCTCCCTCTTCCCCCTATTATAATCCACCTTCCCTCTGACATCCTCCTCCCTCTTCTCTCTGATATCCTCCCTCTACCTTCTGACATCTTCCCTCTGTCCTCTGATATCCTCCTTCTGATTCCCTCTGATATCCTATCTCTTCCCTCTGATATCCTCCACAGTCTCCCCTCTCACATCCTCCCTGTTACCATTGACCTCCTTCCTCTTCCCTCTAATATCCTTCCTCTTTCCTCTTATGTCCTCCCTCTTCCCTTTGAAATCCTCCCTCTTCCAACTGATATCCTCCCTTTTCTCTCTGATATTTTCAACCATCCCTCTGATGTTCTCCTCTCCTTCCCTCTGACATTCTCCATCTTTCTTCTGATACCCTCCCTTTTTCCTCTGATATCCTCCCTATTCTCTCTGATATCCTCCTCCCTCTTCCCTCTGATATTTTCCTACTTCACTCTTACATCCTCCTCCCTCTTTCATCTGACAGCTACCCCCTCAATTCTTCTTTCCTCTCAATTCTCCCTCTTCCCTCTGATATGCTCCCAATTCTCTCTGATATCCTCCACCCTCTTCCCTCTCACATTCTCCCTCTTCCCTCTGACATCCTTTCTCTTCCATTTGATATCTCCACCCTCTTCCCTCTGGTATTCTTTCTCATCCTTCTGTAATTCCCCCACTTCTCATTGACATCCTCCATCTTCCCTCATATCTTCCTCCTCTTTCCCTCTAAAATCCCCCTTCTTCCCTCTGTCATCCCCCTCCCACTTCCCTTGGACATCCTTCCTCCTCTTCTGATAATCTCCCTCTTCCTTATGCCATCCTCCTTTTTCCCTCTGCCACCCTCCCTCTTCCCTCTGATATACTCCCACTTCCCTCAGACATCCTTTTTAAAACTCTGATATCCTCCCTCTTCCCTCTGATATTTCCTCTCTCTTCTCTATAACATCTCCCTTATTCCCTTGGACATCCTCCCTCTTCCCTCTGATATTCTCCCACTACACTCTGACATCTTCCTTGTTCCATCTGATATCCTCCCTCTGATATCTTCCTCAATCTTTCCTCTGACATCCTCCCTCTTCTCTTAGATATCATCCTCCCACTTTCCTCTGATATCCTGCATTTCCCCCCGACATCCTCCCTCTTTCCTCTGACATCTTCCCTCTGCCTTTAGATATTCTCCTTTCTCTCCCTTCTGACATCCTCCCTGTTCTGTCTGACATCCTCCATCTTCCCTCAGACATCCTCCCTCTTCCAACTGATATCCTTACTCTTCTCTCTGACATTTTCAACCATCCCTCTAATGTTCTCCTCCCCTTTTCCCCTGATATCCTCCCTTTTCCATTTTACATCTTCCCTATTCCCTCTAACATCTTTCCTCTGCCCACTGACATCCTCCTCCCTCTTCTCTCTGATATCCTAACTCATCTGTCTTATATAGTACCTCTTACTTCAGATATCCTGCTCCATCTTCCCTCTGACATCCTCCCTCTTCAGTCTGATATACTCCCTCTTTCTTCTGATATCTTTCCTCCTTCCTCTGATATCCTCCCTTTTGCCTCTGACGTCCTCCATATTCCTCCCTCTGACATCTTTTCTCTTCTCTCTGACCTCACCGTTTTTCCCTCTGACATCCTCCATTCTCTTCCCTCTGACATCCTTCTTCCCTCAGATGTAACTCCTCTTCAAACTGACATCCTCCATCTTCTCTCTGACATCCTCTACTTTCACTCTAATGTCTTCCTGCCTCTTCCCTCTGACATCCTTCCTCTTCCCTCTGACATCCACCCTCTTCCCTCTGATATCCTCCCTTTTCCTTTGATACCCTCCCTCTTGCCTCTGATGTGCTCCCTATTCTCTCTGATATCCTATTCCCTCTTCCCTCTGATATCCTCCTTCTTCCATCTGACAACCTCCTTCCTCTTCCCTCTGATATTCTTCCTCTTCTATTTGATATCCTCCTCCCTCTTCCCTCTGATATTCTTCCTCTTCCCTCTGACATCAACCTTTTTTTCCCTCTGATATCCTCTGTCTTTCCTCTGATGTCTTCCTCCCTCTTCCCTCTGACACTACCCTCTTGCCTCTGATATCCTCCCTCTTCCCTCTGACATTCCCCACTTCCCTCTGACATCCTTCTTCTTCTTCCCTCTGATGTCCTCTGTCTTCCTTCTGACATCCACCACCCTCTTCCCTGGGTCATCCTCCCTCTTCCCTCTGATATACTCCCTCTTCTTTCTGACATCCTCCTTTTTTACTGTTATGTCATCCTTCTTCCCTCTGACATCACCCCTCTTCCCCTGATATCCTCTTTCTTCCCTCTGACATCCTACATCTTTCCTCTGATATCCTCCTCCATCTTCCTTCTGATATTTTAATTTCTCTTTCTCGTATCCTCCCTCTTCCTTCTGACATATTCCTGATTCCCTCTGACATCCTTCTTTCTCTTTCCTCTTACATCCTCACTCTTCCCTCTGACATCCTTCCTTCTTCCTCTGATATCCTCCCTCTTCCCTTAGATTTCCTCCTTCTCATAATTCTCTATTCCCTGTGAAATCTGCCTATCTCTTTCCTCTGATATCCTCCCTCTTCCCTTTGATTTCCTCCTTCTCATAATTCTCTATTCCCTGTGAAATCTGCCTATCTCTTTCCTCTGATATCCTCCCTCTTCCCTCTAATATCCTCCTCCCTATTCCCTATGACATCATCCCTCTTCCCTCTGACATCCTCAACCTCTTCCTTCTGACATCCTCCTCCCACTTTACTCTGACATCTTCTGCACTCTTCCTTTTGACATCCCCACACTTCCCACTGAAATCCTCCATCTTCCCTTCAATATCCCCCCTCTTTCCTTTGATGTCATCCTTTGTCCTGATATCCTCCCTCTTCCCTCTGATATCTTTTCTTTTTCCTCTGACACACCCCCACTTCCCTCGGTCCTCTTCCTTCTTCCCTCTGACACACTCTCTCTTCCCTCTGACATCCTCCTTTTTTACTCTGACATCATCCCTCTTCCCTCTGACATCCTTCTTCACTCCTCTGACAACCTTCTTCCCTCTGATATCCTTTTCTCCCTCTGAAATCCTCCCTCTTCCCTCTGATATTCTTCCTTTCCCTTTTGGTATCCTACATCATCTCTCTGACATTCTCCTCTCTCTTCTCCCTGACATCCCCCCTCTTCCCTCTGATATCCTCCTCCCTCTTCCTTCTGACATCCTCTCTCTTCCCCCTGACATCCTCTTCCATCTCCCTCTGATATACTTTCTCTTCCCCCTGACATCCTCCCTCTTCCCTCCAATATCTTCCCTCTTCCTTCTTCTATCTTCCATCTTCCCTCTGACATCCTCCCTCTTTCCACTAACTTTCTCTCTCTTCCCTCTGGCATCATCCTGCTTTCCTTTTTACATAATCCCCTTCCCTCTGACATCCCCCCTCTTCCCTCTGACATCCATCCTCCTTCTTCCCTCTGATATCCTCCCACTTCACTCTGATATCCTTCTCCCTCTTCCCTCTGACAGTCTTTTTCTTAATTTTGACATGCTCATCTTCCCTCTGACATCCTTCTTCTTCCCTCTGACATCCTCTACCCTCTTCCCCCTGCTATCTTCCCTCTTCCCTCTGACATGCTCCCTCATCCCTCTTATATCCTCCCTCTTCCCTCTCATATCCTCCTCCCTCTTACCCGTGACATCTTCCCTTGTTCCTCATACATCCTCCCTCTTCCCTATGACATCCTCTCTCTTCTCTCTGACATCTCCCCATTTCATTCCAATATCCTCTTCACTCTTGCCTCTGATGTTGTCCCTCTTCCCCCTGATATCCTTCTTCTTCCCTCTAGTATCCTCTTTCTTCCCTCTGACTTCCTCCCTCTTCCCTCTGACATCCTCCTCCTTCCCTGTGACATCCTCCCTCTTCCTTCTGACATCCTCCTCTTCTCTCTGATATTCTCCATCTTTCCTCTGATATCTTTCCACTTCCCTGTGACATTGTTGCTCTTCCCTCTGATATAATCACTCTCCTATCAGACATCCTCCTTCTTCTACCCTCTGACATCTTCCCTCTTCTTTCTGACATCCCCCTCTTCCCTCTGATATCCTCCCTCTTCGCTCTGACATCCTCCCTCTTCCCTCTGATATCCTCCTTCTTCACTCTGATACCCTCCCTTTTCTTTCTGTTATTTTCCCTCTTCCCTCTAATGTCAAACCTCTTTCTCCTGACATCTTCCCTCTACCCTCTGACATTCTCTTTCCTCTTCCCTCTGATATCCTCCCTCTTCCCTCTGATATCCTCCCTCTTCCCTCTGATATCCTCCCTCTTCCCTCTGATATCCTCCCTCTTCCCTCTGATATCCTCCCTCTTCCCTCTGATATGCTCTCACCTCCCTCTGACATCCTTTTCCCTCTTTCTTCTGACATCCTCCCTCTTCCCTCTGACATCCTCCATGTTCCTTCTTATATCTTCCTCCCTCTGCCTTCTTCCATATCTTCTTTGCCATCCTCATCCTTTTGCCTCTGCTCTTTCTTCTCCCATCTCAGCTGTCCTCCACCTCCTGATCCCTTCCTCCCTCAGCACTGTTTCTTCATCTGCCTTCCTCTTTTTTCCCCTCCTCCTACTCTCTTTCTCCCTCAGCCCTACTCCCTCTACTCTCCCTCTCCCATCTTGCCTCCCATTCCCTTCTCTGTCTGTTCACTTCTTCCCTCAGTCCTCCTCTCCGTGCTCCCTCTGCCCTATGCTTGCCCTGCACTGTGAACTCAGCCCTCAGTCCTCCTCTCTGTGCTCCTTCTGCCCTATGCTTGCCCTGCACTGTGAACTCTTCCCTCAGTCCTCCTCTCCATGCTCCCTCTGCTCTATGCTTGCCCTGCTTTGTGAACTCAGCCCTCAGTCCTCCTCTCCATGCTCCCTCTGCTCTATGCTTGCCCTGCACTGTGAACTCAGCCCTCAGTCCTCCTCTCTGTGCTCCCTCTGCTCTATGCTTGCCCTGCACTGTGAACTCAGCCCTCAGTCCTCCTCTCCGTGCTCCCTCTGCCCTATGCTTGCCCTGCACTGTGAACTCAGCCCTCAGCCCTCCTCTCCGTGCTCCCTCTGCCCTAGTTTCCCTCAGCCCTCTGCCTCTCCCACTCTTCCTTCTGTTGTTTTCCTTCTTCTATCCTTTACGCTCCTCTCTCCACTCTACTCTTTGCTCTTTCTTCTCCCTTCCCCTTTCTGACCCCCATGACTTCCTTTCTTGCCCTCAACTCTTCCTTCTGTACTCTTCCATCCACCCTCTACCCTCCTCCATCTTCTCCTCCTGTTTCCACCCTCTTCCCTCAGCTCTCTTTCCTTTGCTCACTTTTTCAGTCTTCTCTTTCCTCCCTCAGATGTCTCCCTAACTCAGCCATCTTCCTCCTGCCTTCGCACTTCTCCCTCTAATTCTCTCTCTGTTCTGTACTCCTGCTTGCCCCCTCCCTCAGCCCTCTGCCCTCACCACTCTTCCCTCTTCCTTGTTCTATCTGTACCAGGCCCTTGCCCTTCTCCTTGTTTTCCTGTCACTCCCCCACTTGGAGAGTACTTGGAGAAAGTAGATGGATGTCAGGAATGTGGTGGTATTTTAAATAAAGTTGCCTGGGGTCAGAGCTATTAGAGCCATAGCAAGTGCGTGGCAGTGGTGGTGTACGCCTTTAAGGACCTGGAGGGCGGTACATACAGGCAGTGACGAGGCAGTCACATGATTGGGTTTACAACCAATCAGAAGCCAGAACAAAGAGACTAGAGACAGACACACAGGAAGGAGGGCTCCTTTTTTGGAGAGCTCTCTTGGCTGAGGAGGATCCCTGAATCAGGAAGGGTGAAGCTCTTGGCTCTGACCTCTTGGCTTTCTTCTCTGAATCGGCTCTGTGTTTCTTGTTTAATAAGACCACTGAATTACATCTACATTTGGTGCCCAACGTGACAAGAATCTGTTAAAAAACCGTTTAACTGCCGAGCTGGATTCACACCTCGGACACTAGGTGGCTGTTTTGAAATTCCCTCGGATTTGTACTGTTCTACGAGGACTTAGTTATCCAATATTTTAAAGGAAACTATTTAACAGAGAAATTTTTTTCCACATTTAAAAAAAAAAATGGGTTTTCTGTGTTCATTAGAAGAAAATTGGGCTTTGTTTGCAATTTTAGACAGTCTAACAATGGAACAGTTTTATGAGAAGATTAATGTTGATAGAATTATGCATTTTATTACTATATTTATTCTTATTTTACTATTTAAGAAGATAGTCAATTTAAGTGCCAGGGTGACAGCTTTAGAAAAACTTAATACACCTGAAAAAACTCAGACAGAAGAAACTAACAGTGAAGTTGCTTCAAGATTGGATCATAGGGTTACAGAAAGAAAGCCTATTTTCACACAGTCACCCTTAGTTTGTCCAGTAACTGTACAGCAGTTGCCTGATCAAATGACTACACAAAATATTTGGGCTCCAATCGAAATGTTGGATTTACGAAGGTTTAAGGAGGCAATAGTATCTTATGGCATGCATTCCCCATATGTAAAGCAAATGTTAAACTCTTGGTCAACATATAATAGGATTGTACCACAGGATTGGCGGGAGCTGGCACAAGCTTTTCTGGAACCCAGTCAAAGGCTTCAGTGGCTAACTTGGTTCAAGGATGAAGCTAAAAACATAGAAAAACAGTGGAGGGATAAAGGAATACAAGTCTGCCAGGATCAGCTTATTGGAGGTCAATATGCTTCAGCACCAGCACAATGTTTATATGATGTCCAAACTATAATTTTATGTTGAACAGCAGCCTTGAATGCATGGAACAGAGTTGAGGAACCAGGAAAAAAAACTGAGTCATTTACAAAGGTTGTACAAGGCCCAAAAGAGTCTTTCACAGATTTTTTACAAAGACTGGCTTCAGCAGTAAAGAGAATGGTCCCGGATTCAGAAGCTAGTAAGATAATAATTGAAACTTTGGCCTTTGAGAATGCAAATGCAACATGCAAAACAATAATCAGGCCGTTAAAGGCAAGATCTGCACCTTTGGAAGATTGGATTAGAGACACGGTTAATGTTGAAGCTCATGAGCATGATGATATGTGGGTAGGAGAAGCAATTTCAAGAGGTTTGAGGAATGTTAGATGTTCTGGATGTGGAAAGCAAGGACATTTGAAAAGGGACTGTAAACTGGTCATTCCTAGAAACAATGTTTCCTCAAGGAACAATGGCAACAGAAGGCCCCTTCCTTCGGGAGTATGCAGAAGGTGTGGTAAAGGAAAACACTGGACCAACGAATGTAGATCAACAAGGGACAGACAGGGTAATCCTTTGCCTCAGTCTTCGGGAAACTCCCAGAGGGGCCTCATGCAGGCCCCAATAGCAAATCCAGTTCAAACCTTTCCTGCAGTCGTAGAGGAAACCCCTACTCAGAGTAATTAAATAACCAAATGCCTATTGGAATAAGTCATGCTGGTCAGGATGATGAAACAGAAAGAATAGAAAATTCAGGAGAAAACATAAAGAAAATTTTTTGGCAAACTTCTATTAATGAACAAAGACCAAAATTATCGATAAAAATAAATGATGTTTTGTTGTCTGGTCTGGTAGACACAGGTGCGGACGTTACCATAATTGCACCAGAATTTTGGCATCCAACTTGGCCTCTTCAGGAGGTAAACGTTCAACTGTTAGGTATTGGGACATTATCTCAGGTGAAACAGAGTGCAAGATGGCTCGAATGTATAGGTCCAGAAGGACAGAGAGGAAAATTGAAACCATATGTAGCTAACATAGCTATGAACCTGTGGGGCCGAGACTTGTTGCAACAATGGAATACTCAGATTAACATCCCTCCAATCTCAGAAACAAATCATAAACTAGCACATGTTTCTGAGAGAAATATTAGAAGGCGATATTCTGAATGGTCACCAACCATCCATGTTATACAAGAACAGGGCACAACAACCGATGATCTTCCAAAGACATCAACAGCTCTACCTTTAAAATGGATGACAGACAAGCCTGTATGGGTCCAGCAATGGCCTTTAACAACAGAGAAACTCCAGGCTTTAGAAGAGCTGGTAGAAGAACAGTTAAATGCTCAGCATATTGAGGAATCAACCAGTCCTTGGAATTCTCCTGTATTTGTTATTAAAAAGAAATCTGGTAAATGGAGAATGGTAACAGATCTTAGAGCAATTAACAAAGTAATTCAGCCAATGAGCTCTCTACAATCTGGAATTCCTTTGCCTACTCTGTTACCAAAAGGATGGCCTCTCATAGTTATTGTTTTAAAAGACTGTTTCTTTTCAATACCTTTACAAGAAAAAGATAGAGAAAGATTTGCTTTCACAGTGCCTACTTATAATAATTCTCAACCGGTTAAAAGATTTCAATGGAGGGTCCTCCCACAGGGAATGTTGAATAGCCCAACTCTGTGCCAATATTTTGTACAACAGCCATTGGAAGTGATACGTAAAAAATTTCCTAAATCTATAATTTATCATTATATGGATGATATTTTACTAGCTGACTCAAATGCAGATACTTTAGAAAGAATGTTTGAAGAAGTAAAGAAAATTTTGCCTTGCTGGGGATTACAAATTGCTCCTGAAAAGATACAAAGAGGAGATTCTATTAATTATTTAGGATATAAAATAGAGCTACAAAAAATTAGACCCCAAAAGGTGCAAATTAGGAGAGATAGACTACATACTCTTAATGACTTTCAAAGATTATTTGGAGATATTTCTCATCTAAGAACTATTGTTGGGGTAAAAAATGATGAACTGCATAATTTGTTCAAAACCTTAGAAGGTGACAAGGACTTAAATAGTCCAAGAGAATTATCACCTGAAGCTGAGAAAGAATTGGCCTTGGTAGAAAAGAAAGTACATGAAGGACACGTGGATCGTATTGATCCAAAGCTGGATTGCATTTTGGTTATTTCACCTTCTAGGCATTCTCCTACAGGAATATTAATGCAGAGGGAAGATATTATATTAGAATGGATATTTTTTTTTGTTTGTTTTGTTTTGTTTTGTTTTGTTTTTGTTTTGTTTTTGTTTTTTTCGAGACAGGGTTTCTCTGTGTAGCTTTGCACCTCCTGGAACTCACTTGGTAGACCAGTCTGGCCTCGAACTCACAGAGATCCGCCTGGCTCTGCCTCCCGAGTGCTGGGATTAAAGGCGTGCGCCACCACCGCCCAGCTAGAATGGATATTTTTACCAAATAAACCAAATAAAAAATTAAAAACTTATGTGGAAAAAATCTCTGACTTGATTTGGAAAGGAAAATTGAGACTTCGTCAATTAGCAGGAATAGACCCAGCAGAAATTGTCGTACCTTTAACTAAGGAGGACATTGAAAAATTATGGACAGAAAGTGAACCTTGGCAAAGAGCTTGCAGTAATTTTTTGGGAGAAATTAACAGCAAATATCCCAAAAGCGATAGAATTGATCTTATAAAGAGAGCTGATTGGATCTTGCCTCAAATTGTACGGGAAAAACCCATATCTGGAGTTTGTACATTTTATACAGATGCCAACAAACAAGGAAAGGCAGGTTACAAATCAGAAAATTTAAGTAAAGTGGTTCAAAGTCCTTATAATTCAGTTCAAAAATCAGAATTGTATGCTATTCTGTTGGTATTAATGGATTTTTCAGAACCTCTCAACATAGTAACTGACTCTCAGTATGCTGAAAGAGTGGTATTACATATTGAGACTGCAGAATTTATCCCTGATGCTTCAGAATTAACTTGACTATTTATTCAATTACAAGATACAATCAGGAAAAGGAGTCATCCTTTATATATAACTCACATTCGATCCCATACTGGTCTGCCAGGCCCTCTAGCACAAGGCAATGATGAGATTGATAAATTATCGATAGGAAATGTGCTGGAGGCCTCAGAATTTCATAAAAAACATCATGTCAATAGTAAAGGTTTAAAAAAGGATTTTTCCATAACCTGACAACAAGCCAAAGAAATAGTAAAGAAATGTCCTACTTGTTCCTTCTACAATCAAACGCCATTACCGCTGGATGTAACCCAAAAGGTACTCAAAGGAATGAAATCTGGCAGATGGACGTGTTTCACTTTGCAGAATTTGGAAAACTGAAATATGTACACCACACTATCGATACTTATTCAGGATTTCAGTGGGCAACTGCTTTGAGTTCTGAAAAAGCTGATTCTGTAATTACTCATTTGCTAGAAGTTATGGCCATCAGGGGTATACCTGCACAAATCAAAACTGATAATGCTCCATCATATGTCTCTGTTAAAATGATACAGTTTTTTGTTTATTACAATATAAAGCATATTACAGGCATACCACATAATCCTACAGGTCAAGCAGTTATAGAAAGATCAAACAGAACTCTAAAGGATATGCTAAATAAACAGAAAGGGGTAACAAAAACCCCCAGAAATAGACTGCATAATGCTCTATTAACTTTGAATTTTCTTAATGCCAATGAAAAAGGAACAACAGCTGCAGAGAGACATTGGATAATGGAAAAAACTACAGAATTAAATCAGCCTATATACTTTAAGGATGTGCTGACCTCAGAATGGAAACCAGGGTATGTGTTACATTGGGGACGAGGTTTTGCTTTTGTTTCTACAGGAGAAGATAAGTTGTGGGTACCATCAAAATTGATAAAGGTTCGATTTGAACAATGAAACCTCTTAATTAGAGGAGGTGATAGTTCATCAACCAACATGAACATCCAATTTAAACTAACTTATACCAGTAACACATGTCTTTTCATTTAATCAGATAATAACTTGCCAAAAAGGAACATCCCCAAAATTAGTCTTGGGGAAAGGTTTTTGTTTTTGTCTTTTAGGAGAATGAAGGTTAAGGAATCTGAAGAACACTGGACAAATGAGACAACTGATCAGCTTTGAACTACAAGGTGCTCAGAGTAATTTTGAGATGACTAGCTGAGATAATCCAGCCTCAAAGACTACTTGAATAAGGACTTGAGATAAACCTTGAACTTTGGCATTATACACAGACTGGATAATGAAGGATATGGTTACCTTTCCTACAATTTGACAATTAACCTAAAATTTTTCTTTCAGGATAAAGATAACTTTGCCCATACCCAGCAGGAAGCAATTTTAAGAATACGACGCCCACATTCCCAAAGAGGTGGTGTGGGGCAGGTGGTTTTTTGGTCTTTTTAATGGGTTTTGGGTCTGGGATAATTTTCATTGTTTAGGGGGTTGGTTACAAGTTGTTGTCAAGGGTTAGGAAAAAGGCTAAGCAAAGGAGATTAGATTTAAGGTTCTTGTTTAAAAAAAAAGAAGAAAAAGACAATTACTAGTTTTAAGTATTTTACATTGGATTGGATTGTTTTATATTGTATACAAGTTATATATATTGGAATTGATATTGTTAGAAAATGCTATATATATATTTCTAATTGTACTTATACCGTTCATTTAACAATGCAATTTTCTGATCCTTGAATGTTATTATTACCAACTATTAGGATATAAAGAAATGAAAGTTAGTAGTTAGACATTACAATGGAACTTGTAGTCATATTAGATATGTTTTAAAAATTGAGCAGATATATTTTAGACAGGTCATCTTCAAACCCTTCAGAGATCTACAGAATATGGCATTTGACAGAGGGATGTGGAGAAGAACGGGATGCTGAGATGAAGCCATATATACACAGCCAAGAAGAATGGACTAGAAATTATTTAGACATTTATTACTTGTATATATTGTGTATAGTTATTGTACTTTTGTATGTAGTTTTTCTTTTGTTAGTTATAACCTTTTTCTTTTTTTTTCCTTTTTATTAAATTAGAAAAGGGGAAATGTGGTGGTATTTTAAATAAAGTTGCCTGGGGTCAGAGCTATTAGAGCCATAGCAAGTGCGTGGCAGTGGTGGTGTACGCCTTTAAGGACCTGGAGGGCAGTACATACAGGCAGTGACGAGGCAGTCACATGATTGGGTTTACAACCAATCAGAAGCCAGAACAAAGAGACTAGAGACAGACACACAGGAAGGAGGGCTCCTTTTTTGGAGAGCTCTCTTGGCTGAGGAGGATCCCTGAATCAGGAAGGGTGAAGCTCTTGGCTCTGACCTCTTGGCTTTCTTCTCTGAATCGGCTCTGTGTTTCTTGTTTAATAAGACCACTGAATTACATCTACACAGGAATTGGTCAGGAATTGAGTAGACTATGGTGAACCCTTGTCCCCAGTTCCATGTTGTTTTCCTCCTACGTCTTTCTCTCAGTTTGTATAAGGGATTGGCAACTTCAGCAAAGTGAAGCACAAAAGTACACCAATACAGGAATCCTGGGATCACCTACACTTACTTTACATTCACTAGTATTGGCTGCTGTAAAAATTCTCAATTACTGTTTGAAGACTTGCCCAAGCAAACATTTGTGGTCATCTCAGGCCTTTGAAGCATGCATGGATTGCCCTTCCATTGCTACCTACTGGTGTACTTTCATATGCTTCTGATACTCAGAGCTTAGCATGAATGACACCATCTGAGTAACAAAGCAAGTTCTGGAGCCACTGCTGTAGGGCAGAGATAAGATTGTGTAGATAATCTTGGGGAAGATACTCTAAAGCCCATTACTGTCCATTGCCAGGTGAATACGAACGATCCTGGAATTCAGTCACTGAAGAATATGAAAGTATTAGTAAGATCCAAAAGGGCATGCAAAACTAACATCACTGTTATCAGTCGGGACAGCAATGCTGATTCAGTTGCATAGATGGAATTATTTATCACTATAATTTATTGTCATTTTCTAATAACTATCTTATTTCTTTACAGGCTATATCAGGCTGGTAAAGAAATTTTGGTTTGAGCAAAATAATTCACCTTTTATGATATCTTAGTAGTGACCATGATCTCTTCATATAGGCCTACCACACTATATGGTTAGATATTAGCTATCCTGTTTGAGGGAAGCATTTCATTAGCTACCACTTTGTCTAACCATGTAGCACTGTCTTTATTGTTTTCTGACTGTGGTGTTGTGCTCCAGAAGCATACTTTCCCCTATAATGTGCTCTTTAAAGTGGATTTACATTTATTTACTTTGTGTATGGACAGGAGAGCATGTTTGCTAACCAGTAAACTCCGGTAGGTTGGAAGACAGTGACCCACCATCAGTACAGATCTCTCTTTCACTTGCACTGTCCATTCTTAACATCTATCTACAGTTATTCATTGTCCACTGTGTTTTGGGAAGTTGTCATGAATTAGGATGTGCTGTGCCTCGGTGCCACCACATGGTCTCTGCATTGGTAGGAAACAGATATATTAGCAGTTCAGTGTCAAGTCACTAATTGCCTTATATTGTTCTCACTAGGAAGCAATCTAAGCCATACTTCAGAAGAGAATTTAGAGGACTCCCACACCAGTGAGATCCTCTTCTTCCAGTGTGAGAGGCACTATAAGTATACCTTGGATTTTGGGTCTTCCTCTGCCTTGGTTAACAGTGGTTCTAGTCTCAGAGACTGTCATGGACTATTGGCTAGATAACATACAGTGTGCTAGCATGGTGCAAATCCTGACATAGTCCTTCCATAACACACTCTTAAATTTGCTTCTCTTCCTAACCTAACAAAATAGTTTTTTTTTAAAATAAACGATCTAGTTGTGCCATAGAGCAATGTAATAAACTTACCAACTTGCCAAGAGAGGATTTAATCAAACTATACTTGTGACAGCATGAAACCAACCAAGATCACCTGTCCACATACTGCTAAAGTACAAGATTTTTATCTGCTGTAGATCTTAGGTGGACTTTATTGCCTCTTGGATTTCAAGATGTTCTGTCACATAGTTTTCCCCTTGGTTTCACATGAGTCTAAAAGGTACAGAATGCTATATTCCAGAATGAGCTGGCCAAGATAACAGAACTTCTAAATGTCCTTGAACAGCAAACAAGATAAACGGGAGTGAAAATACACAATGGGCCTAAAATTGTTATATGTTAACTCTGGAAGTGCAGTTTAGGATAAAAAAGCACGTGTTCCTCTAAAAAGCAAGATAGCAAATTTCTGCTTGTCCCTGTGTGGTCTCCCAGGGGAGAAAGTGAGGCTTCAGTGGCGCGGGCTGCACAGGAATCTCAGCATCGTGTCCAAGGACGGGCTGGCCACTTGTCCTGACCACAGTGCTGCTGTTGGAATTCTCTTCTTAGTGGAGTTGCACCCAGAACACTACCCATATACCCCTTTCAGAGGCAGAACATCCCTAAAACTCAGACTTTCCTGTTACTACCACAATCACCAGGAGGCATCATGGGATCTCCTCTTTCTCTGCACTAGGTGTCATGTTTGGGAGTGTTGTATGTGACCTCTAGTTCATCATTCTCTTCACTCTCTGGTTTACCCATGAAACTCAAGTCTTTAGGTGCCACATGGGACTCCTCAGTACAGAGCGGACTGTACTTTCCTTTTGCTAACTCTTAGGGACATAAACTCAAAGGTATGTACCTGCTTCTTGTCCTCTCATTTACATAATTTTCCTGCGAGTTCAGAGGCTAGCACAGAAGATTCCACTCACAAATCCCTTTTTGAGTCTAGTTTCTTCTTTAAGTGAGCAAGTTCCCTCTGGAATGCAGCTCAGTTTTTGATCCACGTCTTGCTTCACTGAGCAGCCCACTGCAATCTGTAACACAGCTTTCCTGCAGTCCCCCTTGTACAGACTGCTTTAAGGGAATACAGAATGTTTTGTTGACCATTTAGCATTTTTGAGGCATCTCCATGTTCACAAAGAAGACCACATTTAACTGTAAGGTGTCCCACTCCATACCATATGGAGGAGGACAGCCACCTGAGATTTCCTCCATGGGCCCTACCTCTGACCCATCTTTGGTTCCTTTCTTGTTTGTGAGCCCCATGGTACCAGAATCATCACCAGCTGATTTGGTTAGCTTGATGTGTTATTTTTTGAGGAGATATAAAATTAATACCTGTCCTTAAACTGCAACAGCTTCAACATGCCAAAGAACAACTCATACAAGTTCATCTTGGTGACTACATCTAGTTTATTAGGGGTTATTTACAGACCAACAGAAGACTATAAACAAGGACATTTTATCAAAGTTGTCAAACACCACATTCTCCAAGCATTTTAAAATTCTACTTCAAAAAAATTTTCATTTGACAGTTTTTAGTAATTTTTTCAAACTTCTATTTTACATGATTCTAAGTCCATAAAAATTGCTGCAATTCTGAGTTCAGAGCACTACCTAGTGTCAAAGTAGCAGACACAGCTTCAGGCTGAGATAGTATAAGACACAGAGAAAAGCAGACCCTGGGAAAGTTTCTTATTTATGTGCACTCTGTTCTTTCCCTTATCAGCATTATGCTGGTCTCAGCAAACACTGGCCTATCGTGGGAAGAATGGCTTGTTTTGCTGAAATTTTTCATGTAGAACAGCTAAAGGCTAGTTTTCTGTATGAGGAAGATACTCTGGCTAGGACTCAGAAGTCTAATGCCATTACACTATGAATGTGTTCATTTTATAAAAGTATATATCAATAAAAATAAGCTTTATTTTAAAAATAAGATGGAGTCAAGGAAACGCGTAGAAGGTAATGGCTAGCCTAGCAAAAAATGATAATGACTGGTTCAGGATGATAGTAGTAAAGGTCTTAAGGAGCAATTTCATTAAAAAATACATTTTGAAGAGGAAGAGCAAGCTGAGTGGAAGGAATACAGAAGCACAAGGTAAGCACTATATGCATTAAGGAGTTCTGAAGAATGTTGGGGGGCTAGTGATAAAATTACTTAATGATTTGGATGTAGGTGCTATTACAGACATGGTACTGGGTGTCAAATGAGAAACAGTGAATTTAACAAAAGTGATACCTTCAAATTATAAGAGAGAACACACTTAAAAGAAGTCAAAATATGCTGGAGAACTACAAAAATAAGAAGTAACAGTATTAATACAAAACAACATAACTGCCCGAATGTAAGCTGAACAACGATGGCACCAATGAAGCTTCATGGAGAAAAGCCCACAAGGCCTCAACCTTACTTACACAAAGAACTATGGGCAACTGAGTAAAGCTGGGAGCAAGAGAGGTGGTCTTCCTCAGGGAAGAGTACACCAACAGGTTATCCAGTGACAAATAATCAGCCTAGAAACTGTACATACACATATCATAATACAAATTCAAAAGGTTATATTTAGGAATATATATGTATGTACATATATGTATATAATAACAACTGGTGAAAAAACGGAGGCCATGGTTGAAGGAGAGCAGGAAAGCATATATGGGAGGGTTTGGAAGGAGGAAGGGAAAGGGAGAAATATTGTAATTATTGTAAACTGAAAAATAAAATAAAAAAGAACATGGAAAAATTATGACAAGGCTACATATTATATCAATAGATATACACAGTATAAACTTATGAACATGTACACAGCAAATGATCTTGTAAATATTTATGTTTAGCACTGTCAGCTTTGGTCAAAGAAATTTCTTTTATCCGGTGTGAGGTGGTCACTGCAGAGACTCAAAACTGGGCAGAGACCTAAGAATAAGTGATTTCTAAATGCTTAGCCATAAATATACTATTACCCCCTTGAAGGGAGAGCAAACATTGTGGAAGAGGTAAAGAATATAAGATAGGATAGTGTTGTGGAATTCTGTCTTCCAAGAATGGCATGAACTTGCACTCAGATTCATAGCAGCTTTGATTATCTGAACAAGACCTGCATAAGATTAGGCCCATCAACATTCTATAATTAAAGAGGAGGGGTTTATGACGTTCTCACCAGGAGCTGAGGAATTATTGGCAGTTAATGGCAGTTGGGAGAGGGAGAGTAATTTTCTTTAGCAGTTCACCCATTGATAAGTTATGTTTCTATAAATAAGTCCCCACCCATACTCCTATAAGCAACTCTGATTGAACTCATTGGGTAAACAAACAAAGAAAAAAAAACCCAACAACAAAAACTAGCATGAAAGTAGGAGACTAGTTGAGAAGATCCAGGGGGGATCAGCAAGAGTGGGAGACAAGAAGTGTAAAGGAGGGGTGACAAATGTAAAGAAAATATATCCATGCATAAAATAATAATGGAATGAATTATATATATATATGATATTTAATTAATATGTGGTTGTACAGTGAAACAAATATAGCAAAATGCTATAGAATTAATATTGAAGAGATTATATATTGTGATATATTTGCTTTATTATATAACTAGGAAAATATAAAAATATGTAAACAAAAAAGATTGAGAATAGGAAGAAGCAAAGTGCTAGAGAGGCCCACAGAAATCCACAAAGATACCCACACAACAGACTACTGGCAATGGTCGAGAGACAGCCCGAACTGACCTACTCTGGTGATGGGATGGCCAAACACCCTAATTGTCATTCTAGAAACCTCATCCAACTACTGAGGGATCTGGATGCAGAGATCCATGACTAGGCCCCGGGTGGATCTCTGGGAGTTCAATTAGCGAGAATGAGGAGGGTTTATATGAGCGAGAATTGTTGAGACCAAGGTTGGATAAAGCACAGGAACAAATAGCCAAACGAATGGAAACACATGTACTATGAACCAATGGCTGAGGGGTCACCAACTGGATCAGGCCCTCTGAATGGGTGAGACAGTTGATTGACTTGATCTGTTTGGGAGGCATCCAGTCAGTGGGACCGGGTCCTGTGCTCATTGCATGAGTTGGCTGTTTGAAACCTGGGGCCTATGCAGGATTGCTTGGCTCAGCCTGGGAGGAGGGGACTGGACCTACCTGGACTGAGTCTACCAGGTTGATCTCAGTCTGTGGGGAAGGCTTTGCCCTGGAGGAGATGGGAATGGGGGGCGGACTGGGGGAAGGTGAGGGGGCGGGAGGGGGGAGAACAAGGGAATCTGTGGCTGATATGTAGAACTGAACTGTATTGCAAAATAAAAATAAAAATAATATGTAAACAAAAAAGAGAAACTGACAAAGTGTTTGAGGCATCTAAGATAAAATAAAACATATGAATTATCTTTCTTCATGTGACTTACACTTTACTAAATGAGATGAAAAAAATCACACAAATATTTAAAGTAATTTCAGATGATAAGAATTGCAATAAGGGTAAGACTATGAAACTAGACAAATGACCATGAAAGGTGAAAATCAGCAAGTTAAGGGAGGGTTTATTTTGTTTCGAGGTTCCACAGGATATGGTTGAGGAAAGAGGGGAAGACATGAAATTGGACACATGTGATGTGTAAATAGAATGGAGGCTAGTAAGAAAATAAAGAAAAATAAAAACAAAATTGAGTCAGTTGTGAAAATAAACAGATGTCAAGGAAAATCTCTCTGAAGAGGTGAAATAGTTTTTTTTCTAGTTTGTTTTAATAGATAAAATGTAAACATAGTTATCAAGTGTTTGAATACACATAAAATTATGTAATGTTCAAATCATGGCCAATGTGTCTATATCATTAATTTATAATGGAACACATTTAATAAGAGTTCTAGGGAGTAACTAGAGGGAGAAACTAAAGTGGATTTGATCAAAATGTATTATATCCATATATGAAATAAAATATATATGTGAATCCTAAATTCAAATTATGAAAGATTCCTTAAATAAGTGACTCAGAAGGCTGAAAGTAAAGCAAAATATAACACCAACCATAATTATAGTTGTTGAAATAATATTAATTTCAGACAAGGTTAAATTGGCACACAAACTTGTTAAATTAACTATGGAAGATATACTTCATTTAAAAAACATGAATTTTTATGTGATGATATTTTATCTGTGTACCTCAATAAAGTTTATCTGAGGATCAGAGGAAAATGCCAGCCACTATAGTAAACATAGAGGTCTGGCAATGTTAGCACATGCCTTTAATTCTATCACTAGGAAGGCAGAGATCCATCTGGATGAGTTCAAGGACACACTGGTAAGAGAGCCAGGCATGGTGGTACATACCTTTAATCCCAGCACTAACCATAAAGGTCGGGAGGTCTGTACAGACAGACAGGAAGTGACAGAGCTGGGCAGGAATAGGAAGTGATATAGCTGGGCGGAGAAAGGAAATGAGATGGCAGAACAGAAAGGCATATAGGTGTGGGTATACAGGAAGTAGCTCTCTTTGGCTGAGGATCTCCAAGTGGTGAGAACGTGGCTGGCTTCTTTCTGCTTTTCTGATCTCTCAACTTTTTACCCTAATAACTGACTCCAGGGTTTTATTAATAAAACCTTCTAGCAATTTGTCTGCATTTTTAAGGTTCATAACTCTGTTTAGAGAATAATACTTGATAAAATAGTACATAAAAAAGAAATTAGGGGATTGGAGAAGGAACTCAGTAGTTAAAAGTTCTTGCTACTTTGGCAGAGATGCAGATTAGATCCCCACTACTCAAATGGCAGCTCAGAACCATCTATAACTCCAGTTTCAAGGGATCCTACACCCTCTTCTATCCTCTATAAGCACTAGGCATGTACAAGGTGCACAGACATACATGCAGGCAAAACACTCATGCGCATAAAATTAAAATAAATAAAATTTTAAAATGTAGATGAAAGAAAACATACAGGATAGACACAATATAATGAATGGAGATGAATCAAATACATAATTTGAATAAATTTGATTAAATGGATTGCTGTGGTTCAGTTATAAAATTATTCCACATTTTTATGTGTGCAGAGTTCTTTGTCCCCACATGGTCACCCTATTTGGGGAGGTTGTGAAACCTTTAGGAGCAGGAGTCTAGGTGTAGGAAGTGGGTGACATGAGCTCTCTCTCCTTCCTGGACAGTACCATATAACATGTAACTTCCACATGCACCTATAGCCAGGAGCTGAGTCCTCTGCTATACCTGTCTCACCGGGATAGACTACTCCCTGTGAAACTTTGAGCTGAAGTGAACCCCCTCCTTTCCTTAAGTTTCTTTTTTGTCAAATGTTTGCCACAGCAATGAGGAAAATAGTGAATAACAGATCATTAACAAACCTCCTTGTCTATCGTACATTCATTGAGGCCTTCATGAAAATCAAAATGAATAAGAATATGTAAAACAATAAAAACTATATTGCTGCCTTATAATTTCACTGGTTTTATTATGTATATAGTAAGGTATTTATTTGTAAAGGTTTATGAGAGGTACATCTTTATAGAGTGTATGCTTCAATGTTAAAAATTGAACATATAGATCTATTATAATGCTTTGATCTCTGAAACTGATACAGTCTAATATTATGAGAGGGTTTGTATCATTTATTTCTTACATTTTAAGTCTGAGGTATGTTTATGATTAACAGCATAGGTTTTTTAAAGTAATATTTCCATATTAAAATTTAAAAGGATACCTTTGTGTAATCATGAAATGTAGAAAAAGTCTTTATTTTTTCCTCAGTTCTAATACGTAAAATTGCATAATAATCACATTTTCTCATGCATCATTTGTAATAGCTAAGGAATGTCACACAGAAAAAATTGAAGGTCATAAAAATAAGCTCTTACTTAATGTTAGATATTATAACTTTTATTAATATTCATGACAGTTTTAAATGCGCCTCTTGAGAACATAATGAAGCAGTGATCCTTTTCTACCAAGTCTGATATAATTCTTACAATTAAGTTCATAACGTGTATATTTGCAATATTTATGTGCTTGACTTGTGCTTACTTATTTGATATTTTCTCTTCTTGTAAACCCTAAATTATCTTTTATTTTCCTTTCATTTCACTCTGGAGAACATCTTTAGTAATTTTCAATGACCATGTTTGTTAATGATGGATTTTTTGGATGCCCTTTCTCTAACTGAAAAGTTAGTGGCTGCTGGAGGAGGAAAGAGTCACTTTTCTTTGGGAGGTGGTCACTGTTAGTTTGGCCATGCCCCAGTAGGTGATCCCACACCCATGCACATTTGAGCAACCCTAAGTAGACACAGTGAGTTATAAAAACAAAGGACATAAAGTTGGGAGGCAGATGTTTTGAAGGAATTAGAGGGAGAGAGTGGGGCTAGATTATTCATTTTATATACCAACCACAGTTCCCTCTTTCTCCCCTCCTCCCCCTCCCCTCATATCTCCCAACCCACCCCTATCCACTCCTCAGAAAGGGAGTCAACAAGGCCTGGCACATTCAGTTGAGGCAGGACAAACCACCCCCACTCCACCCCCACAACATCAAAGGCTGAGCAAGGCATCCCACCATATGGAACGGGCTTCAAAAAGCCAGCTCATACACCAGGGATAGATCCTGGTCCCTCTGCCAGGGGTCCCACAAACAGACCAGGCTACACAACTGTCACCCACATGCACAGGTCATAGTTAGGTCCTATGCAGGCTCCCTAGCTGTCAGTCTAGTGTCGTTTTATAAAGAGTTTTTGTGAATCTTTAGAGATGATCTTATGGTTTTATCCCATATTATATTTGAGATGTACTTTGAACTATGATTTCATTTGTGGTATGGAACCCTCTTGATACAGGTGGGTGTATTTTGATGCGTTGCTGAATTTGAATTGATATTGTTTTATTGAGGATTTAACATTTACGCTCATTGAAGTTGATAGGTTGTTTTGTTGTTGTTGGGTCATCATCTGAGTTTTGCTAACAGGGCAGTTGCTGCTTGTTTCTGGCTTCAGAGAAACAGTTTAGTTTCCTTCTATTTAGTTCTTTAGTTCTTAGAATAGTTTGAGACAAAAAGATATGAGCTCTTTGAACGTTTGGTGACATGAAGCACCGAAATCACAGTCTTAGCTTTTTCTTGGTTGGGAGCTTTTTTGTATTATATATTAATTCTCAACTTATTGGACCATATGTGGTTTTTGTCAGATTGACCTGTTACTTTCTATCCCATAGGCATACTGGGCTCCTCTGGGATTTCTCTCTCCAATACTACCAACTAGATCCACTCCTTCCCACCCCAAAAGTCCACTGGGCTCTTCAGGACTCATCTTCTCTATGCTTCCAGTTAAGACCGTGTCTTCCAATCCCAAAGTCTTACCCAGGTCCTACAAGAAGGATCTCCCTTCCCTCCTATGGGACTCCCCTTTCCCATGCAGCTAGGGATGCCAACTCTTTTCATGCCAGCAGCCCACATGTCTCCTCTAGGACTTCTTTTCATACATGTATTCAAGTAGGTTCTTCCTTCTCATCACACGGGATCACCCACCCTTCAATACTTAATTTCACTATGCCAGAGGATAGGTCTGCTAACTCACAGTTAGCAGAATAGCCCTCTATTCCCTGCCTATCACCCAGGCTCTTGTCCTTTCACACTTGTAGGTATTCCATATCCTTTTCAATTTCACTTCTCTGAACCAATGGGTAGGCATCACTCTGCACACTATATATAGGTCTCTTAGCTCCTAGATTTTATCTCCAAGTGCTACCAAAACAGATGACTCCTATGATCTCTCATCCTCATCACTCAGAGTAGGCCACTCCTACCTATCCTATAAGCAGGCCTCTCCTTTGGGACTGTGGTGGCATAAATGAGAAATGCCCCCCTGTAGGCTTCAGTAATTGAATGCTTGGTCCTCAGTTGATGGAGCTGTTCGGAGAGGTTGATGTGGTACAGTTTGACTGGAGGAAGTACATCATTAAAAGCCTCATCACTTTCAGAGTACTTTCTTCTTTGTGCTTGAAATTTAGGATGTGAGTCTCACCTTCTGTCATAGCTACCTTTCATAGCTTCCTAACATGAAAGACTCTGCCTAGGACCATCAGCCAAAATAAACCACTACTTCTAAAAGTTTCCTTGTTCTATCACAGCAACAAGGAAGGAAGTAATTGATACAGAAGTTGGTACCAGAAAGTGGGCTGTTGCTGTGAAGAACCTGACCATTTTTTTTCATTTTTGTTTTTGTTTTTGTTTGTTTGTTTGTTGGAAAAGTGATTAAATGCTGTAAGCAGGACTTAAAGTGTTGTTCTAATAGGAGCCTGGAAGACAGTAGTGCTAAGATCAATGTAGACTACAGAGGTCTAGCTCATGAGGTTTCAGCAGGAAAAAATTACTCAAAACTGGGCTAGCAGCCACTCATGTGATATTTGGCAAAGAATCTGGTTGATTTCTGACTATGTCCAAAGAACTTGCTTGAGGCTAAAATAAAAGACAATGAACTAATTTCTTTGGTGGGAGAATTTCAAGACAGCAAAACACTGAATCTGTTGTGTGGTTGCTATTGATAACACTTAAGCAGGTCTACAGTGAAACAGAGCAAGTGGAGAGGAAAGAATTACAGAATGTAGTTGGGAGGGAAAAAGTACTAGGAAGCTTAATGTAACACTCACAGCATGTGATTAAAGAGGCTGGAAGAGGCTATAATTGTTGATATTAGCACAGTTAAGGAGAGGTCTTCTTTGCACTGGCATGAAGGGAAATGTAAGACCCTATCAACCTAAGCTTCCAATCTATGAAAGAGAGCCTAAGGCATTTTCTACATCTAGAAGGAAACTGAATAAAAAAATCTGCAGCTGATGTGGTTCAAATGGGCCAGGGTTCAATCCAAGCTGGCAGTAGAACTTGGCAGTGTTGTGCACATGATGCTGGCTTTAGCAACAGGAGGGACACAAAAATGAATTGGGCATGGATTCTTCCACAATTTTGGAGAGCTGCTGAGGACAGGCAGCATGTGGCAGGGGAGTTCTTGTATGAAAGCCCTGAGAGTTGTGGGAAGATATCAAATAAGACTTAAAGTGAGACCTGGATTGCAGTGATGTTGGAGAGGCCAGAGCCATGTGGCATCTTCCATACAAGGAATGGAACCAGCCCAAGAGAGATATATGTTGCAGGCAGAAAATCTGCAGTGGCAGAGTTATCTAAGTCCTTTGATACCAGTCATAGAACCTGCTGTGTAGTATTCTTTCTTTGGTACAGTATTTCCTCACTATGCTCTTATTCCACCTTTTTGGAATGGTTATATATATTCTGTGTCATTCGATATTAGAAATGTGTAATTTACCTTTTGATTTTACAGGCGATTACAATGAAAAGATTTCTTTGAGTTTCAGAAGAGTCTTTGTACTTTTAAACAGTGTGGAAACTATGAAAGACAGTGGAGGTTTTTGAAGTAGGACTAAATGCACATTGCATTATGATATGGCCATGAGGCCTGTGGGCAACACAGAGTGGAGTGGAGTGGTTTAATGGAAAATATACCACACAGGCTCCATCATTTGAATGCTTGGTCCCTAGCTGGTGGTGCTGTTCAGGTTTCACTTCCACAAATTCTTAATTAAAGAATTAAAGTCTTTGTGTCCCTGACATTAATCCGCAAACCTATGAACATATAATTTTTGACAAAGAAGCCAAAACTGTACAATGGAAAAAAGAAAGCATCTTCAACAAATGGTGCTGGCATAACTGGATATCAACATGCAGAAGACTGCAAATAGATCCACATCTGTCACCATGCACAAAACTTAAGTCCAAGTGGATCAAAGACCTCAACATAAATCCAGTTACTCTGAACCTGATAGAAGAGAAAGTAGGAAGTAGTCTTGAATGCATTGGCATAGGAGATCACTTCCTAAATAGAACACTAGTAGCACAGACACTGAGAGAAACAATCAATGAATGGGACCTCTTGAAACTGAGAAGCTTTTGCAGAGCAAGGGATATGGTCAACAAGGCAAAGCAACAGCCTACAGAATGGGAAAAGATCTTCACCAAACCCACATCTGACAGAGGACTGATATCCAGAATATATAAAGAACTCAAGAAATTAGACATCAAAATGCCCAACAGTCCAATTAAGAAATGGGCTATAGAACTAAACAGAGAATTCTCAACAGAGGAAACTCAAATGGCTGAAAGACATTTAAGGAATTGCTCAACATCCCTAATCATCAGGGAAATGCAAATCAAAACAACTCTGAGATACCACCTTACACCTGTCAGAATGGCTAAGATCAAAAACACTGAAGACACCTTATACTGGAGAGGATGTGGAGCTAGGGGAACTCTCCTCCACTGCTGGTGGGAATGCAAGCTTGTACAACCACTTTGGAAATCAATATGGCGCTTTCTTAGAAAATTGGGAATCCATCTCCCCCAAGATCCAGCTATACCACTCTTGGGCATATACCCAAGGAATGCTCAATCATACCACAAGGGCACTTTGCTCAGCTATGTTCATATCAGCATTGTTTATAATAGCCAGAACCTGGAAACAACCTAGATGTTCTTTAACTGAAGAATGGATAAACAAAATGTGGTACATATGCACAATGGAATACTACTCAGCAGAGAAAAACAATGACATCATGAGGTTTGCAGGCAAATGGATGGATCTAGAAAAAATCATCCTGAGTGAGGTAACCCAGACTCAGAAAGACAAACATGGTATGCACTCACTCATAGGAGGATACTAGATGTAAAACAAAGATGACTAGACTGCTACTCACAACTCCAGGTAGGCTACCTAGAAAACAGGACCCCAAGAAAGACACAGGGATCGCCCAATGACAGAGAAATGGATGAGATCTACATGAACAACATGGATGTAAGTGGGGGTAATGAAGGGCAAGGGTCTAGGGAAAAACAGCTTAGGGGAGAGGGAGATCCCAGCTGGATCAAGAACAGAGAGGGAGAACAAGGAATAGGAGACCATGATAAATGAAGACCACATGAGAATAGGAAGAAGCAAAGTGCTAGAGAGGTCCACAGAAATACACAAAGATACCCTCACAATAGACTGCTGGCAATGGTCGAGAGACAGCCCAAACTGACTTACTCTGGTGATAGGATGGCCAAACACCATAACTGTCATGCTAGAAACCCCATCCAATGACTGAAGGAACTGGATGCAGAGATCCCTGGCCAGGCCCCAGGTGGAGCTCCAGGAGTCCAATTGGTGAGAAAGAGGAGGGTTTGTATGAGTGAGAATGTTTGAGACCAAGATTGGAAAAAGCACATGGACAAATAGCCAAACGAATGGAAACACATGAACTATGAACCAATAGCTGAGGAGCCCCCAACTGGATCAGGCCCTCTGGATAAGTGAGACAGTTGATTAGCTTGAACTGTTTGGGAGGCACCCAGGCAGTGGGACCGGGACCTGTCCTCAGTGCATGAGCTGACTGTTTGGAACCTGGGGCTTATGCAGGGACACTTCGCTCAGCCTGGGAGGAGGGGACTGGACCTGGCTGAACTGAATGTACCAGGTTGAACTCAATTCCCAGGGAAGTCTTTGACCTGGAGGAGATGCGAATGGGGGTGAGCTGGGGGAAAGGCAGGGTGGGGGGCAGGAGGGGAGAGGACAAGGGAATCCATGGCTGATATGTAAAATTAAATTAAATTATAAAATAAAAAAATCAAGGAGAAAAATCAAAGAGTCACCCCCATAATATTTGATCAAATTTTGACATTTAAAATTGTTTTAATCAAAACCTCCATAAGTGCTTCATTATAACAAAGGCTATAGATTATATGCCTATATGCAACATCTTACTAAATGGAGAAAAATACTGAAATCATTTCTTCTAAAGTCAAGAATGAAAGACGAATGACTATTCTCATCAATCTCCCTTTATATAATACTTGATATTTTTACAAGAAAAATAAAGAAGTGAAAGAAAAACTAAATACAAATAGAAAAGAAGTATAATAATCACTTATGGCATTATAGTACTTGTCATTTCTGATACCATAAACACTCCATCAGAAGGCTTTCAAATCTGATAAGCAAATTAAGCAAAGTAGCAGAAAATACACAGAGAAAAATCAGTAGCAATGAACTCAGTAAGAACCAAATTGGTAAACCAAATGCCTTTCAGAGTATCCACAACATAAGAAATACTTATGAACAAACCTTACTAAATAGTTGGAAAAGTTCTGTGTGAAACTTAGGAAACAATGAAAAAGGCAGCTAAAAAGATCATAGAAAAAACAAAAATCTTCCATTGTCATGCATAAGCAGAATCAGTATTGTTAACAGAGTCAAGTTACTGAAAGCAATCTATAAATAATTGTTTATAAATATAAACAATTCATAAATATATTATTTACATAAACAAAATGAATATTAATGGAATTATTTACATATGGAATTAGAAGATACTCTGAATAACCAAAATACCCTGAATAACTAATATAACCCTGAGAAAAATGAGCAAAGTTGGAGGCATCACAAAGCCCAATTGACTCATCACAGCATTGTAATGGTTGCATATATCATCCATCTGCCTTCTAAATGCTAATCATTATGCTCATTGATTAGTGTAGCCCTCACCTCTTATCAGAGAGACTTCTTATTTTAGTAGATGACAGCAATTAACACAGAGACTCACAAGTTAATGTGCAGTGAATAAATGGTTGTGAAGTGTTCAGCCTTAAATGAGACATCTATATTTCCCTCTGTACCTACAAGGCTCAGGGAATATGAGAGAAGAGGTAGAAAGACTGTAAGAGCTAGAAGTAGGTGAAGACTGCTTCAAAAACAGTGTTTTCTGGACATAACCAGTTTGGACTATTTCACTCATGAAGTAAAGCAGATGTTGCTACCTGCACAAGATCTGTACAATATCAAGCCAGTAAACATTCCAACGTGGATGCGGGAGAAGTTCACAAAGCCCCACCCCTACCTGAGAGATATTGGCAGTTGATGGCTGTTGAAGGATGGAATGTTGGTCTTTTTCCCCCAGTGGTGTGTTCTGTATGTTGCCCATGATCCAGCAGGTGGCCCTACAGCCATGAGCATGGAGACATATCTAACTGGAATCAGTGAGTTATAAATAAAAACAAAAGACTAATATATACATTTGGGAGGGGCTTGTGGAGGTATCTAGGAGAAGAAGGAGATGGAAAAGTGGAATAGGTAAGCCAACATGTAGAAGATTGAGGCTAGATTCTTTTCATTCTATACAAAAATTAAAATGGACCAAAATGTTAATGTCATATTGTAAAATTTTAAAGAAACTGGAGCAAAACATTCAAGATATAGATGTGGATACTAAAGTTTTGAAATCAAACAGTTCAAGAAATAAAAGCAAGAACTACAAAATGAGATTACATCAAATTAAAATTTTCCTTTACATCAACATAAGAATCAGGAAAGTAAAGAGTCCACCTATGAGATGTTAGAAATGATTGCTATTTGTTTGGCTGAGGATTAATGTCTAGAATGTGTGTGTGTGTGTGTGTGTGTGTGTGTGTGTGTGTGTGTGTGTGTGTGTGTGTTGACCTGAAAGTAGAAGAGGAACTGTTAGGAAAGGAAATGGATTTGAATAGAGGTAGGATAGAATGAAAGAAATATTTGTATGTGTGGAATCAATTAAAGCATAATATGTACATGAACAGAAGTGACATAATGAAATAAATTTCCACAGTCAATCTGAGTTAACTTTAGCTTAAAAATTGGCATTTGATTTCTAAGCATCTGTGTCATTTAAATTTTTTTTTAAATTTCTGTTTTACTGCACTGTAATCATAAAAGAGGCAGGATGTGATTCAATTTTTACGATGTCAAGAATGTTCTACTCATTGACTCATTGATAAGACTTTTTGCCATAGTTATTGTTTATAAGGGTCTATTGATTTAAAATATGCTTTAACTCTAATGTTCCTTTAGTGAATTTTGGTATGGATGATCTATACATTGATGAGGTGGAATTTTGAAATTCTTCACTACTACTGCATTGAAACATATCTCTTCCTTTAGGCCTGATATTGTTTGTTTTATAAAGCTGGGTGCCCTAATATTGGATGTATATAAATTCATAATTTTCATATCTTATTGTTGAATCAATCCCTCAATTAGGAATATCTTGTTGTTTCTGATTTTTGCTTTGAAGTATACTTTGTCAGACATAAGAAAACTATTAACATAAACTATTTTCTTAAATGGACTTATTTATTTATTTATTTTTGATAATTTAACACACATATACAATGAAATATCATATTTACTGCCTATTTCCCCACTTTAACATGCCTCATATCCTCCTGACACACCACTCTCCTAATTTTGTATCTTTTTTATAATCCACTAAGTTCAGTTACTGTTGCTCATATGTGCATGTGTGTGGGGCCATTCCCTTGAGCACGGGAGACCTACTATTGACTAAGTCCTTACAAAGAATTCATACTTTGAAGACAATTTGATAACAGAATCATTTATCAAAATAAAAGTAGAAAATTCTCCCCTGGTGTAGTTGGGGTTGTTTCCTTGTTCTGCCTGGCCCACGGTTAGGACAAATCTTTCTCACCCGCCAGTCCCACAGCCAAGTAATGGCTCAGGCTTTTTGTTATCTAGTTCTTATATCTTAAAATAACCCATTTCTATTAACCTATTGCTTGCCATGTGGCTCGTGGCTTATTGGTACTTTACATCTTGCTCCTCATGGCGGTGGCTGACAGCTTCTCCTGACTCAGCCTTCTTCCACCCAGCATTCTCCTCTCTCCTTGTCCTGTCTCCTGACTCAGCCTTCTTCCACCCAGCATTCTCCTCTCTCCTTGTCTACACTATCCTTCCTGCCTGGCTACTGGCCAATCAGCATTTTATTTATCAATTAATCATAGCAACATATATTCACAGCATATAGGACATACCACAGCACTCTGGTGCCTATGATCAACCCAGTCATGAACTTTTGACCAGGATTACAGTACCAAGCATGAAATTTTCTGCTGTGGATCAGGCCTAAATTGAACCAGAAAGCAGTTAGTTTTGACCCATAACAGCAGTGCTAAAATTGTACGAATAGCCACATCTATCCTGACAGGTCGGTATTGCATATTGCAAGGCTCAGTGCTGCATAAGATCAAGGATATACTTTCTCCCCCAAGCAGCCTACATAGTACCTTCTGGCACTGGCAGGAAGCAGAAAGGTATACAAGGCGTGAAAACCAGGAACTAGAGCTGGTTAAGCTTTTAGGCTTTTGAGCAGCATTTCAGCTGAGATCCATTATAGTGAGGACACAGAGGCTTTCAGTCTGAGGAAACAAGATCAGCTGAGGAATTGGCAAGGTGAGGTTAGCTGTGGTTGGTTCTGTTTCTCTGAACTTTCAACGTTCACCCCAATACTTGGCTCTGGGTTTGTTTTTTATTAATAAGACCTTCTAACAATTCGTGCTACATGGCACCATGAAAACTAGCCAGTAGGAAAGAAGTCTTTCTGTTGCAGCCTCAATCTGCTGGAAAAAAGCAGCTTTTCTGATGATGTCTGAGAGCTACACTTATCTGTTGGTTTACAGGTAAGTATTTGGAATACAGTTATAATTTATTCTCATTAGGAAACTGGAAGCATTAGGTTTTCTACTAGGATCCATAACCTCACTAGCCCCAGGTAGTTGGCTAAGTTATATTTTGAAATTATTAACTAGTGAGGTTCCATAAGGCTTTTTTATGTATCCTTAGTTTTGGTTAACCCATCCACTACTCTCTCCACTCCCCAGTTCCCCCAACACATGACCACTTCAGTTCATCAGCTCTCAGAATCCCTCCTCTCTTCTTTCTTTTCACAAGTTCTACTATCTTTACATGATTTACATACTTCCACATAGCTTTTTCTTTGGGTAGGCCCTCTCCTTTAACCCCTAATTTTCCCCATACCCTTACCTCTTTCCCTTTTGGAGCCTTTTGATGTGTAATGCCAGTTTCGATTATCCCACTTTCAGTCAGTGTCATTATGGAAAAGAATTTTTTTCTAGGTGGAATTTCATTTATTCTTGGTTTTTAATTCATCCAGGAAGTCTACATCTTTTAATTGGAGGATGTAGTCTTATTGTGGAATATTATTTTAAGAAGTGTTACATTTGTATATGCTGTGGGACATTTGTTTTAATGATGCAAAGGTGTTTTGCATTCTTTCATGTTGCATTTGTTTAACTCTGTGAAGCTGTGTAACTTTGCCTGTCTAAAACACTTGATTGGTCTAATAAAGAGTTGAGTGGCCAATCAGAAGGCAGGAGAAAGTATAGGTGGGGCTGGCAGGAAAAGAGAATGAATAGAAGGAGAAAAAGAGATCTAGGAATGAGAGAAGAAGGAGACATCCAGGGGCCCGCCACACAGCCACACAGCCACACAGCCACACAGTCACATAGCCACACAGCCACACAGCCAGCCATAGAGTAAGAGTGAAGGTAAGATTGCAGAAGTAAGAGAAAGATGAAAGCCAAGAGGCAAAGACAAATGGGATTATTTATGTTAAGAAAAGCTGGTTAAAAACAAGCCAAGTTAGCACCGGGCATTTATAAGTAACAATAAACCTCCGTGTATGTTTATTTGGGAGCTGGGTGGTGGGCTCCCAAAAGAGTGAAAGAGTTAAAAAGTAAATGCTTGGTCCCTAGCTGGTGGTGCTGTTCAGGTTTCACTTCCACAAATTCTTAATTAAAGAATTAATTAAAGTCTTTGTGTCCCTGACATTAATCCGCAAACCTATGAACATATAATTTTTGACAAAGAAGCCAAAACTGTACAATGGAAAAAAGAAAGCATCTTCAACAAATGGTGCTGGCATAACTGGATATCAACATGCAGAAGATTGGAAATAGATCCACATCTGTTACCGTGCACAAAACTTAAGTCCAAGTGGATCAAAGACCTCAACATAAATCCAGTTACTCTGAACCTGATAGAAGAGAAAATAGGAAGTAGTCTTGAATGCATTGGCATAGGAGATCACTTCCTAAATAGAATACCAGTAGCACAGACACTGAGAGAAACAATCAATCAATGGGACCTCTTGAAACTGAGAAGCTTTTGCAGAGCAAAGGATACGGTCAACAAGGCAAAGCAACAGCCTACAGAATGGGAAAACATCTTCACCAACCCCACATCTGACAGAGGACTGATATCCAGAATATATAAAGAACTCAAGAAATTAGACATCAAAATGCTCAACAGTCCAATTAAGAAATGGGCTATAGAACTAAACAGAGAATTCTCAACAGAGGAAACTCAAATGGCTGAAAGACATTTAAGGAATTGCTCAACATCCCTAATCATCAGGGAAATGCAAATCAAAACAACTCTGAGATACCACCTTACACCTGTCAGAATGGCTAAGATCAAAAACACTGAAGACACCTTATGCAGGAGAGGATGTGGAGCTAGGGGAACTCTCCTCCAATGCTGGTGGGAATGCAAGCTTGTACAACCACTTTGGAAATCAATATGGCGCTTTCTTAGAAAATTGGGAATCCATCTTCCCCAAGATCCAGCTATACCACTCTTGGGCATATACCCAAGGAATGCTCAACCACACCACAAGAGCACTTGCTCAGCTATGTTCATATCAGCATTGTTTGTAATAGTCAAAACATGGAAACAACCTAGATGCCCTTCAACTGAAGAATGGATAAACAAAATGTGGTACATATACACAATGGAATATTACTCAGCAGAGAAAAACAATGACATCATGAGGTTTGCAGACAAATGGATGGATCTAGAAAAAATCATCCTGAGTGAGGTAACCCAGACTCAGAAAGACAAACATGGTATGTACTCACTCATAGCAGGATACTAGATGTGGAACAAGGATGACTTGTCTGCTACTCACATCACCAGGGAGGCTACCTGGAAAACAGGGCCCCAAGAAAGACACAGGGATCGCCCAATGACAGAGAAATGCAAGAGATCTACATGAACAGCCTGGACATGAGTAGGGATAATGAAGAGCGAGGGTCGAGGGAAAGAGAGCTTGGGGGAGCGGGAGATCCCAGCTGGATCAACAACAGAGAGGGAGAACAAGGAATGGGAGACCATGGTAAATGAAGACCACATGAGAATAGGAAGAAGCAAAGTGCTAGAGAGGTCCACACAAATCCACAAAGATACCCCCACAACAGACTGGTGGCAATGGTCGAGAGACAGCCCGAATGACCTACTCTGGTGATGGGATGGCCAAACATCCTAATTGTCGTGCTAGAAACCTCATCCAACTACTGAGGGATCTGGATGCAGAGATCTATGGCTAGGCCCCGGGAGGATCTCTGGGAGTCCAATTAGCGAGAATGAGAAGGGTTTATATGAGTGAGAATTGTTGAGACCAAGGTTGGATAAAGCACAGGGACAAATAGCCAAACGAATGGAAACACATGAACTATGAACCAATGGCTGAGGGGTCACCAACTGGATCAGGCCCTCTGAATGGGTGAGACAGTTGATTGACTTGATCTGTTTGGGAGGCATCCAGTCAGTGGGACCGGGTCCTGTGCTCATTGCATGAGTTGGCTGTTTGAAACCTGGGGCCTATGCAGGATTGCTTGGCTCGGCCTGGGAGGAGGGGACTGGACCTGCCTGGACTGAGTCTACCAGGTTGATCTCAGTCCGTGGGGGAGGCTTTGTCCTGGAGGAGGTGGGAATGGGGGGTGGGCTGGGGGGAAGGTGATGGGGCCAGGAGGGGGGAGAACAAGGGAATCCCTGGCTGATATGTAGAACTGAATTGTATTGCAAAATAAAAATAAAAATTAAAAAAAAAACCAACAACATAGTCTATTCACATTCAAGTTTATTATTGATAGGTATGTACTCATTCTTGATATTTTCCTGATTTTCTTCTAATTGTTTTTAATATTCATTGTTCTTTCTGTCCTCTCTTTGTAATCTTTGTGGGTTGATAGCTAACTGTTTATTATGATTATTGTCTACTTTTAATATGCCTTCTGTATTTTACTTAAAAAACAGACTAGATGGATAAGGAAAATAATGAAGTACATGAGTGACAGACACAGAACATGATGGCAGATAGAAAAATATGCTTCGGGATCATGAAGGATTTCAACCTGACCTTATCTTATTTTCAGAGCTATTTCAAATTCTCCACTTATGGACATGACCTAGGTAGACAATTTACCTTGCAAGGCCTAAGTTGAAAGACCACATGTACACAGAGGTCATTCTTTATAATACTGTTCTTGGCCAATGAGGATCCTCACATGGTCTCATTCAAGGTCTATGGTAGACTACTTTCATTGCTTGTGAAATGGATTTCATTTGTTGAAAACATGACCACTTCAGCACAAATAAAACATATACCTTAATAATGATTAGTAACTAGCCCCAATATTTTTAATTTTTAAAATTTATTATTATTATTAGTAGTAGTAGTCTGTATGTGCATGCATGTGTGTGTGTGTGTGTGTGTGTGTGTGTGTGGTGTGTGTGTGTGTATACAAAAGCCCATGTGTAAATATCACAGAGAACAACTTGCAGCAGTTGGTTCTTTACTTTCACCATGGGTTCTGGGGACTGAACTCCATCAGGATTGCATGGCAAGTGCCTTTACCTGCTGAACCATTTCACTGGCATGCCCTCCCCCTTTATGTGCATGTGAAAAATAATAAGCTAGGGACATAATACTGTGAACTTGCTGCTGCTGGAATTATCACCGATTAATTCAGTTAGCTATTGTCACTAAATTTACATATTAAAGGAATTACATCTATAGAATATAGAGTAAACTGTCCAAGAAATGTGTTGTCTCTACCCATCTCTCTCTCACCCTACCATACTTTTTTCTGTCCCTCGGAAACCATTGAAAGCTCCTGGCTCTTTTTGCTTGTTATAGTATTGTTCCTATTAATAAGTTTGGTAACGATACCTCCTAGAATCTTAACACTCAAAGATAGGGCATTGGGCTTTGTTAAAAAGAGCTGAAACTTGGGCATTCATGTCAATGTTTCCAACAAGATCACTTCTCCTGTGTCATTCTTGTTGAATTCTGCATCTTGCATAGCTTTATGGTATAGGACAACAGTCCTCTTTGTTAGATCTGTGACCATGTCTTTAAATTGAGCTTGCATCATCTTCTTATTCAAATCCTCGGGTCCAGAGCATCCCTTTTAAGATACGAAGAGTTGATGTTATTTTGTATAGATAGGAGAAGTCACAGCCTTCTCATCAGCTTCCCTCACTTTCTGAAGGTCTATATTGTCTTTGGTCAAATCAATGTCTTTCTTATACTCCTTTACAGCATTTCATAACAAAGCTGAGACTTTGCCTCCTTTGCCCCACTTGGTAGATTATACCTGAAACATTCCTTTCTGAAATTACTGGATAGAAATACCTAAAGTTCCACCATCTAAATCATATATAGCAACAATTTGATCTTCAGATTTGTCTAGACCACAGGCCAGAGGATCAGCTCTGGGTTGATCATATTGAAGTAAATTTAGTTCGGATATCCAGCCTATCTCTACGAGTCATTGAAATAAGCAGGGACTGTTTTGATCATCTGATTTCTTGCTGTGTGACTCAAGTAAATTTCTGCAATCTCTTTTACCTTCATCAACACAAATGTTCCCCTCTGACTCAGAGAATAGAGTTTTCAATGAGTCTCAACCCAGGCATCATCTGTGTAAGCAAGGACAATTTAAAAAGGAACATTCTTAGCATATTTCTATACTTCAGGGTCATACAGCATAGGCCAATGTAATGCTTGAATGTACTGTTTGTGTTGCTGACAGACTTTCATTCTCCATGTTTTGTAAAGGCAGCAACAAAAAGGATGGTTGGGCATTTGCAGCATTCTTCAAATCCTTTGATTGCTTGCCCTCTGTAACTGCCACAAAAGAGTTCGTGGTACCCAATTAATACCAACAACCTCACCTTTTATTGCTTCTCAGTCTTGAAACAAATCTAAAGCCTTCATGACTAAGGCAATTCCAGTCATGGTGACCAGTAGCTTTGGGTGTTCTGGAAGGGTTGAAGCACTTATAAGACCTGCAGTTGGAGCTTTACTAGAGCTCATCATGGGACCTGAACAAAGGAAGTATGAGGCAGCAAAGCAGCACTTGGTAGGCCTAGAGGTGTGCAGTACAATGATGACAGCACTCCCAGAAACTTCCTACCACCTCTATTTCCTTCTTAAAGCTCTTCTATGCATTGACTATTTTAGTCAAAATTGTGCTACCACATACTTTCATGATGGGCATTATGGATTTGTTTTTCACCTTCAGAAGAACTCCCTCAAGCAAGTTTTGTTATGCTGTTTTGGTAGTCCTAAGTTCCCTTAATTACTGCATACCTTTTAAGTTACTTATGATGGCTAATCTCAGTTGTTAACCTGACCTTAGCTGGAATTAACTGGTACCCATGATCCTGAGTACTCCTGTGATTTTCTTAACCAGACTGTTTAAAGTGGGAAGATCCACCCTAAATTTGTGCTATACTTCCTGGTGGCTGCCTACATTAAAGGACATGGAAGAAGAAAACTGCTTAGTGCTTGCATCTTCTCGTTCTCACTGGCAAGTTTGTCTATCCTGTTGAGACAACCAGTATTAAATCCAACTTCTTCAGGATTCCATTGTACACTGAACACCAGCAGCTTTCCATGAATCTTTCAGGATTCCAGTATTGGATTGAAACTGCTGAGACATTCAGCCTGTGTAGTTAACAATTACAGGATTCTTGGCCTTTTTGTCATGTTGGACCACCTGGCCCACATCCTACAAGCCAGTTTAGTAAAATTCCCTTTACATATAATGAATATATATAACCGATATAGGACCCCTGACACATACAGCATTTGTTTCTTTCTTTATGAAAGGTAACCCTGCCAGCTACACTAATCAAGGTTGACAGTTATTTTTTTGTCTGGACTTCTAATATGTCATTTTTTTCTGTCTTGGTCTTTATGATTTCTTCTGGTGAACATGCTGTTAGCATAAGGAAGAGAACCTTCAATGTGACTTTGTACTTTTCTGCTGCACATTTCAATTTTTTGCTTTGTTTTAGATATAATATGTCATCATAAATATTTACCCACATCATGTCAATTTGGTATTCTATAGGTATTCTATGCATCTATCTATCTATCTATCTATCTATCTATCTATCTATCTATCTACCTACCTACCTATCTATCTACCTACCTACAAACCTACCTACTTATCTATCTTACCCAAGATGAGGAGAGTTAACTTCTATTTTATTCAATAAATTTTCTATGCAATTGCCTTTATTTTCTTTGTCTTCTGGTATTCCAAAAATCTTAATGTCTCTTCATTAATGGTATCCCATAGGCAGTTATTATTCTTGGCATGACTAGAGTATTTCAAAGGGCTTCTCTTCCAAGTTCAGCTATTCTTCCTTATTCTTGATCCAATCTGTTAATGAGTCATTCAATTATATTTTCATTTAACGTATTGAACATTTCATATTCAAGGTCTTTGATGGGTTGTTTTAAAAAATCTTTCTTTCTTAAATTTCACATTAATATGCTGCATGTCTTTCTGACTTAGGTAAATTTCACTCAGCTTATCTGTATTCCCTTAGATGCTATTGACCATTTTTATACTTTTTCTTTAAACTTTTCTTTAGGCATGTGATCCACATTGACTACTTTGGAATTTGTTGTTTAAGGCTTACTTTTTCTTTTAAAATTATCATATTATATGCCATTTGATGTACTTCCCCTTTTTTGACAAAAGGTGTCATGCAACCCAGGCTGACCTCGCATTCACTACTTGAGGATATCTTTGAACTTTGTGATCCTCCTGCCTTCAGTTCCAAAGTGTTAGAATTTCAGGTGTACATCACCACATCTCATTTTATGTGATTTTGGGCTCAAAACAAGGACTTCCTGTAGACCAGACATGCACTCTACCAGCAAAGCCCTATCTCCATTATTTTGTGGTTTCTCTTTGTGTTCCTGTGTTTATATTTGTACAACTGATGTATTAATTACCTTTGTAATTTAATGCTATCACATTTTAGTGAGTGATTTTCTTCTGTAGATATGTTTGGGTTTAGTTTATAACACAATATAGTTGATGTAATTCTAGATATGTCTACCGTATAGCATCCATATGCCTTCTTTAGCTGTAATTAATGAATTTGGGCTCATAATATAATGTGGCAGTGTCCAAGACAACCATTTTCTCTGTGAGCCATATAAGAATGGAGGACAAACTTGACATTTAGGTAGGTGTAGAACAGAAAAGGGGTTTCTGTGTTCCCTTCATACCCTCTCCCACAATGGGAATTGTGGCTACAAGTATCCTCTTATATACTATTTCATCTATTTTCTTTATTTTATAACAAAGGAATTGGGATCCTGGCTATAGAATCCACTAACTAAAAGGCTTGCCTGAACCACAACCTCACAAACTGTTCAATTGTTCTTTCCTTAAGCCATATTTTCTAAGGCTGGTAGAAGTAAAATATTTTAGGTTGTTGTGTCACTATTCTTAGTTTCTAAAGTATCCTTATATTAATTTATCTAGACTTCCATAGCTTATTAAGTTCAAAGTCTTTTTGTGTGTATTATATGTGGATAGATATGCATGTGGGTGGGACACTGTTTGTAAAATGAGAAGAACAAAAGTTAGAAAAAATATTGGCATCAGAAAGTGATGTTTTAAAAAATAAAAGGTTGGGATGGTTCAGCAGTAAAAGGCCCTAGCTGCTCTTGCAGAAGACTGGCACTCATGTCAAGGGCTCATAATCATCAGTAACCTCAGTTCCCAGAGTTCTAGCACCCTCTTCTAGCCTCTATGGTCACTGCTATACATGTTTAAATACATATAAATAAAAGTAAATCTTTAAAACAATTAAAATTGCCTCTATAAGTTTATGGAGCTTTATAGCTAACAACTAACTCAGATGCTGAGTAAATAAAAGTCAAAAATATCATTTGTGTAAGACAAGTATAGTGTAAGTATGTATGAACATTTGGTTTAGAGCAATAGATTTCCGGTAAGAACAAGAGATGGTACCCCAGGAATAGCAAATCACAAACAAAAGACACTTATAACATCACACACACAGAGAGAAAGAGAGAGAGAGAGAGAGAGAGAGAGAGAGAGAGAGAGAGAGAGAGAGAGAGAGATTTCAATCTGAGAGTGAGGTAAACACAGTCTTGTCCTATCTGGGCATTGAAAATTCTGAGTCCCCATCAGCTTTCAGATTTTTGATAGCCAATTGAGACTCTGGCCTTCTTTTTCTTCCTCCTTACAATCATCTCTACTCAATTTCTAATTTTTATTACATTATCAGATATTTTATTTTTAAGCAAATATGTTTTGTTTGTGGCTGGAGAGCCTGCTCAGTGTGTAAAGTGCTTGCTATGAAAGTACTTATGTAAAAGCGGGACATAGCGACATGCACCTGTAACCCCGGCACTGGGAGGACAGGGACAGGCAGGCTCTGGTGCTTTTCTGGCCAACTAGTGTATCTGAAACAGTGAACTTCAAGTTCAGTAAGTGACCTTGTCTCAAAAAATAGTGTAGGAAGAGCTAGGGGAAGACATCCCAAATAAACTTCTGGCTTCCACACACGATGTAAATCCCTCCCCTCCCTCGGCACATACACATGTATCACATTAATACACAAACACAACTTCCATATCTATAAACCCATAAATGATTGTAAATAACTTTATATAATAAATGTATGACCAATGGTCCATAATTTGTGAGAAAAAGGATCATAAATAAAATCCAAACAAGAATTTTATTTTCTTTTTTTGACACTCCAGAATATGTATCTCTTGCATCATTTGTCATATGGTGTCTGTGGTCATTTAAAAATAATTGTGCAGTTTTGTTTTTTGTTTTTTTTTTTTTTGTTTTTTTTGTTTTTTGTTTTTTTTTGGTTTTTCGAGACAGGGTTTCTCTGTGTAGCTTTGCGCCTTTCCTGGAACTCACTTGGTAGCCCAGGCTGGCCTTGAACTCACAGAGATCCGCCTGGCTCTGCCTCCCGAGTGCTGGGATTAAAGGCGTGCGCCACCACCGCCCGGCTAATTGTGCAGTTTTATTATCTGCTTATATGGTGGTTTATCATTCATTCTCATTTTCCCATATGGTTCTTAACTATCTTAGCCCCATTGATGTTATCAATATCTAAGACATCAAACTTCAAACCACAATGATACCAAACAAACCTGGCTCACATCGAAATTTACTGAAGTCTGTAATATTAGACCTTCATCTGAGGAAATCTGTTAGTGAGATGAAAAGAAAAGTTCTAGTCTTCATGCCCTGCAGAGATGGATGAGTCAGTGGCATGAGTAACTCACAAATAGAACCAGTTACAACTGTCAGGGAGAAAAAGCATCACTCCTCTTGCTATTAATGCTTTCAAAGAGCATTTTGTATACATATATAATAGTTTTGTCAGTTAGTATAGACAGATTTCAATAGTATATAACATATTTTAGATGCCCTATATTAATATATAGGTTCTGCAGAAGAAAACACACACACACACACACACACACACACACACACACACACACACACACACACACACACACATACATTTAGAAGCAACCAAGAAAAAAATCATGGCAACTTGGTAGTTACAACAAATCTTGGAAAGTGTGTTTTGAATGATTAGCCAAATATAGACTATGCAATTTAGGAGAAGGGAATGAGTTGGGATTTTTTTCCAAAATGAGAGACATTTCCACAATGACACATTTTTGTAAATCCATGTGACTGTTATTTGTATGAAAGTCAATTTTATTCACATTAAGATATCATGGAAAGAAAACACAAAAACTGATTTCAAATTGACCCTGAAATTGAAAATCACCAGGACTCACACTGAACTATAGAGGCTTATTTGAAGCTATGTTACATCTTTCATAAGCAATTTAATGTGGTATTTCTCATACTAGTATCAGAAACTGATTTATTTACGAAGTTGCAAACAAACTTCTCAAGCTGCATTTAATGCTCCAGAAGTCAAGTAAAAGGAAATCTTAATAGAAACAGTACAGACTGACCACGGAAGGAACAGTTTGTACAAGAGATATGCCTAAGTGCAGCTACACAAACAGAAGTAACTGCAGAAATGAAAATTGTAAAAAGGTTACATAGGCAAGAGTTAGCAATGTAGGCATGGAAAACATTAGAAATACTGATGATCTTGAGGAGATTGCTCATTTTGTTACCGTGCAGTGATTGAAAAGAGCCCCAGAAATCCAACTCACCCATATTGTATTTCTTAGAATCTCTATTTCATTTCCTTGTATCTTTCCCACTCAAATCTTCACATTCTTTTTCAGTCTTTAGTCATGTCCATTTCTATATATCTGACCACTCACCTTAGTTATGTAAATATTAATATTCACTAGGAAATTACACAGGAAAATATTGGCTCATGAAGTTAAATATGTATTTTCTTGCCTTTAAAATAATCCAACCCAATTTCCTCCTTCAGTGCTTGCACCTAGCAAACCTTGCAATATTCAAATTCTCATTGTAGTTAGTTCATATATTCAAAAATGATTTCTGTATTCACTATATCTATTTTATTAATTTATATTGAAAGTATAGTGATGAATAATATAAATTCTGTTTTACCTAGGAGTTTTGTACACAGAATCACATATATAATTCTAAGAGGTAGGAATTTAATAAGGCTGTTACTCTGGAAAGGAAAAAAAATGATGTTACCCAAGTTCTTAGAAAGAATGAAGTCAATTAGATGTATGTTGGGTTTGACTATCAGTGATTGGTGCTTTTGATCAGAGAAATTTCATAATATTATTATAGATATCAGAGTGAGACAGATTAAAGAGAAGGGAATGCAAAACTGGAAAACAATTAAATACATTTCTGACTGCCAGTTACAGATATAAAGGTCAAAGACTATTTGCACCACTTTAAAACACAGCAGGAATTCTATGAAGCTCTGTAACAGTAACACACTAGAATCAAAAGGATAAATTTGTTTCAAAGTGGTTTTTACACAATATATTATTCTGTCCTTACATACCTAAAATACTGATTTTAGGAAATGGAGACATCTAAAATCTGAACATTGACTTGGTTCAGCTTCTGGCACTCAAGCAAACATTGAATATTTGTATCCAAAAATCAATATATAAATAATTTAAATGTAGGCATATAAAAACCGAGGCAACAACATAAATATCTATATTCTGTGATACATTGTAGACAAAACTATAAATATGTGTTGAGTATATTAATACTTGATTTCAATTAAATACTATATTGGCATTGATAAAGAAACTGATTCTTTTGCTTATGCTATATCAGAAGCACTACTTACATACAGCTTAGTAAAATACAGAAAGATTGTATAGATTTGATTTGGCTTATTTTTCAGCTTTTACATTTTTATTCAGTCTTAATAAAAGAGCAATGCAACTAAACAGTAAATTTCTGTGTTGTAGAGCTTTTATGCTAAGAAAATTCACGTACTCAACACTTTGTTTTAAACAATGAGCCTTTTGAACTCATTAAATGTACTAAAATATGTAAAGCATTAAGCCACAGAGCATAAACAGGAGGGTGCAAGTCAACATCTTACAGGCAGCACATTGACAATTTCTAGATAAGTAAATGATGATGGGGCGGAATCTCTGAGTTGGTTATGATCCAATAGCATATGATCAGCATCATGAGGTCCGAAACAGAATGTATACCCTAGAAGGCTTTGCTGATCCTTTGTAAGTTACAGACGTGGGGGGAATTTTAAATACACAAACACTAAAATGCTGTATGGTTTTATGTGACATAACAAATTTCCAAAGGGAAAAGAGCATAAAAGTCAGGTGGAAGATTGCAGTACTTTTCTATAATATAATTTATGAAATATGAAACATTTCAAGCCTGCTATTCCTTACCTTACTCATATGTAAGACAGTTGAAGATTTATCTGTATGAATTCTGTCTTAAATATAAGAAAGTTAAGAATTGTGAATGGTTTTATGCTCTAGCAAATGAAAAATCCTCAAAGTAAAATCATGTTTGCATGATGAACAACTCAATTTCTATTAAAATAATGATCCTTTTTTGGAAGTGAGTGTTCTAATTGTATAATGAATATACAATATTATGCTTAGATAAAAATGGAATGTACTATCTGATTCTAATTTCATTGTTTGAGAATGGTATTCTTTCTATTGGCTATCCATTAAAGTTTTCTAGATAATTCTGCTGTGTTACAATCATTGATAAAGAGGCCTAGAGAGATATCTCAAAGGCTAAGAACATTTGTTGTTCTTGCCAAAGACCCAGGTTTGATTCCCAGCTCCCACACAGTGGCTTACAACCATCTGTAACTCCAGTTCCATAGGATTTGATGCCTTATTCTAACCTCTGTGAGAACCAGGCATGCACATTATACACAGAAATACATGCAGACAAAACACTCATACACATAAAAAATATAAGATAGATGGAATACTGATAGAGAAAAATGGCATGAGGATTTTAATGAAGCTATATTCATGTTGTAATTATAGTTAAAGAGTTCGCATACCAAGTCGAACAATTTGTAGTTACTGCACGAGCACAAATATGTTTAAGTTTTGTAGTAGAAATATATTTCATCATCAGACTGTCAACATTTGGCCTAACATTGCCCACTTCTGAAATTCTTGCAGTCATTTTCATATTCATGTATTTTTTATGTCCAGTTTTTTTTATTTTGCAATACAATTCAGTTCTACATATCAGCCACAGATTCCCTTGTTCTCCCCCCTCCCGTCCCCCTAACTTTCCCCCCAGCCCCCCCCCCATTCCCATCTCCTCCAGGGTAAAGCCTTCCCCACAGACTGAGATCAACCTGGTAGACTCAGTCCAGGTAGGTCCAGTACCCTCCTCCCAGGCCGAGCCAAGCAATCCTGCATAGGCCCCAGGTTTCAAACAGCCAACTCATGCAATGAGCACAGGACCCGGTCCCACTGCCTGGATGCCTCCCAAACAGATCAAGGCAATCAACTGTCTCACCCATTCAGAGGGCCTGATCCAGTGGGGACCCCTCAGCTATTGGTTCATAGTTCATGTGTTTCCATTCATTTGGCTATTTGTCCCTGTGCTTTATCCAACCTTGGTCTCAACAATTCTCGCTCATATAAACCCTCCTCATTCTCGCTAATTGGACTCCCAGAGATCCACCCAGGGCTTAGTCATGGATCTCTGCATCCAGATCCCTCAGTAGTTCGATGAGGTTTCTAGCATGACAATTAGGGTGTTTGGCCATCCCTTCACCAGAGTAGGTCATTTCAGGCTGTCTCTCGACCATTGCCAGCAGTCTGTTGTGGGGGTATCTTTGTGGATTTCTGTGGGCCTCTCTAGCACTTTGCTTCTTCCTATTCTCATGGGGTCTTCATTTACCATGGTCTCCCATTCCTTGTTCTCCCTCTCTGTTGTTGATCCAGCTGGGATCTCCCGCTCCCCCAAGCTCTCTTTCCCTCGACCCTTGCCTTTCACTACCCCCACTCATGTCCAGGCTGTTCATGTAGATCTCATTCCATTTCTCTGTCATTGGGTGCTCCCCGTGTCTTTCTTGGGGTCCTGTTTTCCAGGTAGCCTCCCTGGTGATGTGAGTAGCAGACAAGTCATCCTTGTTCCACATCTAGTATCCTGCTATGAGTGAGTACATACCATGTTTGTCTTTCTGAGTCTGGGTTACCTCACTCAGGATGATTTTTTCTAGATCCATCCATTTGTCTGCAAACCTCATGATGTCATTGTTTTTCTCTGCTGAGTAATATTCCATTGTGTATATGTACCACATTTTGTTTAACCATTCTTCAGTTGAAGGGCATCTAGGTTGTTTCCATGTTCTGGCTATTACAAACAATGCTGATATGAACATAGCTGAACTAGTGCTCTTATGGTGCGGTTGAGCATTCCTTGGGTATATGCCCAAGAGTGGTATAGCTGGATCTTGGGGAAGATGGATTCCCAATTTTCTAAGAAAGCACCATATTGATTTCCAAAGTGGTTGTATAAGCTTGCATTCCCACCAGCAGTGGAGGATTGTTCCCCTAGCTCCACATCCTCTCCAGCATAAGGTGTCTTCAGTGTTTTTGATCTTAGCCACTCTGACAGGCGTAAGGTGGTATCTCAGAGTTGTTTTGATTTGCATTTCCCTGATGATTAGGGATGATGAGCAATTCCTTAAATGTCTTTCGGCCATTTGAGTTTCCTCTGTTGAGAATTCTCTGTTTAGTTCTATAGCCCATTTCTTAATTGGACTGTTGGGCATTTTGATGTCTAATTTCTTGAGTTCCTTATATATTCTGGATATCAGTCCTCTGTCAGATGTGGGGTTGGTGAAGATCTTTTCCCATTCTGTAGGCTGTCGCTTTGCCTTGTTGACTGTATCCTTTGCTCTGCAAAAGCTTCTCAATTTCAAGAGGTCCCATTGATCGATTGTTTCTCTCAGAGTCTGTGCTACTGGTGTTCTATTTAGGAAGTGGTCTCCTATGCCAATGTGTTCAAGACTACTTCCTACTTTCTCTTCTAGCAGGTTCATAGTAGCTGGATTTATGTTGAGGTCCTTGATCCACTTGGACTTAAGTTTTGTGCACGGTGATAGATATGGATCTATTTGCAGCCTTCTACATGTTGATATCCAGTTTGGCCAGCACCATTTGTTGAAGATGCTTTCTTTTTTCCATTGTGCACTTTTGGCTTCTTTGTCAAAAATTATATGTTCATAGGTGTGCAGATTAATGTCAGGATCTTCAATTCTATTCCATTGGTCCACATGTCAGTTTTTATGCCAGTACCAAGCTGTTTTTATTACTGTAGCTCTATAGTAGAGCTTGAAGTCAGGGATCGTGATGCCTCCAGAGATTGTGTTATTGTACAGGATTCCTTTGGCTATCCTGGGTTTTTTGTTTTTCCATATGAAGTTGAGCATTATTCTTTCCAGGTCTGTGAAGAATTGTGTTGGTATTTTGATGGGGATTGGATTGAATCTGTAGATTGCTTTTGGTAAGATTGCCATTTTTACTATGTTAGTCCTGCCTATCCATGAGCATGGGAGATCTTTCCATTTTCTGACATCTTCTTCAATTTCTTTTTTCAGGGACTTAAAGTTCTTGTCATATAGGTCCTTCACTTGCTTGGTTAGTGTTACCCCAAGGTATTTTATGTCATTTGTGGCTATAGTAAAGGGTGATGTATCTCTGATTTCCTTCTCCGCTTCTTTGTCCATTGTATATAGGAGGGCTACTGATTTTTTTTTTGAGTTGATTTTGTATCCTGCTCTGTTGCTGAAGGTGTTTATAAGCTGTATCAGTTCCTTGGTGGAATCTTTCGGGTCACTCAAGTATACTATCATGTCATCTGCAAATAGAGAAAGCTTGACTTCTTCCTTTCCAATTTGTATCCCCTTAATCTCCTTATGTTGTCTTATTGCTCTGGCTAGAACTTCAGGTACTATATTGAATAAGTATGGGGAGAGTGGACAGCCTTGGCTCGTTCCTGATTTTAGTGGAATTGCTTTGAATTTCTCTCCATTTAATTTGATGTTGGCTGTTGGCTTGCTGTAATTGCCTTTATTATGTTTAGGTATATTCCCTGTATTCCTGATCGCTCCAATACCTTTATCATGAAGGGGTGTTGGATTTTGTCAAATGCCTTTTCTGCATCCAGTGAGATGATCATATGGTTTTTTTCTTTGAGTTTGTTTATATGGTGTATTACATTGATGGACTTTCGTATGTTGAACCACCCTTGCATCCCTGGAATGAATCCTACTTGATCATGGTGGATATTTGTTTTGATGTGTTCTTGGAGTCTCTTTGCCAGTATTTTATTGAGTATTTTTGCATCAATGTTCATGAGGGAGATTGGTCTGTAGTTCTCTTTCTTTGTTGTATCCTTGTTTCGTTTAGGAATCAGGATAATTGTAGCCTCGTAGAAGGAGTTTGGTAATGTTCCTTCTGTTTCTATTGTGTGGAACAATTTAGAGAGTATTGGTATTAACTCTTCTTTGAAGATGTGGTAGAATTCTGCGCTGAAACCATCTGGTCCTGGGCTTTTTTTGGTTGGGAGACTTTTAATGACTGTTTCTATTTCGTTAGGGGTTATTGAACTATTTAAATAGTTTATCTGGTCTTGATTTAACTTAGGTATGTGGCACCTATCCAGAAAGTTATCCATTTCTTTTAGGTTTTCCAGGTTTGTGGAATAGAGGTTTTTGAAGTATGACCTGATAATTCTCCGGATTTCCTCAATGTCTGTTGTTATGTCCCCCCTTTCGTTTCTGATTTTGTTGATTTGGATGCTCTCTCTCTGTCTTTTGGTTAGTTTGGATAAGGGCTTGTCTATCTTGTTGATTTTCTCAAAGAACCAACTCTTTGTTTCAATAATTTTTTGTATTGTTCTCTTTGTTTCTATTTTATTGATTTCAGCACTCACTTTGATAATTTCCTGGCATCTATTTTTCCTGGGAGACTTTGCTTCTTCTTGTTCTAGAGCTTTCAGGTGTGCTGTTAAGTCACTAGTGTGAGATTTCTCCAACTTATTTATGTGGGCATTTAGTGCTATGAATTTCCCTCTTAGCACTGCTTTCATAGCATCCCATAGGTTTGGATATGTGGTGTCTTCATTTTCATTCATCTCTAGGAAGTCTTTAATTTCTTTATTTCTTCCTTAACCCATTGGTGATTCAGTTGGGTATTATTCAGTTTCCATGAGATTGTAGGTTTTCTGTAGTTTTTGTTGTTGTTGAAATCCAACTTTAGACCATGGTGGTCTGATAGAACACAGGAGGTTATTCAAATTGTTTTGTATCTGTTTAGATTTTCTTTGTGGCCAAGTATGTGGTCGATTTTAGAGAAGGTTCCATGGGGTGCTGAGAAGAAGGTATATTCTTTTTTGTTAGGATGGAATGTTCTGTAGATATCGATTAAGTCCATTTGAGTCATGACATCAGTTAAGTCCTTTATTTCCCTGTTAAGTTTCAATTTGGGAGATCTGTCCAGTGGTGAAAGTGGGGTGCTGAGGTCTCCCACTATTAATGTGTGGGGTTTTATATGTGATTTAAGCTTTAGTAATGTTTCTTTTACATATGTGGGTGCCCTTGTGTTTGAGGCATAAATGTTCAGAATTGAGACTTCATCTTGGTGGATCTTTCCTGTGATGAGTATGTAATGTCCTTCTTGATCTCTTTTGATTGATTTTAGTTTGAAGTCTATTTTGCTGGATATCAGGATAGCTACACCCGCTTGTTTCTTAAGACCGTTTGATTAGAAAGTCTTTTCCCAGCCTTTTATTTTTAGGTAGTGTCTATCTTTGAATTTGAGATGTGTTTCTTGTATGCAGCAGAAAGATGGGTCCTGCTTTCGCATCCATTCTGTAAGCCTATGTCTTTTTATAGGTGAATTAAGTCCATTGATATTGAGGGAAATTAATGACCAGTGATTGTTCATTCCTGTTATTTTTTGGTGGTGATGTGTGTGTACTTCTATACGTTGGGGTTTACTGCTGTGGCTTTATCTGTTGCCTGTGTTTTCGAGGGTGTATCTGACTTCCTTAGGTTGGAATTTTCCTTCTAGTGCTTTCTGTAGGGCTGGGTTTGTGGATAAGTATTGTTTAAATCTGGCTTTGTCATGGAATGTCTTGTTCACTCCATCTATGGTGATTGAAAGTTTTGCTGGGTATATTAGTCTAGGCTGGCATCCATGGTCTCTTAGTGTCTGCATTACATCTGTCCAGGTCCTTCTGGCTTTCAAAGTCTCCATTGAGAAATCGGGTGTTATTCTGATGGGTTTGCCTTTATAAGTCACTTGGCCTTTTTCCTTTGCTGCTGTTAATATTCTTTCTTTATTCTGTACATTTAGTTGTTTAATTATTATGTGGCGAGGGGACTTTTTGGGGGGTATAGTCTGTTTGGTGTTCTATAAGCTTCTTGTATCTTCATAGGCATTTCCTTCTTTAAGTTGGGAAAGTTTTCTTCTATGATCTTGTTGAATATATTTTCTGTGCCCTTGAGTTGGTATTCTTCTCCTTCTTCGACCCCTATTATTCTTAGGTTTGGTCTTTTCATGGTGTCCCAAATTTCTTGGACATTTTGGTTCATGACTTTGTTGACTTTAGTGTTTTCTTTGACTGATGAATCTATTTCTTCTACTGTATCTTCAACGCTAGAGATCCTCTCTTCCATCTCTTGCATTCTATTGGTTATACTTGCATCTGAAGTTCCTGATCGTTTACTCAGATTTTCTATTTCCAGCATTCCCTCTGTTTGTGTCTTCTTCATTTTTTCTATTTCCCTTTTCAGGTCTTGGACTGTTTCCTTCATTTGTTTCATTGCTTTTTCTTGATTTTCTTTCAGTACTTTATTGTTTTCTTCCAGGACTTTATTGATTTCTTCTAATTTGTTTGCCCTTTCCTCTAGTTGTTTACAGCATTCTTCACATTTTTTTGTCTTTTCCTCTACACAAGCCTCTAGCTTCTTCATGATGTCATTCATAAGGCTGTTTTCTCCTGCTTCTTCCAATTTCTGATGTTCAGGTCTAGGTGTTGGAGGAGGGCTAGGGCCTGGTGATGGTGTATTGCTATTCATTTTGTTGTATATATTTCTGCCTTGACGTCTGCCCATCTCCTTGTGGTTCGTTCTTGGCCTTATCCGCACACTTGGTTCAGACAGAGCTGACAGATACAGGAAGTCTCTCTCTCTTGTCCAGATGGGAGCTCTCTTGTCCAAATTGGAAGTCCGGGGCAGGATGGGAGCTCTTCTCTCTCTCTCTCTCTCTCTCTCTCTCTCTCTCTCTCTCTCTCTCTCTCCTGTGCTCCAAAAGGGAAGTCTGGGGCAAGATGGGAGCTGGGGGCAGGTCTCTAAGTCTCAGGAAGAGGCTTGGGGCTCAGGCGGATGGGTGTGGGGGCAGGGCATGGAGACTGCAGGGTCTGCCAGGGGTCTTGGAGAAGGGGATCCTTCCCGGTGGGGCTAGAATGGAACCTGCCCGGTGGCCAGAACCTGGGGCCAAGTTGGGCAGGTCTTTCCCGGAGTGGCTGGTGCCCATGGATGTGGTCCGGGGCAAGCTAGGGCACCACTCACCTGTGCTCCAAAAGGGAAGTCCGGGACAAGATGGGAGCAGGGGGCCGGCCTCTAAGTCTCAGGAAGAGGCTTGGGGCTTGGGCGGATGGGCGTGGGGGCAGGGCGTGGAGACTGCAGGGTCTGCCAGGGGTCTTGGAGAAGGGGATCCTTCCCGGTGGGGCTAGAAGGGAACCTTCCCGGTGGCCAGATCCTGGGGCCAAGTTGGGCAGGTCTTCCCCGGAGTGGCTGGTTCCCAGGGATAGGGTCTGGGGCAAGCTAGGGCACCACTCACCTGTCCATATTCATGTTTTAATAAATGTATTCTTTATATTGTTCACATTTCAGCTTTGCTTGAACTGTCTTATATTGTACACTTCTGGCTGCTCAGACGTGTACCTTGTCATTAACATAATAAAATAATAGGTATTTAATAAATTGTTAACTAAAATGCTTCACTATGCACACTTTCAGGAACTAAAATAGCTCTTTTTCCTTATCAATTTAAAGAGTATTATTAGTCTATAAATTACTAGAGGTATGCTAGTGATTTACTATTTTTACTTAAAACATACAACAATGAAAATAAGACCGTGCAAAGGAATGTCATAAAAATTTATAAAACATTTACAGTGTATTTAGTCATGGTGCACAGGCTATAACTTAAAAATATCTATTGGCGAATATTGTTTATTTCTCTCCATCTACTTACAGTTCATCATTTTTCCAACATTTCTTCAAACTGTTCCTGATAGCATTATGAAATAATCAGTCTTAACCCATCTTCTATGTAGCAGGAAACCCCGTTTTGATCTGTGTTTTCATGGTTATATATTGCTGTAATATTAACCATTATTTATTATGCATCAAGTTATCTCTGCTGAGTAATTCACTTACTGTGATTTCATTCACAAATTTGTAAAATGGGAATTATTTTCTCTACTTTGTGGATTAAGAAACTGAATCTCAAAGGGCTAAGTAGTGTTCACAGTGGCTCAGTTATAGAATGCAATATTTACTTGAAAACAGAGTTGAAGCTAAATAATAGCCTAATGGAACATGAAACGACCCTGTGTCTAAATGCAAATCTTTAAATATATTATGATAATCATACCTATTGTAATTCAAAGTATTATGATATTTCCCTTTTAGGCTAAACCAAATGAAGGGTTAAATAATGTTGATATTTAGCATAATACCTGAGGCTAAGGATCTTATTGCTTAGAAACAAACTTCTGTGATGTTTAATTCATGTACAGTATGGTGAAACTCGAGGATTTCTAGAGTTATAAGTCTGTGTTTCTACAAGAGAAATATGGTATACCACGACTGCTTCAGTTTTATGGTCTTTAGTTGTGTTCAACAATTGTTAAAACTGTACATGGAAGATGTGATAGGGAAAGCAGCTTCTTAAATAATCTCAAAAAATATCTGGGATATTAAAAGGATTTTAATTGTACCTAATAGAAACTTCCATAAGGAAAAAGACTGTATTGTCTCAGGTTTTTACATGTTAATGTTACCCTGCCAATGTATGTGCAGCATATTTTTCATTAGTTAGACACTATGCTGGGTAATATTGGAGAGATTCTAAAACTAAAATGTAAATAGATGGCAGATGAAGGTAGTTACACTACAAATGATAGGCATACATGCATCCAGAATTATTACAAGCCCAGGGAGGAGGCTATTAAATGTTATAGCACTTTCTCTGTAAAGAGCCTAGTGTGATGAATCTCACTTCTAATAGTCATCACAAAAATCACACCTCTGAACTGGTTATTTACAGTGCATATGTTGCCACACAGCTATTTCTGATAACTAGGCTGAGTGTTTACCTTAATTGGGCATACTCAGTTGCTCCCAGGAGGGAGTCTTAACAGAGAACTGCTGTTAAATCCCTTAAACAAATAGTCCATTTGAAAGACATGGAGAGACTATTCACTCTGCCCAAATATTGCATGCCCACACAGCCCACCAATGAAGATGTGAGAAGAGATTACTGAGAGTTTGTGAGAAAACTCCAAGAAAACATGAGTCTTACAATCTCTGTTTCTCCATAATGTGGATAAAAAGCACATTATAGGCTGTGTAGTATCAGAGAATATATCAAGAGAGAAGCCATAAGGAATCATGTCAGGGTCCCTTCTAATTTTGACTGATACCCTAATTAGTTCTAAAAAATTCAAGTTCATTTAATGCATTTTCATCAAATTATGTGATCTGTAATGTTGCAGTCTGTTTTGCATAGTCTCTTATCTGTGGTACCTAGACTACATTTCTTTTCTTATCATTTTTCTTAAATTGGTATCTAAATTCTCAATCACTACAAATTCCCAATGCCAATAATGTCTCACCAGCTTTTTCAAGATAACCACTTTTTTTCAACTACTCCTTAATGGGGATTAATTACGAGCTTAAAGTTGTTCTTAGCCTTTCTCCTGTGGGTGATTAATATTTAATGGATATTAGAAATTTGTGATAAAAATGAAGATCTAATAGGAGCATTCAAAGATCAAGAATGGAAAATTCTAGGTACAGTAGCATATCAGATTTGTCTTCCCCTGATAGTAATTACATCCTGCACACAATTGTTGTTGTTAGATGACTTTTTCCCTTACACCCCAAATTCATATGTTAACGCTCAAATATTCAGTGCAATTGTATTTGAAAATTAAATAAAATTAAGTGAAATAATAAGAATGGTACTAACAATAATGATGATGATGATAATTCCATATGACTAGAGTATTATAGAAAAGAAACAGCAAGGAATAAATTTATGAAGAAAAGGTCACATGAGGCTACAGCAAGAATGTGGTAACCTACAAACCATGATATAAACCTCAGAACAAACTAGCCTTGCTATCACTTTTTTTCTTGGATTTCTAACTTCTAAAACAAGGGAACAATGTGTTGTTATTTAAGAGACATCCAGTCTTTTGTATTTGGCTATAGCAATCTGATCAAGCTACCATTACTGTACCTATTGATAAACAGTCAAGGTATTAAGAGCACTGAACAATCTACTTCATTAGTTATTATGCAAGGATATGGAAACAAATGATTAAATTTTACGCATTCTAAGAAAGACCACTTTGGGAAGGGAGCAGGTATAGATGTTAGAGACCTGGACATTGATTATCTTATAAATGGTGACATCTACTCTATGAAGACACTTGAAAGTTGTACTTCAGGTTATATAAAATTGGGCTGCAAGGAAGAGTCCATTTTAGCACTGAAGTATCTGAAATAAATGAAAGCAAATAGCAGTGTTTTTTGATGTGCATAGAATCAAAGTAAATAGAACAGTGTGCATAGGTGGTGTGTGTGAGCATTAGTACACACTAGAGATGCATATATATACATATATATGCTATGTATCCCCCATGAGTTTTATATGTTCACACACACACACACACACACACACACACACACACACACACACACCTAGATGCTTGCACATATACCAACTTTAGGAGTACTGTGAGTTGTAGATGAATTTTTAAATGGTCTTATTAAATAAAAAAATCAGGGAGCCAAATATAGGGGTGAAAGCCTTAGAGATCAGGGAAATAGTAACAGCCAGCAACCTTACCTCTCCAGTTCTGCAGCTACCAAAAGTGAGCTACTTCCTATCTTACCTATGCCTTTATTGCCTTGCTATTCTGCCCTCTCATTGGCTTTTAGCCCAGCTACCTCACTTCCTTGTCACTGCCTGTCTGTACAGACCTCCAGGTCTCTATGGTTGTTACTGGGATTAAAGGCATATGTCACCATGCTTAGCTGTTCCCTAGTGTGTCCTAGAATACACAGAAACTACCTGCCATGTGATCAGATTAAGGGAGTGTGCTACCACTGCCTGACTTTTGTGTTTACTTAAAAATGGTTTGCTATTCTCTCTGATCTCCAGGCAAACTTTATTTATTAACATACAAATAAAATATCACCACATTTCAGCACAAATAAAATATCACCACAATGAGTATCAGTTTAAAATACAGAGATAATTGTGAAATGACACAAACGTTATATTCTGTATCAATATCTAGAAAGAGCACATAGAATATGGTTTGATAACTTGTAGTATTCGTGGAAGAAAAGGCTGTAATCATTCTCTTGAGAAAAAGTCACCTCTTTCCAGAAGAATCAACGTCTAATGTGGATAATAATGGATGAGATACAATGGCTAGGCATTGTGGAGCACATCTGTAATCCCAGAACATGGAGGTAAAGGCAGAAGGATGGTAATTTGGAGCTCAGCTAGGGCTACATAGCCAAATCATTTCAAAATAAAAGAAAGAGAAAAAGAAAAAAAGAACTAATTGTGAAGGGATGGGGTGATATGGAAAAAGCTATGGGGGAGTAGTGAACAGAAAAGGACTCAGCATAGTCAACAGCCAGAGAGGTTTGAAGTCTGAGGCATTAATGAAGCAAAATATTGTAGGGCTCTAAGGGTACAAAACACAGTAAGCACATCGAAGCAAAAGGGAACCAGGGAACTTTTTGTAGTGGTCCTATAAGCCATGTGAAAGGGTTGTTTCTGAGGGCTCTAAGAGCCCACCAAATAATCTTACTCATAGAAATGATAATCAGATTTATATCTGAAATATCAGCAGATATATAATATAGACCAGACAGATATTGAAGAGACACAAGACATAAGGGAAAGACGATAGTTAAATAATAAGATATAATGAAGGCCTAAAAGGGGACCATGACCATGAGAGTGGATTTGTAAAAATAGTTACTTATGAGGTTATGCTGTGACTTATTGGATATAAGCATACAAAAGAATTGGTATTTCAGGATGAGTCTCAAGTTTTGAATTTTGAATTCTGGACAGATGGCAGCAACATATTGAATTTTCCCAATTAACAGGTTTTCTGTTTCAAATTTCATTCTGTTGTAATCCAAACGGCAATAGCATAAACACTCAAACCCACACAACTAACAGAAAAGAATAGAAAACCCAGAAAGAATTCATGTATTTAAAAACAGTCAGTTTTAGACAAAGTTTCCATGAATACATGTTTTATAAAAGGCCACTTATTTTCAGGAAATCATGCTGGGGAATTTGGATAGCCTTCTGCAGAGGGATAAAACCAGGTTCCCCTATTTCTCCCCAGTTATAAAACTCAACTCAAAATGAACTGAAAATCTAAATGTATAACCTGAAACTATGAAACTATTGTGGGGGAACAGGAGAAATATTTCAGATACAGGAAAGGGCAAAGATTATTTATGACAACTCTCCAAAATCAAAACAAATAAATGAACAAAGAAACAAAAAAACATATAAGATTGTATCACACTAGGATGATGCTGCATATCAGAAGAGAAGAAAAGTAGCTTACAGAGGCCAAAAAACACTTGCATTATTCATATTTCAAGGGACTTACATTCAAAATAGGTAAAGAGCACAAACATCTCAACAAAAAATAATTTAATATAAATGGGCGATAGATGTAAATGGACATTTCCTAAATGAAATGTAGATAACCTCAGTACCTGCAAGCCTGAGGCAGCAGGTTTACTATGAGGTAGGGGCCAATCTGGGCTATAAAACATTGATAGGATCACATCAGTGTCTCTGTAGAAACAGAACTAGCTGGACAAGGCAGTTGTGGTTCAGGTCTTGATTCCCTAAAGATGTCTTTCACTTGAGGAATGCTGTCTTTCCCATTAGTGAATTAAAACAACTAACAACATCTGTCTGTCCTTTTTTGAGTTTCTTAAGGATGGATGTTCATAAGATGTTGCTTAATATGGCATGGGACATGTTGCCTACTTCTTGAATTATGAATGTTTTTTTTAATTTACATACAATGCATTTTAATCGTGTTCTTTCTTCTCATCCAACTTCTCCCATATCCCCACCTCCATGCTCATCCAACTTTATTCATTTATCTCTCTCTATTCTGTCTACCCTCCTCCCTATCTCACTCTCTTAACCTTGAACAAGTTCTGTTAAATATAAGAAAAACCTCTATAAGTAACTTCTGTTTTTTTTTTTTTTTTTTTTTTTTGGTTTTTCGAGACAGGGTTTCCCTGTGTAGCTTTGCGCCTTTCCTGAAACTCACTTGGTAGCCCAGGCTGGCCTCGAACTCACAGAGATCCGCCTGGCTCTGCCTCCCGAGTGCTGGGATTAAAGGCGTGCGCCACCACCACCCGGTATAACTTCTGTTTTAAAGAAGCCATATTTCAACCATGGTAAGACTTGCAAACCTGCTTTATACATTGTGAACTCCCAAAGTTATAGAGAAAACCAAAAGCAAAAGCCCTCTAAAAAGAATCAGCCACACAGTCAGAATTTCTCACAAGTTGAATAAGAAGAAAGTCTCTAAACAACAGGAACTCAGTGTTCACTATGGTTCAGGTCTGAAAATCCCAACAAAAGCCTTGCTTCAGGGAAGGACCCAGACCATTCTGAGAAGTTTTTATCAGTTAAACAAGGTACATTTCCTAAGCAACCCAAGAGACCTACAGAACCATGAAATGATCTTGGCAATGGAGATTTGGACAAGCTTTTTTTTTAATAGTATTTTTATTTTATAATTAACTTAATTTCACATATCAGCCACGGATTTCCCCATCCTCCCTCCTCATATGCCTCAACCCTCCCCCCCAATCCACCCCCATTCCCACCTCCTCCAAGGCAAGGTCTCTCCTGGTCAGTCCAGTCCCCTCCTCCCTACACCAAGGCTGAGCAAAGTGTCCCAGCATAGGTTCCAGGCTCCAAAAAGCCAGCCTATGCACCAAGGACAGGTCCTGGCTCCACTGCCTGAGTGCCTCCCAAACAGTTCAAGCTAATCAACTGTCTCACTTATCCAGAGGGCCTGGTCCAGTTCCATGGGGGTTCCTCTGCCATTGGTTCACAGTTCATGCATTTCTGCTAGTTTGGCTATTTGTCCCTGTGCCTTTTCCAAACATGGTCTCAATATCTCTCACTCATATGATCCCTCCTCTCTCTCGCTGATTGGACTCCCGGAGCTCCACCTGGGGCTTGGCCGTGGATCTCTGCCTCTGCTTCCATCTGACACTGGATGAGAGTTCTATCATGACAGCCAGGGTATTTGGCCATCAGATCACCAGAGCAGGTCAGCTCAGGCACTCTCTTAAATAAAATATTGGCAAACAGACTCCAAGAACACACCAAAACAATTATCCACCATGATCAAGTAGGCTTCATCCCAGGGATGCAAGTGTGGTTCAACATACAAAAGTCTGTCACTGTAATACACCATATAAACAAACTAAAAGAACAAATCACATGATCATCTCACTAGATGCAGAAAAGGCATTTGACAAAATCCAACACCCCTTCATGATAAAGGTCTTGGAGTGATCAGGAATACAGGGAACATACCTAAACATAATAGAGGCAATTTACAGCAAGCCAACAGCCAACATCAAAGTAAATGGAGAGAAAATCAAAGGGATTCCACTAAAATCAGGAACAAGACAAGGCTGTCTGCTCTCCCCATACTTATTCAATATAGTACCTGAAGTTCTAGCCAGAGCAATAAGACAACATAAGGAGATCAAGGGGATACAAATTGGAAAGGAAGAAGTCAAGCTTTCCCTATTTGCAGATGACATGATAGTATACTTTAGTGACCCCAAAGATTCAACCAAGGAACTGATACAGCTTATAAACACCTTCAGCAATATAGCAGGATACAAGATTAGCTCATAAAAATCAGTAGCCCTCCTATATACAAATGACAAATGGGCTGAGAAAGAAATCAGAGATACATCACCCTTTACAATAGCCACAAATGATATAAAATACCTTGGGGTAACTCTAACTAAACAAGTGAAAGACCTCTCTGACAAGAACTTTAAATCCCTGAAGAAAGAAATTGAAGAAGATGTCAGAAAATGGAAAGATCTCCCATGCTCATGGATAGGTAGGATTAACATAGTAAAAATGGCAATCTTGCCAAGAACAATCTACAGATTCAGTGCAATCTCTATCAAAATGCCAGCACAATTCTTCACAGACCAGGAAAGAACAATACTCAACTTCATATGGAAAAACAAAAAACCCAGGATAGCCAAAAGAATCCTGTACAATGAAACAACCTCTGGAGGCATCACGATCCCTGACTTCAAGCTCTACTATAGAACTACAGTAATAAAAACAGCTTGGTATTGGCATAAAAACTGACACATGGACCAATGGAACTGAGTTGAAGACCCTGACATTAATCCGAACACCTATGAACATATAATTTTTGATAAAGAAGCCAAAATGATACAATGGAAAAAAAGAAAGCATCTTCAACAAATGGTGCTGGCATAACTGGATGTCAACATGTAGAAGGCTGCAAATAGATCCATATCTGTCACCGTGCACAAAACTTAAGTCCAAGTGGATCAAAGACCTCAACATAAATCCAGTTACTCTGAACCTGATAGAAGAGAAAGTAGGAAGTAGTCTTGAATGCATTGGCACCGGAGATCACTTCCTAAATATAACACCAATAGCACAGACACTGAGAGAAACAATTAACAAATTGGACAAGCTTTTAAAAACAAACAGCAGGACTGAGAAGCCAAATGACTCCTCTTTGAGGAATTTTGGGAAGTATTTCAGAAGTCAGAGTGATCTCACAAGCATGGCCAACAACCTAGTCTTTCGCATTGACTGCAACTGGAGGTCAAATGCACCATGAAATGGAAGGTTGCTGAAAGGGCTATATAACCATGCAACCGAAGGGCAAATTACAGGCACTCAAATGTCAAACCCAAGTGCTTTTCATCCTAGCATCTGTCTATCAGCCTTTTACTCCATGAGAAAGACCAGCACTGTGCCAATTCCATTTTAATATGCAGATTCTGTTTGGAGATTGCAGAATCAAATCCTGAGAAGAAACCAGAAGCCCTGTCTTATTCATTGAAATAATAGTGGATACCTGTCCTGTTTGAAATTTTGTTATAAATTAATAACAAATGTAAAGGCGTTAGGATGGTACTACATCAAATACTGGGCATGTACAGAAGCTAAGGCAAAACTGCAGATATATTTTGTGATTCCTGTATTAGACGATTGCATATGAAATATCATGATCCATCACATTGCAGAATTCCAAAAGCATTGTGGACTTGCCAAGTTTGTAGACCAAAGAAAACTACTTAATGGAAAGGTGCACAACTTAAAAAATATAAAAAGCCCACTGGTATTGTGTAATAGAATATTTATATAACTATGTAAAGACATGTTGCATTGTTTGTGTTGCAGAATAACTGCTTAACTATGTAAAGATGTGTTGTATTTGTTTATGCTACATTTGTTTAACTATGAAAAGATGTGTTGCTGTTTCACTTTGTCTGCCTAAGGCATCAGATTGGTCTAATAAAAATCCGAATGGCCAATAGCCAGGAAGAAGAAGGATAAGTGGGGCTGGTGGACAGGGAGAGAAAAGGGGAGCCAGCCTGCCAGCTCAGGAACAGCCAGCCAGACATAGAAGAAGCAGGAAAGCAGGATGGACAGTACATATTTGAGGTAAACAAGACTCAGGGCAGCACATAGATTAATAGAAACAGCTTAAGTTAAAAAAAAAGCTAGCTAGAAACAAGCCTAAGCTAAGGCCAAGCAGTCACTAATAATAATAAATATCCATGTCATTATTTGGAAGCTGGTTGGCTGTACCTGGAAGTTTTCCTGTGTCCTGTCTGGTCCATAGCTGCTCAGAATCAAGCAAACACACAGAGGCTGATATTAATTAAAACTGCTTGGCCATTAGCTCTTACACTTAAACTCATACCGTTTCTGTTAATCTGTATTCGCCACATTTTCTGTGGCTTTACCTGTGTGTCATTACATGCTGCTTCTTGGACAGCGGGCTGATGTCTCCTCACCCAGCCTTCCTCTATCCAGAATTCTCCTTGTCTGCTTATCCCGCCTATACTTCCTGCCTGGCTACTGGCCAATCAGAATTTTATTTATCAACGAATCAGAGCAACACAGATTCACAGCATACAGAACATGTCACAGCACCTCCCCTTTTCTGTCTAATCAAAAAGGAAGATTTTAACATTAACATAGTAAAACTACATAAACAGTTATCAAACAAGAATTAAAATTACAATATCTAGTCTATTTGTATTTTGTAAAATTAAAGAAAATATTCTATCTATCCTATATTTGTGAGTCTAAAGTTTAATATCTAATTTATGTTTTATCATAAGCAAAGAAAATTATAACTAGTCTTCAACTACATCAAAGACCTCAGAAAGATATATTAGCTAAGTAAACAGGAAGTGCATTGTAAGCAACTTCCAAAAATCCAGAATGACAGAGACAGCTGTCTGCCTGGACAGTCATCCAAAGTTCCCCTGTAACGTTGGAGCATCATCTTCAGCCTATAGGCCTAGAGTCTCTCAGTTGCTTCTCTTTGTGTCCTGTAGAATGTCTGGGGCTCCAGAAGCTGGAGCACAGCACAGGGGTTGTGGCAGGGGTGGTGAGGGGAGTATGGAAGAGGAGGTGGAGCCATGATGGGCCAGCAGTTCCAGTACGATGACAGCAGGAACACCTTCTTCTACTTCCTCACCTCTTTCGTGGGGCTCATTGTGATCACTGCCACCTACTACCTCTGGCCTTGAGACCAGAATGCAGAGAAAATTCGATTAAAGAATATCAGAAAAGTATATGGAAGATGTATGTGGTATCATTTATGATTATTAAAACCCCAGCCAAATATTCCTACAGTAAAGAAAATAGTTCTGCTTGCAGTTGGCAGTCCAAAAACAATGTCTGCTACACATTGGACAACTGAAAAATGAATTAAACAATGATTACTGTTACCAGCAAGGAAGGATGCAAAAATACATTCACAGGAAGGGTGTCACCTGATACTAAAATTAAAATAAGCATCAAACAGGAAAGTACAGTTCTAAATGTTATCGGAGACAAGGATATTGTTTCAGAAAAGAACTTGGATGTTTTTAAGCAGGCCTATGAATTGCCCTTGGGAAAATAGCATAAAAGTCAGGTGGAAGACTGTAGTACTTTTCTATAATATAATTTATAAAATGTAAAATTCAAGCCTGCTATTCCTTACCTTACTCATATGCAAGATTGCTGAAGATTTATCTATGAATTCTGTCTTAAATATAAGAAAGTTAAGAATTGTGGATGGTTTTATGCTCTAACAAATGAAAATTTACCAAAGGAAAGAACTTTTGGTATTTGAAGTTGATCCAAAAATTATTATCCAAACGATTCTTGTTAGCCAAGCTCTTTCTGGACCACCAAACATGTATTATGATATTAAGATATATCTTTTCCATGGCCTTACAAAACTGATGAAAAAGGCCATTCTTTAGTTGAATATTTCTGTAAGGAAAAGCTTTGTGAGCAGAAGTACAAGGTCTGCTGCATAATGATCATGCATCTGCACTAAACAATCATATTTGGATAGGTTCACATCAATTTCAACTATTTGCTTCCTAAAGAAGATCAAACAGAGCCTTCTGAAAGCCACTCAATGATCTGAGCTGTCTCTATTACCTGGCCTATTGGCATAGCATCATCACAGAACACCTCAATCTTCAACCACAATAGACACATAAACATCAAGGTCATTAGGAAAGCCACAGGTAACCAGCTGCAGCACCTCCACATTACTAACAAGAAAGTTGACAAGTCTGTCAGAATTAGAAAGTAAGAATTGATAATGAGCCACATGAAAATGCTGAAAACCTGTTCCTGAGAAATGGACTTTATCCAGAGAGTCTGAAGTTGACATCTATTTGATTTCTAATGCTGTAGTTTCTGAAGAAGAGTGAAAAGCTGAAAAAGAGGCTGAGAAGATAATAAAGAAGGCTAACCACTGGGAAAGGAGGGAACAAGAAACCTTGTCACCTAGAGTTAACGGAAGATGCTCACATGCAAAAGTATAATGGAAAATATGTATTTGCATTATCCAAAGAGCTGGCCAGTGGCAGAGAAGCAAGAGTAGGGCTGAGGATATAGCTCAGTGCTAAAACATTTGCTCAGTGTTTACATGTGACAGGTCCAGGTTCAATTCCCAGTACCACCACCACAATCAATAATAGTAATAGTAAATGTAGGAAGATTAAGAGCAATATAACAGCCAATACCTTTTTTTTTCAAATGACAGATGTAATAAAAGAGGCCTTTGACTACTCAGATAAAGAGAGGTCAAAGCCACAGCTGGTTGATGGGAATGTCATGCTGTATGCTATGAATATGTGTTGATAAATAAAATGCTGTTTGGCCAGTAGACAGGCAGGAAGTATAGGTGGGGCAAGCAGATGAGGAGAATTCTGGAAAGAGGAAGAGCTGAGTCAGGAGTCACCAGCCAGATACAGAGGAAGCAAGATGTGAAGGCAGAACTGAAAAAAAGGTACTAAGTCACATGGCTAAACACAGATAAGAATTATGGGTTAATTTAAGTGTAAGAACTAGTCAGTAATAAGCCTGAGCAAATGGCTAAGCAGTTATAAAAAAATAATATTTGCCTGTGTGTGTTTATTTGGGTCCAAGTGGCTGCCAGACTAGCGGGTGAGAGAGATTTGTCTTGACCCCAGGCCAGGCAGGACACAGGAAAACTTTCAGCTACAGCTGGTACCTCCCTGTGAGGTTGAAGTAGAAGAAGATGGCAGAAATCATGTTCTGAGAAAAGCATCACAACATCAGAATGGGAAGAAAAGACTGAAAAAGAGTAGGGGAGACTGATTTCTTCAAGAATGCTGACTCTTATATAGATGATAATGCCAATAATTGAAATGAAGGCAGCAGAGACAATTCAAATGTAACTAATGTGCAAATGAGTATGTCCCAAAGGAAGAAAGCAAGGTCTTTCTAAGTAGAGGCAAAACAAAGAGAAAAAGGCTAGGTTTAAACTGAATTTATCCACCCTGCCAGAAACACCCATAAATCTGGATGGCCAGGTGCAGTAGAAGAACAGAAGGTTTCGAATAATAAGGGTAGCTCTCCTTCCATGGGGCCAGAACATGACTTAAGGAGATGGTGAAAGCCCTGCTACCTCAGGATGGAAGCAGAAGGGAAGATACATGTGCACCTGTGATTCCAAGGAACTCATTGGTGAAAATGCAGATGTAGATTTCAGGAAATGTGAAGAAGAGGAGGATGAAGATGCTGAAGATGTGCAGCACAAGAGAAGGAGAAAGGGGGAGTGGATGAGTAACAGAAGAAGGTTGCAGAGAAAAAGGAGAAGATGGTAAAAAAAAAAATGTGTGTGTGTGGGAGGATTTCCAGAAAAAAGACTAAGACAGTGCTAGGTCAGGAAAAACAGAAAGTAGAAATCAATAATATGTGTGTAGCTGACCACAAAAGAGGAAGAATGATGGGAAGAAGCATCATCTCACAATAAAGATGATGGAGACAGCAGTCACACAAAGTTGACCAAGTGGAGACAGAATTTCCAAGTCTCACGATGGCTAATCTTGCTTATCATCTTGGCACACTTGGGAAGAACCTCAACTGAGAAATTGCCTCTATCAGACTGGCCCACAGCCTTGTCTGTGGGAGCATTTCCTTGATTGCTAACTAATGTAGAGGGGCCCATACCACTGTGGTCTGGACCATTCCTAATAGGTAGGTCTGGGCTATATAAGGAATGTAGCTGAGCAAACCAGATTCCATAAACACCTCTTTTCTCCTGCTCGCTAAGCAGTAACTTCTGCCTCAAGCAGCATTCCTTCCTATTGAAACATGCTTCCTAAGCAAACTCTCTGCTCTAATAAATAATGAGACTCAGGCTGTCTTTCTTGGTGCTCTGTCTGCCTCCTTCTCCTACTCTCATACACATGGTAGTTTTTGGAAGCTAGCCTCTTCCTCTCTGAGCACTTCACTGACAAATCTTTCCATTTCTACTTTTTTCCCTTCCCTCCAATGCTCTTTCTGGGGTTTTGGCCCACTGGAATAGCCATTCCTTTCCACTTGGGTGCTTGGTGGGTGCCTCTAGGGATATTCAAGTTCTTCCAATCAGACTTCTAGACCAAAGCCAAGTACCAAATTTTCATTCCCTTTAAAACAGTAAGTCTATCTTTACCCAGGCAGCTGCTATGATGAGCTGTGTTCAATCTTCAGTGTTCCAAACTGCTTCTGCAGCCTGCAGGGATGCTTTCAGTCACAGCTTTCTCTTTCTGACCACACTCAAGCTTCTCCCCCCAATAAGCAATATAGCTTTTAGTGAAAAAACAATAGATGAGTTATTCTTTCTGGGGGTTGGGGAGAGGGGAGGAGCCTGTTAACTGACCAAATCAACTCCCAGCCTCACATGTCTTATGCAATGAAAATGTCTCCAGAGGTACATAAATAAACAAGTTTCAAATTACCCTTTGCTACTCTCAATGAAGAAATGTGATCATGTCATTTTAATATGTTCCCATTTTGTTTATGTGCTACAGCTAAATGTTACTTATATGTCAACTATATTAATGTACCATAAGATCTGAGGCCACCATTAAGATTATGCTTGATTTTAAGGTGTACGTGCATGTATATAATGTATATGTTGTATATATGTGTATATATTTAAATATCTTAAGGTGGTTCAACTTTTTACAACTTTATATACAGTTCTCTTTCCAGTGTATTTAAAATGATCATCATGCTCTGATTGTACTTATGATTCTTGAACATTTGGAATACAATGTATGTTTTCTGTGTTTCAAATAAGAATTAAGTTTTAATTTAAAATATAATTGGTTTTTAAATTTATATACAAAGTTAACCTAGTAAAAATTAAAATATATAAAATATAAAGTATATAGTTATTTTAAAATGCTTTTACATAAAATATTTTTATATAAAATTTTCTAAAGGATTGTTACGATAGTTTTAAATTAATTAATAATAACACTTAAGGTCAAAATTATGTTACATCTATATAAAACTGATACTTTATTTATAACAACAAGATTTTCTTAAATATTGGTCTGCTCTTACATTTACTGAATCTTTGTAGTGTTTACAAAAAATGTCTTACATAAATGATTTTGTTTTATCCTTTTATTAATGAGATATTTAAAAATTTGTGATGCAATTATTTCAAGTGCTCTATTTTTTTCCGATGGGTAATTTACATAGGTATCATAGATCTTATTTTATTGAACAAAAATTTAATTGTATTTCAAATTTTGTCTCATTTTGCAAATGCTCACTGTGCCACCTTCACTCCTCAGAGGTTCATAATTAAATAAACAATTGCTACTAATAACTTGTGATTCCTTCCTACCTAAAAGGAAAGGACTGCACTTTTATCTTTCTTAAATTCTGCTCTTTTTATAAGATATTTAAATTTTTACTAGGTTATTCCTCAGTGATTAAAAATTATTGATCTTAATTCTGGTAACACCATAGATAAACACAATATTAGGTCCTTCTGGTATACCTCCCCCACCCAAACCACTATCTTAGTTAAGCTGCTTTGGAGGTTTTTAAACTCTTCTAATCTAAATCAGAATACCTGTCTCCATCTGCTGTGTAGTCAAATTTCTAAATGGTCTTATTAAATAAAAGACACGGAGCCAAATATAGAGATCAGGGAAATAGAAATAGAAATAGCCACCAACCAACCTTACCTCACCAGCTCTGCAGCTTTCAAATGCCACGACTTCCTGTCTACCCAGGCTTTGCCAGCCCACCGTCCAGGGAACAGCATGTAATGGCACACAGGTAAAGCCACAGAACACGTGGCGACATATAGATTAACAGAAATGGGCTGAGTTTAAGTGTAAGAGCTAGTCAGTAGGAAGCATGAGCTATGGCTGAGCAGTTTTAATTAATATAAGCTTCTAAGTGATTATTTTATAAGTGGCTGTGGGGTCTGTGGGGCTGGGTCTGAGCAGTTACATGACCAGGCAGGACATAGGAATTTTGTAAATGGCTGTGGGACCTTGGTTCTGGGCAAGCTCAGAAAAACTTTAGCTACACTGCTGTCTTTGTTTCTTTAAGGTATACTGATTTTTATTATTTTAATATTAAATATAATACTTCTATGTTATATGTGTGTGACAGATTAATGTCAAGAAGCTATACTTGTGTTAGTAATACATCAGTTATAAATGCAAAGAGTTAACATGTTACAAGTCCAAAGCCAAAATTGTCTTGAACTATCTGAGCCTTTCTTTTCTTTTATTCAAAATATTTTTTCATACAATATGTTCCTATCTTAGCCTTTTTAACAGCCAAGCTATTATTTTCCTGTGTACATGGCATTGTTGTATCCACAATCCAAGATTTACTTAAGGAGAGTGACTTTCAAGAGATCTATAATAACCATATAACATTTTTGTACTAAGATACCTGGCATAAAACCTCTTCTAAAATAAAACAAAACCCTCAGATCATACAGGCCTTCCCTCCTCTGGAGCCTGTTCTGTTACTAACTCTTCTCTTTCCCTCTACACGCTCAGAAACGCTCAGGTAATCTACAGCTGTGGTACTGCCCAGGCCTGCTGCCCCCTTTCTCTCACTAAACTTACATACTGTTGGGCTTCTCGTGGCCCTTCTGGGACTTTGCCCTACTCCAAAGGTTCTGATGGCTCTTCCTCTTTATTGAGCTCTTTTCTTTAACTCTGAGGGGTCTGGCTCCTGTCTTCCTGAGCTCCTTCCCCAATCAGAACTTCTGTTCCTTCTTCTATTTTTCATATACATTATATTGTTAAATTGCCATGGGCTATTTAAACAGATTGATAAGCAGGCTCATTAGGTAGGATTTGACACTTCCCCTTCAGACGCAATTATATTTAGCTAAAAGTATCCTTGTCCTGGGTCAGGTTGGCCTCTGACTGTAACAGGACGAAAAGAGAAAAAAAATAGCCCAGAGTAAAAGCATTGTGCCTTTGAAAACAACTAAAAGGTAAACTATTTGCAACAGAGTTTACTGCCGTTTATTCCATAATATAAAATGCCTCTAAAAAGAACAGCTAATGGAAAGTTTATCCATACAGAGGAATTTGTGCCTAAAATAATCAATCAATAACTTCAAAATCATAGTTTTAACAGGGCTTCCTTAGCTGATTTCTGCTGAATGTTGTGGACATCAATTTAATGATGTTTTGCTGTTTATCTGCTGCTTGCCTCTGCTACCTGCACTCATTTCAAACCAAAAGCACAGCTATGACGGATCCTTCTATTGACCCCATAGAACACACAAAATAATTCATCTTGTGTTTGCTATAGCATTTGCTTGGACATTTACAAAGCCTCATAGCTTAGTAATATGTAGAAAGGTAGTATTAATTTATTAGTTTAATATTATATATGTAGTTAGGATTCAACTTGCTTTTTTAAGTTTTTATTTTTTTATTTATAGTTTATGGGTGTATTGCTTCTGTGTATGTATCTGCAACATGTGTGTGCCTTGTGCTTTCAGAAGTCAGAAGAGGATATGGGAGCCCTTGGAACAAGATTTAGGGATGGCGATGAGCCACCATATGGGTGCTGGAAACCTATCCTGAGCTCTTTGCAAAACAGCAAGTATTATTAATTGCTGAGCCATGTTTCCAATCCCAAGAATGGAAATGCTTTTAGTAAAGAAAGATTTGTTTGAAGTTAAGATACCTGGATGATTTTCCTGAATGGGAAAAAAAACTGGAAAGCAAGTCACAAAAGCTCTGGAAAAGCCATATAAGACACATAAAAGATGGGGTATAGATATAATACATATGATATTAAAATTTCTAAGGTTACAGTTCAGTAAAGTCTCTATTTAAATTAATAATAACCTTAAGTTATTGTTCTGCTCTTGGAAGTACTTGCAAGAACATAAATACATATCTAATTGAGATTTATTCAAGTGTTCGATTTTTGTCCCAAATTTATCTAAATATTACAAAGTAGTTAAATGTACCAGACTGGTATAGCTAACCTTCTGAGGTTCCACAACAACACTTGGAGACCTAAACTAATATAGACAGAGGTATTAAAAAAGGGACAGCATTTTGCACCTTGCCCTCCAAGATCATCTCCATACCAGGTTAGCACAAAAAGACCGCACTAATGGAACCTAATTAATGTCCATTTTATAGAGACACAGGTCAACACAGAGGAAAAAATTTTTCTCAAACTCCCAAGGGAAGCCATGGTCAAATAAGGCCTGTCAATTATCCTCACATAGCTACATCTGGTACAACTGACAAAAGGTAGGCTAAAGGAGGCAAGTGACCCCTGAAGATAAGAACCTCAGTGGGCATTTGGCCACCAGCATAGTCATAAATATCCAGGATGAAAGCATAACCAAAGTTAAAATAATTGATAGAAAACAAAGAAACAAACAATGGACTAGGCTTTACAAGCCTGAATAGGGTAATAACATGCCAGGTAACCACAATTACTCTAGCTGTAATTGAAAGGTTTACATGCTTTTCCTAGCCAAGGCCATACTGATGTTGATATATTTTTGATAACTGTTCTCAAGTATATTTTGTTTCACAAGGTGTGGTGGTTTAAATGAGAATGCTCCCCCACCCCCAGGCTTAAATATTTGAAGGTTTAGTTCCTAGTTGGCAGACTGTTTAGGAAAGATTAGGAGGTATGGTCTTGTTGAACTTTTTTTTTTTACTTTTTAAAAAATTTTTTTCCTTGTTAAACTTTTTATTTTATTTTACAATATAATTTAATTCTACATATCAACCACGGATTCCCTTGTTGTCCACCCCTGCCTCCCTCCCCTTCCCCCCAGGCCACCCCCCATTCCCATCTCCTCCAGGGCAAAGACTCCCCCTAGGATTGAGATCAACCTGGTAGACTCAGTCCAGGCAGGTCCAGTCCCCTCCTCCCAGGCTGAGCCAAGCCTCCCTGCATAAGCCCCAGGAGCACAGGACACAGTCCTACTGCCTGAATGCCTCCCAAACAGATCAAGTCAATCAACTGTCTCACCCATTCAGAGGGCCTGATCCAGTTGGGGTCCCCTCAGCCACTGGTTCATAGTTCATGTGTTTCCATTCCTTTGGCTATTTGTCCCTGTGCTTTATCCAACCTTAGACTCAACAATTCTTGCTCATATAAACCCTCCTCTTTCTCGCCAATTGGACTCCCAGAGATCCTCCCGGGGCCTAGCCATGGATCACTGCATCCAGATACCTCAGTAGTTGGATGGGGTTTCTAGCATGACAATTAGGGTGTTTGGCCATCCCATCACCAGAGTAGGTCAGTTAGGGCTGTCTCTCGACCATTGCCAGCAGTCTGTTGTGGGGGTATCTTTGTGGATTTCTGTGGACCTCTCTAGCACTTTGTTTCTTCCTATTCTCATGTGGTCTTCATTTACCATGGTCTCCTATTCCTTGTTCTCCCTCTCTGTTGTTGATCCAGCTGGGATCTCCCGCTCCCCCAAGCTCTCTTTCCCTCGACCCTCGCCCTTCATTACCCTCACCAACGTCCAGGCTGTTCATGTAGATCTCATCCATTTCTCTGTCATTGGGCAATCCCTGTGTCTTTCTTGGGGTCCTGTTTTCCAGGTAGCCTCCCTGGTGTTGTGAGTAGCAGTCCAGTCATCCTTGTTCCACATCTAGTATCCTCCTATGAGTGAGTGCATACCATGTTTGTCTTTCTGAGTCTGGGTTACCTCACTCAGGATGATTTTTTCTAGATCCATCCATTTGCCTGCAAACCTCATGTTGTCATTGTTTTTCTCTGCCGAGTACTATTCCATTGTGTATATGTACCACATTTTATTTATCCATTCTTCAGTTGAAGGGCATCTAGGTTGTTTCCAGGTTCTGGCTATTACAAACAATGCTGATATGAACATAGCTGAGCAAGTGCCCTTGTGGTATGATTGAGCATTCCTTGGGTATATGCCCAAGAGTGGTATAGCTGGATCTTGGGGGAGATGGATTCCCAATTTTCTAAGAAAGTGCCATATTGATTTCCAAAATGGTTGTACAAGCTTGCATTCCCACCAGCAGTGGAGGAGAGTTCCCCTAGCTCCACATCCTCTCCAGTATAAGGTGTCTTCAGTGTTTTTGATCTTAGCCATTCTGACAGGTGTAAATCTCAGAGTTGTTTTGATTTGCATTTCCCTGATGATTAGGGATGTTGAGCAATTCCTTAAATGTCTTTCAGCCATTTGAGTTTCCTCTGTTGAGAATTCTCTGTTTAGTTCTATAGCCCATTTCTTAATTGGACTGTTGGGCATTTTGATGTCTAATTTCTTGAGTTCCTTATATATTCTGGATGTCAGTCCTCTGTCAGATGTGGAGTTGGTGAAGACTTTTTCCCATTCTGTAGGCTGTCGCTTTGCCTTGTTGACCGTATCCTTTGCTCTGCAAAAGCTTCTCAGTTTCAAGAGGTCCCATTGATTGATTGTTTCTCTCAGTGTCTGTGCTACTGGTGTTATATTTAGGAAGTGATCTCCTATGCCAATGTGTTCAAGACTACTTCCTACTTTCTCTTCTAGCACGTTCAGAGTAGCTGGATTTATGTTGAGGTCTTTGATCCACTTGGACTTAAGTTTTGTGCACGGTGACAGATATGGATCTATTTGCAGCCTTCTACACATTTATATCCAGTTATGCCAGCACCATTTGTTGAAGATGCTTTCTTTTTTCCATTGTACACTTTTGGCTTCTTTGTCAAAAATTATATGTTCACAGGTGTGTGGATTAATGTCAGGGTCTTTGTAGCATGAATCTTAACAGTTCTTATTAATAAGATCAAACCCGGGGGCAGTTGTGGGGTGAAATGCTGGATGGTGAGAGAGACAGAACAAGCCACAGCTATCTCACCTTGCCAATTCCTCAGCTGGTCCTGTTCCCTCAGACTGGAAGCTTCTGTGTCCTCATCCCAATGGCTCTCAGCTGAACTGCTGTTAGAAGCCTGAATGCTTAACCAGCCAAATGCTTAGCCAGGCCAAATGCCTAACCAGCCAAATGCTTAACCAGGCCAAATGCCTAACCAGCCAAATGCTTAACCAGGCCAAATGCCTAACCAGCCAAATGCTTAACCAGGCCAAATGCCTAACCAGCCAAATGCTTCTAGTTTCTGGTCTCCACACCTCATATATCTTTCTGTTCTTGCCATCACTCCCTGGGATTAAAGGCTGGCTTTCTGGGATTAAAGGCGTGTGTCACCATGCCTGGCCTTTCCAATGTGGCCTTGAACTCACAGAGATCCAGAGGGATTTCTGTCTCTGGAATGCTAGGATTAAAGGCGTGTGCTAACATTTTCTAGCCTAAGTATCTTGTGGCTTTTCTGTTCTCTGACCCCAGATAAGTTTATTAAGGTACACAATATTTTGGGGAACATAATACAACCACAGGTCTTCAGTTCTATTCCATTGGTCCACATGTTGGTTTTTATGCCAGTACCAAGCTGTTTTTATTACTGTAGCTCTATAGTAGAGCTTGAGGTCAGGGATCATGATGCCTCCAGAGGTTGTTTTATTGTACAGGATTCTCTTGGCTATCCTGGGTTTTTTGTTTTTCCATATGAAGTTGGTTATTATTCTTTCCAGGTCTGTGAAGAATTGTGTTGGTATTTTGATAGGGATTGCATTGAATCTGTAGATTGCTTTTGGGAAGATTGCCATTTTTACTGTGTTAATCCTGCCTATCCATGAGCATGGGAGATCTTTCCATTTTCTGACATCTTCTTCAATTTCTTTTTTCAGGGACTTAAAGTTCTTGTCATATAGGTCCTTCACTTGCTTGGTTAGTGTTACCCCAAGGTATTTTATTTCATTTGTGGCTATTGTAAAGGGTGATGTATCTCTGATTTCCTTCTCAGCCTGTTTGCCATGTATATATAGGAGGGCTACTGACTTTTTTGAGTTGATCTTGTGTCCTGCTATGTTGCTGAAGGTGTTTATAAGCTGTATCAGTTCCTTGGTGGAATCTTTGGGGTTGCTCAAGTATACTATCATGTCATCTGCAAATAGGGAAAGCTGGACTTCTTCCTTTCCAATTTGTATCCCCTTAATCTCCTTATGTTGTCTTATTGCTCTGGCTAGAACTTCAAGTACTATATTGAATAAGTATGGGGAGAGTGGACAGCCTTGCCTTGTTCCTGATTTTAGTGGAATCGCTTTGAGTTTCTCTCCATTTAATTTGATGTTGGCTGTTGGCTTGCTGTAAATTGCCTTTATTATGTTTAGGTATGTTCCCTGTATTCCTGATCGCTCCAAGACCTTTATCATGAAGGGGTGTTGGATTTTGTCAAATGCCTTTTCTGCATCTAGTGAGATGATTATGTGGGGTTTTTTTGAGTTTGTTTATATGGTGTATTACATTGATGGACTTCTGTTAACTAGGAGTGGATGGAGGGGAGAGAGGGAATGTCTGGTGAGTGACTGGAAGGAGAGGAGGGAGAGGAAACTGCAGTCAGGATGTTAAACAAACAAATGAATAAATAAATAAACAAATAAATAAATGAAAGTCCACTCCAGGCCAAGTTTCTCTCTGCTGAGTACTGTGGATCAGATGTGAGCTCTCAGTTACTGCTCCAGCACCATATCTGCCTGCCTGCCTGTTGCCACACTCCCTGCCATGGTGATCATGGTCTAACCTAAAATTGTAAAGCAGGCCCAAATTAAATGCTTTTCTTTAAATGTTACCTTGGTTATGGTGTCTCTTTACAGCCATAGAATAGTAACTAAGACACAAGGTCTACAAATTCAGGCTAAGACCACACCAAACATCACCATTTCATCAGTGAGCAGCTTTAAAACATATCTCTGGATCTTCATAGTAAAAATAGGTTAAATCTGTTATAATTCTAGTAGTGATGCGATTAGTCTCTGGAACTTGAGTACTCAACTGACCTATTAGTTATATCTATTCTCATTCATGGTTGCTACATGCTCAGGTGGTCCACTGGCAATTAACGTACATTTATCTAAGCCCCCTTGATTGTGCTCCAATGCTAGAGAGTCAGAAAGAGTGGAGACCCTAAATCCCACTACACCCCCACTGTCAGCCACAAGCAGTCAGACCAACTTGATAAACGTCTCCTAAATGATTTTAGGGTCCCAACTCTTGAGTGGAGAATGGTATGTAGCTAGATAGATATTAGCAGGTTTGGAGGCCATTGAGGAAGGGCTGCATCCCCATAGTATCCTCCTTTTCCAAAATTTCCAATACTAAACAGAGACTATCCCAAGAGTCCCTCATGAAGGCACTGCAATTTTCTACCAGGAAACAGCTATGAAAATGACAACTGTATCTCCTTTTCATCCATATAATAAAAAATAAAAGTCAGGGATGTTAGCCAGAATCATGCCATATTGTATAGCTCTTCTAGTTTGATTCAACTGTCATAATTCCAATAACTATATTAATTTAGTTTCTAGAAGTAAATTAATTTGATTTTCTAGATTCCTGACTTCTCTGCCCATTGTACCCCCCAGTAGTCACAAGCCAGCAAATATATTTATCAAACTCTCAATATTCTTTAACTGACTACTTACTGATTGCACCTAGCAATGACCAAGTGCAGGCAAAAACAGACAAAAAAGGAACTTTTCAACCTCCTTCCTTGCCCTCCCCTTTAGCCTTATAATTACCATTATAGGGTATAGATATAAGTATCATCTTGCAAGCAGATTGGTGGGCTCTGATTCTTACAGATACACTTTCTGCATTTTACACATTGTCTTAAGTTGTTTGTTCCTTTGCCTGTGGAATATTTTGGTACATACATGCAATGAGTAATGATTAAATAAAGATAAATAGCATATTCATTATCTCTAACATTTATTATTTCTTTGTATTGGTAGTATTAAAATATCCCTTTCTAGCTACGTTTAAATACTTAATACACTTGTGTGTGTGTGTGTGTGTGTGTGTGTGTGTGTGTGTGTGTGTGTGTGTTATATTGAAAATGGGTGTGTGTGTATTGTCTTTGAAACTAGAAAGGAGAGGCAGTATGGAAAAAGAGAGGTGCTGAGGAAGTGGGTATAGGAGGATACATAAACTGTGAAAATGGAAAAATGTTTAAGAAATATGGGTAGAATGGTACAAGGAGCGTTGAGACAAGAAAGAGGAATATCAATTTAAAAATTGTTTGAAACTATCATAATAAAATAACACAGAACATGCTAATTTTTAAATAAACAACTAGTTAACATTAGTGACTCTGCTTGCTACAGTGCATAATCACACTATGTATATAACTATATTTTAAATCTACTTATCAACCCTTATATATTCTTGTCCCCCATCATTTCCAAATGTTATCAGTATTGTACTCTCAACTTTTATGAGACCAATTTTTCTGACTTTTACATGTGATAAGAATATCTTTTTTATGACTGCTATTTTTATTTCACTTAAAATATTTTCCAGGTTCAACCATACTGACACTATCTTATTTCTTTATTTCAAAAATCTATATATTTTACTTGGTACTTTAATTTTACCATTTGCAAATCCTTTGTGCAAAATTTTGCTGGAAATATTAATGACTTCTTCCCTGGGATTTTGCTTGTTTTCCTTCATTTATTAAATTTTATGACTCAAAAAATGAACCCAAATTTATGAAGTAGCAAGTGAACGTTGAATATATCACAGACTTTGGGGGGAGCTTCTAGTCTACAACAAATATGTAGAGAATTAAAGTGCAATCATTCAAGAAATAGGGTACCACAAGGGTGGCAGTGCAGAGAAAGAAATTATCTCTACTGTTTTGGAACACAGCATGGTAAACTCACTAAATACTAAATTCTCCAAAGCTTGTACATGCAAAAGGACTTTTCTGATTAATAGAGGAATTTGCATATGTATTTAGTGAATAATTCAAAGATTACATTTAGGTAAGGATGAAATCTTCTTTTCCCTTAGGCCAACACATTCGTCTGCAGGGATGTTACAAGAGTGGTGATTTAAGACAATAACTAGTTGTGTGGCTCTTCCTTTCTTTGAAACTTAACCTTGTGATCTGGAAGATAAATGTCTGGGCCTGACAATCCAATCTTTGCCTCTTAAATTTTCTGGATCTTTGATAAATCTGATTGATACTTAATGATAAACTCAATAAGTATTCATATTTGCTAGGCAACTTTATGAGTTTGTATGGAATCACTATCATTCTCGTTTTTCAGTTGGGAATGCTGAGATGAACTAACTTTCCCAAACTAGATAATTGGTGAGTAGGAATGGTGTCAAGTTCTATCTGATTCCAGATTCAAATGAATTCTACACAACAGACTTTTTTAAGGTGTGTTGTGTGTATTTCAAAATTCAAAGGGATTATATAAAAGGTACATTTAATTTAAAATTATCTAAAGTTAATGGTGAATCCAATCTTACATACAGATATATAGTACTTTCTATAGTTTGTAAAGTAAATCCACCAGGACAGGAAGATTGTAACAAATATGTAAGTTAAGGGATGACTAATTCATCTTGTTTAAAATGGATTAAGAGATTTAAATTTCAGAAAATTGCTATTCATAGAAATGCCCATTGTGATATTTGAGTCACTAAATTTATATACCTGTATCATATATGTTTGCAGCTTTGCTTTGGCAACAATTCTACATTTGGGTACAATATCTGACATTCTAATTATAACTTTTTATGTAATCCTTCCCAGGCATTTGCTTATTAGATTGGATGTAATTTTATCACAATTTACCTTCTGTATACTCCCTTTTACATTGTTTTTATGTTATTATATTAATAGGGTCTCACTATGTAGACTTGGCTGAACTGGAACTCACTATGTAGACCAGGCTGGCCTCCTACTCACAGAGCTCCAGGAGCCTCTGTCTCTTGAGTGTTGGGATTAAAAGCATGCACCAATGCACCTGGCCTATATTGATATTTTTTAAATAGAATATGGACAGTTAGACTATGATATATTGATTTAAATCCATGATAATAAAGCAGATATTTCAGCATGTACTTTTGTCTCAATAAAAATACAAAAAACTAGCATGTTGGAATTCATGTTTATTAAAACCATTGGTTTAAACAAGCAAATTGTTTATAACCAAAAAAGTACAATTCTGCTTGATGTTGTTGAACTACATGGTTTCAAATCAATAGATTGATTGCATTACTGAATTTTGCCAAAACAATCATGCTAGTTTGCTTAGCAACAGCTTAAGCAACTGAAAGGAAACAAGAATTAGAAATAAACTCATAACCCAGAAAATTTATTCCAATTGCTGTTGCAAGTAAGTAAAATTGGGAAATCTACCTCAACTCTGAATTTATACAACTTGAAACTTCAAAAGGGTAGAAATATGACAATTTCTAATATGAGTTTTATACAATGTGAATAAGCATATCCATATCTGGATGGCACTACTATTAATAATGTGTTTTTTTAACTGCTTAAGGTCCTTTTTGTGAAAATAATCACTATTTTCTAGTGAAATATTTTCCCTTGACACTCACTTCGCATTAGAGGCTTAGAACAAAGAGACAGACAGTTCTTGAATTAATAAATCCACAGTGCCTGATGCTTTATTTTCTAATGACTGCAAATGAATGGGATATTTCAGTAATGACTATGTGCTCAGTAAGTAGGGAGGCTCATTGTCTTTTAATTGTATGTATTTGGTAAATTAGTTTTAAAGGTCACATTGGTATTCATTAGCAGCAGCTTCGATGCAGCTCTTCTAAATTATACCTTTATTAATAAAATCCAGTGATCTAACTTTGATCAAAGGAAGGGTAAGTCACAATTTGCTGCTTAGTTCATATAAGTAGGAGATACTTTGTGTAATTTTGGAAAATCTCTGTTTGCAAGGTGTATTATTAGAATCCAAGCTTCATGGCATACATTAAAATTGGTGTTTCATTTTTGATTATCTTCACTTTGCCAAATAAATGTATTTTTACAAATTCATATTATTTTACAGCTTACAGAGCACTTGACTATGTGTTCTGAATATATATGGCTGTCATAATGAATAACTCTAGACTTGGTAGCTTCAAAGAACAGAAAGTTATTTTCTGGCTTCTGGGGGCTAGATTGAAGTCCTTAGTTCTATATACAGTCTTTCTGAGATTTTTAGTAAATGTAGATTTGAGGGATGGGTCATTCAACCTACTATGATGTGCAGTTGTTTTTCCAAACTCACTGCAGCTCTATGTTACAGATGAGGAAATAGAAATCCCATAAAGCTGACATTTTTGGAAATGTGTATCTAAGTCATAACACTTCAAGGACCAACACTTATACTTTGCCTTATAAAAAATTGCCTACCCTATGGATTGTTAACAAAAGATGCTGTCTGCAAAGTAAGGCTTGAAAGTACTGTCTCTGTAGTGGTTCATCTGCATGCACCTTTACCCACCCAAGGGCACCGCTGTCATGTCAGGGGAATGTCCTGGTAACCACAGCAACTGCTTCCTGCCTGCTCCTCATGGCTTACTCAGCCAGCCTTCTTATAACACAAAGGACCACCAGCCCAGAGGTGGCACTACCCACATTGAGCTGGGCCCTCCCAAATAAATCATCAATCAAGAAAGTGCACCACAGGCTTTCCCAGTCAATCTTGGGGGAGGATTCTCTTCACTGAGGTTCTCTCTTTCAAAATGACTCTAGCTTGTTTCAAGTTGACATAAAACTAAACCAGCACAAAAAGCATCTATCATCTATAAATAATCTATTTCAGAAATTATTTCTATCTCGACCTTCAGTCCATTTTCTGAACTACTTTCATGTCCATTATATTATTCTTCTAGAACAGGGGATCTGACTGATTTCAGTTCTTTTCATCTTCTACCCAGCCTGCTCATGTCAGCTAACGGAACAGTTGGACACTTGATTTAGTAATTGGTGCTCTCACGTTCACCAAAACATGCAAAATCCCTCAGTACCAAGCTCCCCTTTGACACTGATTCATCTCACACACATACACTTGAATATCACACTGGGGCAAACCACTTGAGCTTCCTTAATCCTGTTATGCTTACTTTTGTCCATGCTTTTGGTTATGCTACTTCTTCTGCAGGAGTATTACCTCCCACTGCTGTGTTCCTAGTTTCCACACAACTTCCAAGGTTTAGCTCCAAGATAATCTTCTCTAGAAAGTTTTCCCTGTTCTAGAAGAATCAGTCTTCCCTGCCTTATAAATTTATATCTCTGTATATACAAATACAACATATATTAAATCTAACAAGTAATTTAATATGCCATATTCACAATAAATGAATATTCTTTGGATGATTGCCTATTCATATAGGTAGTCTCATAAACTAACATAGTATTTATTTCAGTACTTCTTTTAACTTTTTAGGTCATTAAGGTCTCTTGGTGATTAAATTGTTCAAAAAATTGCCTTGTGTTTGGAAATATTTTGAGAGTAAAATCTACATTGACAGATTTTTAAGTTTTCAGCTGTTGATCAGTGTTGCTCCAGTGTTTTCTAGACTGTGTTGCTTCCAATGAAATTCATTAGAATTTTCATCACTGTTCTTCTGCTATCATGTCCTTTGCATCTGTGGCTTTAATCTTTCACTAAAATTGAAAAAAAATCAGATATTACTTATTCATATATTTTCCTTTGTGCTTGCACACCCGGATTTCAGGAACTCCCACTGTATGCATACATCTCAAAATTATCTTATAATTCACTAATGCTGTCATTTTTCTTTTTCAAAAACTGTTGTTTTTGAATAATTACTTTTGTTACATTTTCAGATTCTCTAGTATTTTATTATATAGTATATAATGCTGAAAGTCCTGATCTTTTGTCTCAGGTATTTCCTTTTCATATCTAGAGGTTTGATTTTGAGGTCTTTTCACATGCTCTATATGACTTTTTATCCATGTGCACATCTGCTATGCAGTTCATGTTCAATATCACCACCAAATCTAATGTCAGTGGTCACTTTGTGTGGGGCATTTACCCAACCAACCCCACAGTTCCCAGGAGTTTTCTTGAGTATGAGCAGCAGGAAATATTAGAAGGATTTATTGCAGAGAATCTAGCAGAGAAACAGATAGAAAATAAAGGATAGCCTCGAGAGGGCCTGGAACCTTTTCCAACGGGCCCCGACTGTCTCTGCCCCAGGGTTTTTATAGAGACGCCAAGGGGTGGAGCAAAAGACCTCCTCCCCCAGCACAGCCAAGTGCAGACCATCTCAGACACCTGCACTCAGGCCCGTGGTCCTAATCATCCTCTATGCGGACATGCTGGGTAAAGCCACGAGGAACCCGAAAACGGGCTCCCACAACTTTGAATGAGCCTCATTTAATTTCTCTCCTCACCACTCTTACTTTCCCAATGTTTTGTAAAGTTGGTTCTGTTTGACCAGATGCCAGACATTGCTGTTAGCACCTTTCTTGTGGTGATATTTTGTGCTGAAATGTGGTGATATTTTATTTGTGCTCTAATAAATAAAGCTTGCCTGGAGATCAGAGGAAAAACAAACCATTATAAGTAAACACAAAAGTCATGCATTGTTAGCACACGCCTTTAATTCTATCACTTGACAGACAGTGATGTTTGGATCTCTGTGAGTTTAAGGCTGTAGATTAATTTCTATAGAGTCTTAGTAAATAAGAAACACAGAGCCAGATACAGAGGAAATAGCCAAAGAGATTAGAACAATAGCCATGACTAGCTTTAGCTTACCACCAGCAATAACTTCCCCAGAGAGACCTCTTCCTGCCTAACCTGCGCTTTTTTTTTTTTTATTTTGCAGTACAATTCAGTTCTACATATCAGCCACGGATTCCCTTGTTCTCCCCCCTCCGGCCCCCCTCACCTTCCCCCCAGTCCACCCCCCATTCCCACCTCCTCCAGGGCAAAGCCTCCCCCGCTGACTGAGATCAACCTGGTAGACTCAGTCCAGGCAGGTCCAGTCCCCTCCTCCCAGGCTGAGCCAAGCGACCCTGCATAAGCCCCAGGTTTCAAACAGCCAACTCATGCAATGAGCACAGGACCCGGTCCCACTGCCTGGATGCCTCCCAAACAGATCAAGCCAATCAACTGTCTCACCCATTCAGAGGGCCTGATCCAGTTGGGGACCCCTCAGCCATTGGTTCATAGTTCATGTGTTTCCATTCATTTGGCTATTTGTCCCTGTGCTTTATCCAACCTTGGTCTCAACAATTCTCGCTCATATAAACCCTCCTCTTTCTCACTAATTGGACTTCCTGAGCTCCACCCGGGGCCTAGCCATGGATCTCTGCATCCAGATCCCTCAGTCGTTGGATGGAGTTTCTAGCACGACAATTAGGGTGTTTGGCCATCCCATCACCAGAGTAGGTCAGTTAGGGCTGTCTCTCGACCATTGCCAGCAGTCTGTTGTGGGGGTATCTTTGTGGATTTCTGTGGGCCTCTCTAGCACTTTGCTTCTTCCTATTCTCATGTGGTCTTCATTTACCATGGTCTCCTATTCCTTGTTCTCCCTCTCTGTTCTTGATCCAGCTGGGATATCCTGCTCCCCCAAGCTCTCTTTCCCTCGACCCTTGCCCTTCATTACCCCCACTCATGTCCAGGCTGTTGATGTAGATCTCTTCCATTTCTCTGTCATTGGGCGATCCCTGTGTCTTTCTTGGGGTCCTGTTTTCCAGGTAGCCTCCCTGGTGTTGTGAGTAGCAGTCCAGTCATCCTTGTTCCACATCTAGTATCCTGCTATGAGTGAGTACATACCATGTTTGTCTTGGGTATATGCCCAAGAGTGGTATATCTCTAACCTGTGCTTTTGTTGCTTTCCTGTTCTGCCTTCTCATTGGCTCTAAGCCCAACCACATGACTTCCTCATCACTGCCTGTGTATACAGACCTCCAGATCTCTATGGTGGGTACTGGGATTAAAGTTTGTGTCATCACGCTTGACTGTGTCCTTGACCACACAGGGACTCTGCCTGCCATGTGATCATATTAAGGGCATGTGCTACCACTGCCTGACCCTGCTTATGGCTCGCTTTGACCTGTGATCTCCAGGCAACTTTATTTATTAACATACAAATAAAATCACATTTCAGCACAAATAAAATATCACCATACAAGGCCACACTGGGAGCAGAGTCAGGTATGGTGGCACCTGCCTTAAATTCCAACACTAGTTAACCGTGGAGGTCTGGAGGTCTGTACAGACAGACAGGAAGTGACAGAGTGGGCAGGAAAAGGAAGTGATGTAGCTGGACAGACAGAGCAAATCAGATGGTAGAACAGCAAGGCATATAGGTGTGAGTAGACAGGAAGTCACTCGTATTTGTAAGCTGCAGAGTTGGTGAGGTAAGGTTAGCTGTGGCTGTAACTATTCCTGTGATCTCTCTCAGGCTTTAACCCCTATATCTGGCTCTGTGTTTTTTATTTAATAAGACCTTTTAGAAATTCAAATTCATCTACACTTTTTTTTTGGCTTTTCAAGACAGGGTTTCTCTGTGTAGCCCTAGCTGGAACTTGTTCTATAGACCAGGCTGGACTTGAACTCACAGAGATCCACCTGCCTCTGCCTCCTGAGTACTGGAACTAAAGGCATGTGCCACCAATTCAATTTCTATAATTAAAATAATCTCAAATTTTATTTTATAATATAGTTAAATTGGGAAGATGAAGCCTGATCTTTCCCCCAAAATTTGATCTTAAGATTTATTAAGCAGGACTAGCATAACATCCATTCAAGGGTTACTCAAGTAAGTGCCTTCTGACTAGCTATAGAACTCTTAATGAATATCCAAGTAAAGATTGCTGCAATGCACATTTCTCAAAATGTAGCCTGGATATTGCGCTTCTAACATTACCATAGGGTCAATTTCATTACATTGTCTCTTCAGACGCATCTGTGCTCAGCTCAGTTCACCAAATACACTTCTAGATTCTCTATATTTCTCTCCCTTTTCCATATATTCTTGTCTTGCAAACTCTATTTTATTTTTTCTGCCTTTCCTTGCATCCTCATCTCTTGCTTCCTCAACTAGTTGTCTGGGCTCTGTGTGGGGCTTTATCTCTCTCGTTCCATGATCTAGAAAGTTTCATAAGGAAATTTGCAAGAACTTCATTTGTTTTCTTCTCTTAGGGATTCACTGATTTGAAACTCAACAGGTAAAGTTTTGAAAACTTATTTTTTATACTTTATTTTTGATGCTGCTGTTGATATTGTCCAGGACAGTTGGTAGATGGGGCTGGAGAGAGGGCTCAGTATAAAAGAGCACTAGCAACAATTCCAGAGAAGTTGTATTTGTTTCCCAGCACCCACATGGTTGCTCACAACCACTTATAAATTCAGTTCCAGAGGATCTGATGTCTTCTTCTGGCCTCTGTGCCACAAGGCACACACATGATGCACAGACACACATGTAGCCAAAATACTCATATGAAGAAAACAAAAAACACTTAAACATTACTATATCACTTGTTTTTGTGTGACCCTCAGAGAAATTATTGAAAATGTAGATGTACAATATTTAGAGACTTTTTCTGTAGAACAGTGAGTGATAACAGCCGAGAAATTGATACAGTATTAATTCTTGTGAAACACATTCTGTATTGTACCGTGTCCTTATGCAATGAACTAAAAAATCTATCCCATTCATTAAGCCTTTAAATTAACATCTCCTGAGTTCAGTCATGCTAGAAACTCCTTATATTGATATCCTAATCCCTGTGGAAGACAGAAAATACATAAAGTGTTCTTTTCTGCTGCTGCCAAGTTTTCCTTTGTACAATGTCATAGACAGAGTCCAGAATCTAGTGTCCACAAAATAAATAGATGTGCTTGCATGATATCTAGCACTCATACATAAGTGTAGTAAATAGACTTGCATTAACTAATAGAAAATGTGTCAGAAAAGGGACTAATAACCATGAAATTAAGTCTATAGTTCCTTCCATGCTAAATATCTCTGCTTGCTTCGAATTTCCTTCCTTTCTGTTATATCCTCTATTAAATTATAATAAAATCATTGAGATATATAAATTTCAGGAGAGACATTTCCTCAGTGTAGCTGAATATTTGATATTTTGTCATATCCCTTTTGACTCTGAAGACCATTTGACATTTACACTTACTGTTTTTCTTTCCTTTCTCTCTATTGTTTGGCATATGAGGATTAAAATTTACACATATTGTTTAAATTGGTTTCTTAATGTTCATGGAGCTTTGTTCTAAATGTTGTTCTGTGAAATCCTTCCCCAGGTTTGTATCAAACCATCTTTCCTAGGGACTCCACATAGCCAGTAACTAAGCTTTACAAGAAACAATGGTAATCTCAGTCTCAGAGATATATAATATCTTTAACAGGCAACTTTAATTCCAGGGATGGTGACCTTGACTAACTGCAAATATATCTGTGTAGAAACATCAATCTTTCTTCCTTCCCCCACACAACTGTCTGAATAGTGACATCTTTCTATGTCTTCTGCTTGCTCTCTTCTCCATTGTTCTTCCAGATTCCCTAGCATGCTTCATTCTACTTTTCAGAAAACCACAACTAGCATGAGAGTTATTTATCGATATCACACTTGTGAAATATTTGTCTCTACCTATGTGCCAAACATTATTTTAATGTTAAACATCAATTTACTAAGTAATCATAATAAAACTGCCAGATTATAAGACTATAATTTATATCATTTTCATTTTATTTATGGATAAAAGACAAAAGTGCATAAACATCAGACATAAGAGCATAGTTTGCTCTTGCTGTGTTACATTTGGAACAGAGAAAAGGGAGACTGAGGAGACTGGCTGAAGAAACATCTAAGTTAACCACTGGTTCTCCTGTGTTAGTCACAGAATCTAACACTTGACTTTCTGTGCAGCAGGAAATTTCCCACAAGAGACATATAGAGCCCTGTCTTAATTAGGATTTCTATTGCTGCAATGAAACACCATGACCAAAAAACAAATTGGGGAGGAAAGGGTTTATTTGGCTTATACTTAAGCATTACTGTCACATCTGCCTCGACCAGCAAGGAAGACGCAACGCCAGGCTCTTCTCCAAGCACTTTATTCAGGAACCTTGAGACAATCTTCTGACCCCGGGGAAAGCCATCTTCTTCTTTTCTCTCACTCTCACTCTCACTCACTCTCACTCTCTCTCTCTCTCTCTCTCTCTCTCTCTCTCTCTCTCTCTCTCTCACTCTCTCTCTCTCTCTCACTCTCTCTCTTTCTCTCACTCTGATCTCCTCCCTCTCCTCCAATCTTCCTCCTGGGGAAAGCCAGTCCACGCCCTTTATAGCCACTGGGCAATCAACCCCGTAGTGCCACATGGACAATGCCGATAGGGTCAGACATACGCAAGCAAGCCAGATTAGGTCCAGGTGTGCGGAAGCAAGCCAGATCCTAGCCTTAGCCAAATAAGGAGTTGTTTATCCCAGAGAACACCTGCCATCGGGAAGGCGGAAGCCAGACGCCGGCGCCATCTTTGAGGCACAGCCGTACATGGCTCTCTACACATTACTGTTCATCACTGAAGGAAGTCAGGACAGGAACTCAAGCAGGACAGGATCCTGGAGGCAAGAGCTGATGCAGAGGCCATGGAGGCATGCTGCTTACTGGCTTTCTTCCCATGGCTTGCTCAGCCCACCTTCTTATAGAACCTAGGACCACTAGCCCAGGGATGGCACCACACACAATGAGCTGGGCCCTCCTCCACTGATCACTAATTGAGAAAATGCCTTACAGCTGGATCTTATGGAGGCATTTCCTCAGCTGAGGCTCCTTTCACTGATGACTCTAGCTTGTGTCAAGTTGACATACAAAACCAGCCAGTAAAACTGATCCCTTGTCAACTTGGCACACAAACACATCACTATTAAGTGATAACTCTTCCTTTCTTATTCATCCACAAGATCTCACATTAAAATCATAAGTTTAAAAGTCCCACAGTGTTTACCAATTAAAACATTAAAATTTCAGTCTCTTTTAAAATATCCAATCTATTTTAAAAGTTCAAGTCTTTCAGCTGTGGGCTGCTGTGGGATGTTCTGTATGGCAAATGTATTGCTCTGATTGGTCAATAAATAAAACACTGATTGACCATTGGCTAGGCAGGAAGTATAGGCGGGACAAGGAGGAGAATAAAGCTGGGAAGTGGAAGACTGAGTCAGAGAGACACTGCCAGCCGCCACGATGAGAAACAGCATGTGAAGATGCCGGTAATCCATGAACCATGTGGCAAGGTATAAATTTATAGAAATGAATTAATTTAAGCTGTAAGAACAGTTAGCAAGAAGCCTGCCATGGCCATACAGTTTGTAAGCAATATAAGTCTCTGTGTTTGCTTGGTTGGGTCTGAGTGGCTGTGGGACTGGCAGGTGAGAGAGATTTGCCCTGACTGTGGCCAGGCAGGAAAACTCTACCTACAGTGGGCTTCTTTAAAAACCAAAATTAAACACCTTCTTCAAGAGGGAAGAACCAGAGCACTGTCACAATCTGAAACAAGCAAAATCAAACTCCAACAGTATGAAGAACTCAGTGTCCAAAGATCTGGAATTCCCTCATGATTTTCTGCATTCTTCCAAAGGGCTTGGATCATTTCTTCAGCTCTGCCGCACACAGGTTGTCTTCTAGGCTTTAGCTGGCTCCACTCCACTGTTGCTGCTATTCTTGGTGGTTTTCCTATGGTACTGGTATCTCCAAAATGCTGAGGTCCCTTGCTGCAACTGGGCTGCACTTTCACCAATAGCCTCTCATAGGCTTTCTTCATGGTGCCAAGCCTCAACTTCTTTGCATGACCCCTTCAGTCCTGGGCCTTCAACTGTCACTGAGGCTGCAGCTTCACCAATGGCCTCTCCTGGCCCCTCACAGTGCCAAGCCTCAGCTGTTCTCCATGACCTCTTCATGCTTTCAAAACCACGAGGTACAACCATGGCTGCCTCTGGAACACAGCTTCTCTGTGCTCTCAGAAAACACTTCCCAGAAGATTTCACATCAGTGATGCTGGTCTCTTCTTAATCCCTGTTAATTTCTTAGCTTCAGCCAACTAGCATCAAGTATCCCAGCAAAACAAAATTTTGCCTTCATAGTTCTAATATCTTGTTAATCACAGCTGATTCTTCACCCCCAGCTAACCAGAACCACAGAATCTTAATCAAAAATAACAAATGACCCTGATAGAGTCTTTAAGCTTCCCTCTGATATTTCATAAGCCAGGCCTCCATCTTCTGCACTGCTCTTAACATTCTTATCTTCCAAGATCCCACAGAACATTCCACAGAGCTCTTAACATGCAATGGCTCTTCTAGCCCAAAGTTTCAAAGTCCTGCCACAATCCTCCCCAAACATGGTCAGGTCTGTCACAGCAATACCCCACTATGCTGGCACCTACTTGTCTTAGTTAGGGTTTCTATTGCTGCAATGAAACACTATGACCAAAAAGCGAGTTGGAGAGGAAAGGGTTTATTTGGCTTACACTTCAACATTGTTGTTCATCACTGAAAGAAGTCAAGACAGGAACTCAAACAGGGCAGGTTCAATCCCAGAGACAGGAGCTGATGCAGAGGCAATGGAGGAATGCCGCTTACTGGCCTGCTTCCCATGGCTTGCTCAGCCTGCTTTCTTTTTTTCTGTATATTTTCTTTTTTTAATATTTTTATTTTATAATCCACTTAATTTCACGTATCAGCCGCCCTCCCTCGTCCCACCCCCCAGCAATCCCCCCAATCCACCCCTCATTCTCACCTCCTCCAAGGCAAGGTCTCCCCTGGGGAGTCAGTCCAGCCTGGTAGACTCAGCCTAGGCAGGTCCAGTCCCCTCCTCCTTACACCGAGGCTGAGCAAAGTGTTCCAGCATAGGCCCTAGGCTCCAGAAAGCCAGCCCATGCACCAAGGACAGGTCCTGGTCCCACTGCCTGGGGGCCTCCCAAACAGTTCAAGCTAATCAACTGTCTCACTTATCCAGAGGGCCTGGTCCAGTTCCATGGGGGATCCTCAGTCAGTGGTTCACAGTTCATGCATTTCTGCTAGTTTGGCTATTTGTCCCTGTGCTTTTTCCAATCATGGTCTCAATATCTCTCACTCATACAGTCCCTCCTCTCTCTCACCATTTGAACTCCCAGAGGATCGCCCAACGACAGAGAAATGAATGAGATCTACATGAGCAAACTGGGGGTGGGGGTGGGGTAATGGAGGGCAAGGGTTGGAGGAAAGAGAGCTTAGGGGAGTGGGAGGTCCCAGCTGAATCAGGAGCAGAGTGGGAGAACAGGGATGGAGATACCATGATGAATGAAGACCCCAGGGGAATAGGAAGAAGCAGAGTGCTAGAGAGGTCCCCAGAAATCCACAAAGATATCTCCACTGTAGACTATTGGCAATGGTCGAGAGAGTGCCTGGGCTGACCTGCTCTAGTGATCAGATGGCCAAACACCCTGGATGTCATGATAGAACTCTCATCCACTGTCTGATGGAAGTGGATGCAGAGATCCATGGCCTGCTTTCTTATACAACCCAGGACCACCAGTCCAGGGATGGCACCACCCACCATGGGCTGGGCTCTCTATCATTGATCACTGATTGAGAAAATGTCTTACAGCTGGATCTCATTGAGGCATTTCCTCAGCTGAGGCTCCTTCCTCTGATAAGTCTAGTTTGTGTCAAGTTGGCACACAAAACCAGCCAGTACAATGCACTCAAACATGTAAATGGGGCAGTGCAGTTGTGATGGACAAATGCATAGGAAATGGAATGATTTGGACAACTTTTTGGCAAGACTGGGGAATATACAAAATAATTTTAAGTAAAATTAAAACTCATTTCTATCTTTTCCCTCAGGGCTACATTGTAGCATTGAAAGATAGTATGCTTAGTACATATAGTCAAAGTGTAGCTTCTCTGAAAGATGTGAGTGAAATGTCATGCCCAGTGACATTTTTGTTGACTCATAATATTTGCAATGCTGTTAACATTTCTACCTACATATGGAGCCCCAGCAAAGAAAACAACAAAAACCTAGCTTTTGAAAGGCAATTTGTGAGCCTGTGATATATTATCTTCCTGGGAAGCAGCTGAAGAGACTAAATGTCCTTTTGGGACAGAGTCCAGGTAGGAAATATCATTCTTCAAATCTACCCATTAGGCTTCGATAAAACAAAATGCTGTGGTGTCTGTCATGACACTTGCCTATACTAACTTCTTCAGCTCCATTTGTGAAAGATCAATCTCTTTTGAGTGTGTACTTTAACTAAAGGTGAAGAGCCTCTGTAAAGAAAAGCTACTAATCATTTCTTATAATTGGAAGAATGATAATATTCATTATTAATGAATTATGTTAGCTAAAACAGTTCTTGTTTAGTGATGAACTTCTCTTTATTCCTCCATCAATTACTGAGCTAGGTCACCAATGTTAGTTGCAGGAAGATGAAGTTTAAAGCTAGGTAGAGTTTGGGTAGAGAGTTTTATGTAAAGAAAGTGCTGGTTGATTGTGGGAGATATTCATGTTTCTATGTATTAAGAAAGGAAGACAAAGACAGATAGACATAGAGATAAGCACACTGCTAATTTTGAATACACTAAAAATCAAAATTTTTATTTTCCCTGAAATGTGGTACTACATATTAGGCACATCTTTTACCATGAATTAGTATGCTTTGTAGAATATTAACACACAGTGACTGTCTTTGTTTAATATCTAATAATAAAGAGAACAGCCCCTCCCTGCATCAAATAGAAATGGCTTAACATCAAAAAACTACTCATCTCTGTCTTGAGATACAGAGAAACTGGTTGCTAGTCTATTATATCTGCTATCTATGCTATGTTCTTTATATTAAGTACTTACCATTTTTTCTGGTATGGAATTATATAATGAAGGAATATGCTACATCAGTAGGACTTCTAAACTTCAAACTCATCTGTGTATCAACTTAGGAAAGCTCTCTGCTTCAAATTAGATGTTTTTTTAACCTCTCCACCTCTATATTAGGCTAAAGGAAAGCAGTTTATGTTATTGTACATTAACTATCACAAAATTATGTGAGGTGGATAGGGTAATAGTCTTCCTGCTTTAACGACAGGATAAGGAAGGTTCATAAATATGAATTTGCATAAGATTGCAGGATAGGCTCAGAGAAAACTATAGAGGGTAAGGGAAATCATGGGTGATCTAAAGAGTGCTTTCATCTTCAGAAAATAATAGAGATAATAAAACCTTAAGATCATTTAGTTCAGTCTCCTCATTCCACAGAAGGCAGTTCTAAAGGTCAGATAAATTAAGTGTATTTAAAAAACAAATATAAACTACTGTCATGGCTGGATTAGAATCTAAAGTTTGTTAGTTCACTGACCTTCACACCACACCAATCATTCAATGCCTCATCCGGCACTGTATCTTTTGTGATCAATTGTAAATAATAAAATTATTAACTTGTTTCCTATTATTAACTTCTAGTGTAACAATAGTGTACTGATATAATTTGTGGATTGAGATAAAATAAATATGAGTTTATAATTATTTTTCAGGGAAATTTTCATAACACTGTGTAATAATGACTTGATATAATATTTCTTGATATGATATGGTTTTGTCAGGCCTCATTCCAAGTACTTCAAATCCTTAGTTTATTTCACATAAAATCTATAAACAAGAACTAAATACAAACATGGTATGTACTCAGTCAAACAGACCTAAGAAACAAGCTGGTGTAGTAATCCTAATATCTAATGAAATAGACTTCAAACAAAATTAATTAAAAGAGATAAGGGAAGGACACTTCATACTCATCAAAGGAAAAATCCACCAAGATGATGTTTCAGTTTTGAACATCTATGCCCCAAATACAAGGGCACTCACATTTGTAAAAGAAATATCACTAAAGCTAAAATCACATATCGAACACCACACATTAATTGTGGGAGACTTCAACACCCCACTCTCACCAATGGATGGGTCATCAAGACAGAAACTAAACAGATAAATAACTGAACTAACACATGTTATGACTAAAACAGACCTAACAGATATAGACAGAATATTTCACCCAAACACCAAAGAATATACCTTCTTCTTAGCACCTCATGGAACCTTCTCCAAAACTGACCACATATTCAGTCACAAAGCAAGTCTTTCCAGATACAAAAAATTAGAATAATCTGTAGGCCAAGATTCTCTGTGTCCTGGCAGCCACTCCCAAATAACGACACTGAGACATATTATTAATTATAAATGCTTGGACAATAGCTCAGGCTTGTTACTACCTAACTCTAACATTTTAAATTAACCCATATATCTATGTTCTGCTACTTGGCTTGGTACCTTTTCTCAGTATGGCAAGTTCATCTCCTTCTCTCATATCTCCTTATGATTCTGAGACACTTCCTCTTCTTCAATCTCTCCTTTTGTCTCAAGGTCCTGCCTAAGCACTTCTTGTCCAGCCATTAGCCAGTCAGCTTCTTCATTAAACCAATCACAGTGACATATATTCACATAGTGTAAAGGAATATTACATAATAACCACCTCTATCTTATCAGATCTCCAAGGAATAAAGTTGGAGTTCAACAAAACCACAAACTACAGAAAGCCTACAAACTCATGTGCTGTGGATATTGCTTTGTATAAATAAAATGCTGATTGGCCAGTAGCCAGGCAGGAAGTATAGGTGGGACAAGCAGAGAAGAGAATTCTGGGAACAGGAAGGCTGAGTCAGGGAGACACTGCCAGCCACTGCCATGAAAAGCGAGATGTAAGGTACCGGTAAGCCATGAGTCACATGGCAACTTATAGACTAATAGATATTTGTTAATTTAAGATATAAGAACTAGATAACAAGAAGCCTGCTGCAGCCATACAGTTTATAAGTAATATAAGTCTCTGTGTGTTTACTTGGTTGGGTCTAAGCGGCTGTGGGACTGGTGGGTGAGAGAGATTTGTCCTGACCATGGGCCAGGCAGGACCAGAAAAACTCTAGCTACACTCATGGAAATTGAACAACTCTCAACAAAACTACTGGGTCAAGGAAGAAATGAATAAAGAAATGAAAGACTTCCTAGAATTTAATCAAAATGAATGCACAACATACCCAAACTTATGGGACACAATAAAAGCAGTGCTAAGAGGCAAGTATGTAGTATTAAGTGACTGCATAAAGAATTTGGAGAAATCTCATACTAGCGATTTAACAACACACACAAAAGCTCTAGGACAAAAAGAAGGAAACACACCCAAGAGGACTAGATGGCAGGAAATAATCAAACTGAAGGCTGAAATCAATAAAATAGAAACAAAGAGAATAGTAAAAAGAATCAATGAAACAAAGAGTTGGTTCTTTGAGAATATCAACAAGATATACAAACCCTTATCCAAACTAACTAAAAGGCAGAGAGAGACTATCCAAATTAACAAAATCAGAAACAAAAAGTGGGACATAGCAACAGACATTGAGGAAATTCAGACAATCATTAGATCATACTTCAAAAACCTATACTCCACAAAATTGGAAAATCTAAAAGAAATGGACAAATTTCTTGATAGAGACTATATACCCACATTAAACCAAGATAAGACTTTAACCAAGAATTTAAACAGACTTATGACCCCTAAGGAAATAGAAGCAGTCATTAAAATTCTCCCAACCAAGAAAAGCCCAGGGTCAGATAGTTTTAGTGCAGAATTCTACCAGACCTTCATAGAAGAGCTAATACGAGTATTCCTCAAATTATCCCACAAAATAGAAACAGAAGGAATATTGTGGTGGTATAGTGTTCCCCAAAATATTGTGCACCCTAATAAACTTATCTGGGGTCAGAAACAGAACAGCCACTAGATACAAAGGCTAGAAAATGGTGGCGCTCACACCTTTAAACCTAGCATTCCAGAGAGAGAAATCCCTCTGGATATCTGTGAGTTCAAGGTCACACTGGAAACAGCCAGGCATGGTGACACGCCTTTAATCCCAAGAAGTGAGCCTTTAATCCCAGGGAGTGATGGCAAAAACAGAAAGATATATAAGGCATGGAGACCAGAAACTAGAAGCATTTGGTTGGTTAAGCTTTCAGACTTTCGAGCAGCAGTTCAGCTGAGATTCATTCTGGATAAGGACTCAGAGGCATCCATTCTGAGAAAACAGGATTAGCTGAGGAAGTGGCAAGGTGAGGTAGCTGAGGCTTATTCTGCTTCTCTGATCTTCCAGCATTCAACCCAATAACTGGCCTCAGGTTTGGTTTTATTAATAAGACTCTAAGATTCATGCTACATCTGGCACCCAATGTTCGTGTTACGAATTCTTGAAAAAGCTACTTGCCTGTTGCCTTTCGGGCCTCTACTCAGACCTGAGCTACCCTCAGCCGGTTGTGGTGAAGCACACTGGTTGGATTTGCTGAAGGAGGCAGAGGCAGGAGGATCCCGAGTTTGAGGCCAACCTAGGAGGCTTGCTAAGGAGAAGCTTCAGCCGGGGCCAGCCACAAATGGTGTAGGTGGGACCATGGAGGGAGCGGCTGCTGCTCTGAGTTGCTGGCTGCTTCTCATCATGTTGGTGACTTCAGTGATGCTGCTACCTGGGACGAAGGGTTTACTGCTGCTGGTTCAGAGAAGAATTGCCAGGACCATCATGTTACAAGAAAACATCAGCAAAGGTCAGTTTGGAAAAATTTGGCAAGACAAATGATGGAGAGAAATTGCTGTGAAGATATTCTCTTCTGGAGAAGAACATTCATGGTTCCAAGAGACAGACATTTATCACACTGTGATGGCTCCAAACCACAGAGGAGGCACAAGAAAAAAAAGTCTGCAGGGAACCATGGCCATGCCTGTCTAACAGCGACTTTGAAATCTTCAAAAAGAATGATGGGACCCCACAAAGACAATTCCACATGGACTATGATAAAGCCATTAAGCATAGAAAGATTGACTTTGGACTACAAACTGTTTAGAACAATTTTGAGATGGCTAGCTGAGATGATCCAGCCTGGCAGACTACTTGAACAAGGACTTGAGACAAGCCCTGCACTTTCTATTATGCAGCGACTGGACAAATGATACAGGACTTGACAATTAACCCAAAAATTTTCTTTTCAGGGTTCCCTAAAGATGTCTTCACCCCCAGAAAGCAGGAAGTAATTTTAAGAAAACAATGCCCATATTCCCAAGATGTGGGATGGGAGGTTTTGGTTGTTTAATAAGTTATGGATATTGTCATTGTTTATGATGGTTGTTTACAAGGTGTTAATTGTTAACGGTCAGGAAAAAAGCTGAACATGGAGATTAGATTCAAAGGTTTTGTTTAAAAAAAAGGAAAAAGAAAGACGAGACTATAGATATGAGGTAGATGTTTGACTCTACATTGAGAAAAAAGATAAAGGAATAATAGGATAAATGGGTAGATCACTGAATCTACACTAAAAAAATGGGAAAGATATAAAAATGACAAAAGGTAGATTATTGAATCTATCATGAAAATAAAAAAGAGAGAATATGGGTATGATAAGATAAAAAGGGAGATTATGGAATCTACTTTTAAAAGGGAACTACTTGTTTTACATAGGATAAGTAATGAAAATTTTTTGTCTGAATTTATCAAATGTTACTGGACTGGACATTGTTAATATATATAATGGAGTTTTTTGTCTGAAATTGTCAAATGTTAATGGACTAGACATTGTTAATGTAATTTTTGACTATATATATTGTATATACTTATTGGATAGTTTTTCTTGTATTAGTTATAAATTTTTTTTAAATTTTAGACAAAATAAGGGGAAATGTGGTGGTATTGTGTTCCCCAAAATATTGTGCACCCTAATAAACTTATCTGGGGTCAGAAACAGAACAGCCACTAGATACAAAGGCTAGAAAATAGTTGCACTCACACATTTAAACCTAGCATTCCAGAGACAGAAATCCCTCTGGATCTCTGTGAGTTCAAGGTCACACTGGAAACAGCCAGGCATGGTGACACATGCCTTTAATCCCAAGAAGTGAGCCTTTAATCCCAGGGAGTGATGGCAAAAACAGAAAGATATAGAAGGCGTGGAGACCAGAAACTAGAAGCATTTGGTTGGTTAAGCTTTCAGACTTTCGAGCAGCAGTTCAGCTGAGATTCATTCTGGATAAGGACTCAGAGGCATCCATTCTGAGGAAACAGGATTAGCTGAGGAATTGGCAAGGTGAGGTAGCTGTGACTTATTCTGCTTCTCTGATCTTCCAGCATTCAACCCAATAACTGGCCTCAGGTTTGGTTTTATTAATAAGACTCTTTAAGATTCATGCTGCAGAATATTGCCAAATTCTTTTTATGAGACCACAGTTAGCATGATACCCAAACCACACAAAGATCAAAAAAAGGGAATTATAAACCAATTTCACTCATGAACACTGATGAAAAAATACTCAGTAAAATACTGGCAAACTGAATCCAGGAACACATCAAAAAGATCATCTACCACGATCAAGTGGACTTCATACTGGAGATACAGGGATGGTTCAACATATAAAAATCTGTCAATATAACCCACCGTATAAACAAACTGAAAGAAACAAAACCTACATGATCATCTCATTAGATGCTAAAATAGTATAATAAAAGCAATATACAGCAAGCTGACAGCCAACATCAAATTGAATGGAGAGAAACTCAAAGCAATTCCACTGAACTCAGGAATAAGACAAGGCTGTCCACTCTCCCCATATCTATTCAATATAGTACTTGAAGTTCTAGCTAGAGCAATAAGACAACAATAGGAGATCGAGGATACAGATTGGAAAAGAAGTCAAAGTATTGCTGTTTGCAGAAAATATAGTGTACATACAAGACCAAAAAAATTCCAGCAGGGAACTCATACAGCTGATAAGCACCTTTTGCAAAGTAGCTGAATTCAAGATCAACTAAAAAATCAGTATCCCTCTTACATACAAAGGATAAAAGGGCTGAGAAAGAAATCAGGGAAGCAACACCCTTCATAATAATCACAAACAATATAAAATATCTTGAGGTAACTCTAACCAAGCAAGTTAAGGATTTGTATGACAAGAACTTCAAGTCTTTGAAGAAAGAAATTGGAGAAGATATCAGAAGATGGAAAGATCTCCTATGCTGATGGATTGGTAAGATTAGCATAGCAAAAATGGCCATCTTATCAAAAGCAAGCTACAGATTCAATGTAATCCCCATCAAAATTCCAACATAACTCTTTACAGACCTTGATAGAACAATACTCAGCTTCATATGGAAAAAACAGGATAGATAAAACAATCCTGTACAATAAAAGAACCTCCAGAGGTATCATCATCCCTGATTTCAAGGTGTACTATAGAGCTATAGTAATAAAAACTTTATGCTTTTGGCATAAAAATGGGCACATTGATCAACTGAATAGAATTGAAGACCCCAAGATAAATCCACACACCTATGGATACCTGACTTTGATGAAGAACCAGAAATATACAATAGAAAAAAAAAGAAAGCATCTTCAACAAATGGTCCTGGTTAAACTGAATGTCAGCATTCAGAAGAATACAAATAGATTCATATTGATCGTCCTGCACAAAACTCAGGTCCAAGTGGATTAAAGACCTCAACATAAATCCAGTTACACTGAACATGATAGAAGAGAAATTGGGAAGTAGTCTTGAATGCATTGGCACAGGAGACCACTTCCTGAATATAACACCAGTAGCAGAGACACTAAGATCGACAATTAATAAATGGAACCTCCTGAAAATGAAAAGCTTCTGTAAGGCAGAAGACACTGTCAATAAGACAAAATGGCAGCCTACAGAATGGGTAAAGATCTTCACCAACCCCACATCTGACAGAGGGCTGATCTTCAAACTATATAAAGAACTCAAGAAACTAGACATCAAAAAAAAAAACCCAACAAATAATCCAATTTTAAAATGTGGTACAGTCCTAAACAGAGAATTCCCAACAAAAGAATCTCAAATGGCAGAGAAACTTTTAAAGAAATGTTCAACAACCTTAGCCTTCAGGGAAATGCAAATCAAAACAACACTGAGTTTCCATCTTATACCTGTCAGAATGGCTAAGATCAAAACCACAAGTGACACCTCATGCTGGAGAGGATGCGGAGCAAGAGGAACATTTCTACATTGCTGGTGGAGTGCAAACTGGTACAGCCACTTTGGAAATTGATATGTCATTTTCTTGGAAAACTGGGAATCAATCCACCTCAAGATCCAACAATACTACTCTTGTGCATATACCCAAAGCATGCTCAATCATACCACAAGGACACTTGCTCAACTATTTTCATAGCAGCAATAGTTATAATAGCCAGAACCTGGAAACAACCTAGATCACCCTCAACCAAAGAATGGATAAAGAAAATGTGGTACATTTACACAGTGGAGTATTACTCAGCTGTTAAAAACAAAGACATCATGAAATTTTCAGGGAAATGGATGGAACTAGAAAAAAAAATCATCCTGAGTGAGGTAGCCCAGACCCAGAAAGACAAACATGGTATGTACTCACTTATGAGTGAATATTAACTGTAAAGTAAAGGATAACCATGCTACAATCCACAGACCCAGAAAGACTAGGTAACAAGCAAGGCCCAAGGGGAGACACATGGATCTCCCTGGGAAGGAGAAATAGAGGTGATGTCCTGGGTAGACTGGGAGCCTGTGGGCATGGGAACTTGAGGGACTGGTTTGGAGGGGTGGTCAGACAGGGAGAGTGCTGTGAGAGACTATGGAAAAGGGGGACTTTATGGGACCTGGGTAGAAGCCTGATGCAAAGGAAACTCCAAGGAGTCCATAAAGATGGCCCCAGTAAGACTCCTGGCAGCAGTGGAAGCATAGCCTGAACCAGTCTTCCCCTTTGATCAGATTCGTGAGTGCTCCGGTTGTCACTGGAGAACGTTTACCCAGTGATTGATGGAGGCAGATTCAGAGACCCATGGCCAAATGGGCTTAGATCCAGGGACTCCTGCTGAGGAGAGGGAGGAGGGATTGTAGGAGTGCAGGCAGGAGGGAGTGGGGAAGTGGTGTCACGGACATTGCAGGAAAACCCACAGAAACAGCTAGCCTGGCTCATGGTAACTCACAGAGTCTGAACCAACAACCAGAGAGCCTGCATGGGACCAACCTAGACCATCTGCATGTATGTGACAGTTGTGTAGCTTGGTCTATTTGTGAGATTCCTGGCAATGAGAGCAGAGGCTGTCCCTGGTGATTTGCCTGCCTCTTGGGAACTTATTCCTCATGCTGGGTTGCCTTGCCCAGCCTGAATACATGGGGAGGAACTTGGTCATATGGCTGTTTGATATGCCATGCTTTACTGATGCCAATGGGAGGCCTGCTCCTTTCTGAGTGAATAGTGAGGAGGGGTGGATTGAGGGGTGGGGTGGGGGGAGGATGTAGTTGGGATTTAAAATAAATAAAATTCATTTTTAATTAATTTTTATTTTTATTTTAATAATTAATTTTTAATTAACTAAAAAGAAAAGGAGGTAGGTAGATAAAATAACATTATGGATGGCTGGAAAAGCCTCAAAGAATCATATTATTGACTATTTAACCTAAAAAACCTACAATGCACATAATTCAGTGTATATAAATATGTGTATTAATTTTAAATGAACTGTCCTCTTCTGGGCTGATGGTGCTCCCTCCAGGAGCCAAAGTCTACCTAATAAAAATCCCAATACTTGACATGAGAAACACTCCTTTGATTTGTTGGCCAGGTCTGTGTAAGAGACTCCAAAAACATACAGCCTAATTGCTGTTGCCCTTGGTTAGTCGCCAGAGATAAAAGGAAAGTCCCTATTGCTGAAAATACCATCTACTTCAGAAACAGGGCCCAGAGGAATCTGACCTGAATGTCCCTTCCTTGAGGACTAGCTTTCATCATCCCAGAAGGCACCATAAAGGCTTCCAAAGGAGAGAGGCAACTAACAGTCCCACCTGACTATAACCCCTATGAACCACATCAATGACCAGAATAGTAAGATAACCCTACAGGAGCAGCAGTGGTACACATGTCTTGGCAGTTACCAATAGCTCTCTAGTTGAGATTAAGACTTGCACAACAAGAGGGATACTATGTCTGGTACTAGGAACCTAGCTAACTAATCAGTGCTAGTGAAATCATGGTTGGAGAAGAATACACAACCAATACTTTACTAAGCCAGCATAATCCCTAACAACAACCTATAAACATATCTCCTTAAAACCACATACAAGTCTTCACCCCCATCAAAGGAAACTTTTTTTGCAACAGATGGAGAGAGCACTTCAGAGAACCAGAACCAACCAATATCCAGAGTTGAGGAGCCCAGTTCCAAAAGATACATCAACAAAACACTCCCACACATAAGGATCAGGGAACACTATAAAAGAGGGAGTGGAAAGATTGTAAGAGCCAGAGGATCAGAGACTTTGCTGGGAAATTGTGTCTGCTAGTAACATCAGAAGCTGCACTCACAAAGTCTCATTAACATGACGACAAAATGTGGGCTAACCAAGAAAGGTAGCAATGAATACAACAAACTGCATGGGGAAAAGCTCAGGAGGCCTCAACCTTACCTGAAGAACTGCAGGCAACTCAGGAAAGCTGGGAGTAGGAGAGCTGACACTCCCAAGGAAAACACAGCAATTGATTGTCCAGTGCCAAATGGTCAGCCCTGGAAACACACATATAAGTACCATTGTATGGCCTCAACAGGTTATATTTAGGAATATGTATGTATATACAATACACACATCCATGCAATAACAATTGATGAAAAGAGAAGACATAAATTTGAAGCAAAGTGGACAGGACTATAGGGGAGGGTTTAGAGGGAAGAACCGGAAAGGGAAAAGTTGTGATTAAAATACAATCTCAAAAATAAAGAAGTGTATTGTAACTGATACATAAACATGAGTTATATATACTTGTGTGTGCCATGCAATGTTTTTGTACTTGTATATAGTATGTAGTATTCAACCTGATTAAACTTGAGTGTGCTGTCAAATATGTATCACACTTAAAATGAATACATCCAAAGTTCTTTTAGCTGCTTGAAATACACAGAGAATATAATTATCTGTGTTCACCCTACTTTCCAACAGCATCCTAGAATTTCTTATTCCTCTTAGTATCCTTTAACTAAATTTTCTCCATTTCCAGAATATCTTTGATTTCTAACAAGAATCATTTTTCTCTCAAATTCTATAAGATGCAGTTCTTACATATGACATATTAGTAAGATGATATGGCAATTGTGTTTCTGTTGCTGGCTTATTGGGTTCACATGATGATCTCTGGTTACATCTATGTCATGGCAAATGATCATATATTCTTTATCCTGATTTAAAAAATATATTTCTTTTATTTTCTAGACTATAATTACATCATCTACCCTTTCCTTTTCGTCCCTCCAAACCATCCTATATATCTCTCCTTGTTTTCTTTCAAATGCATGAAATAGTATTCTCTAGGAAAGAGCACACTAATTGGTTATCTGATTCCTAATATCAGCCATCCCTACATATAAATAATATTATACAGACTTAAAAACTGTGCAGGTTTATATACACATATATGTATATATAAACAATTAGTGCAAAGAGTACATGAATATGAAAGATAATATTTTTATGGTTAAACATTGTATCATTATGGATATACACCATGTTTTCTTTATTCATTCATTAGTGGGTGTACAGAGATTTGTTTCCAGTTTTCAACAGTTATGAATTGTGTTTCAATGAACTTCAGAGTGCAAATGTCTCTTCAATTCTGATTCAATTTCATTTGGATATATATTGAGTAGGGGAAAAGCTGAATCATATGGAAATTCTATTTCAATAGAAGAAGAGTTTCTATATTATACTCCATACCAGCTTACCATTATGTATTCCTACCAATAGTGTATAAGTTTGCAATTTGTACACATTCTTGCTAGTATTTATAAGAACTACCCCAAAAATATATGAATGAATTAACTCATAAAACATGATGCTATGTGCAATATGCCAGGCAAAGAAGACAAATGTAGTAAGATACCTAAAAATAATTAAAATCACAGAAGCAGGAAATGGAATGATAAGTTCCAGGGGCTAGAAAGATTATAAATGGAGAACTTTTTAATGATATCATTTCTGATTTGTAAGATGAAACTGCTCTATAGATCTGCTTTACAAGATAAAATTTATAATTAACAATTTGATATCCTGTACTTCAATATAGGTTGATAAATACTCTTTGTAAAAATCATCTAAAAGCACCCAACAAAATTTTGGTGGTCATAAAAATGTTCAGTTACTTTGTTAGAGTGATAATATAAAGACTGTATGAATATGTCTAAGGTTAACAAGATATATGCTTTAGATAAATGTGGTATTATACAACTTTATATACCAATACTCAGGAAGCAGAGGCAGGTAGATCTTTGTGAGTTCAGGGCCAGCTTTATCAACATATCAAGCTCCAGGACAGCCAGGGATGTGTAATAAGACCCATCTCAATCAATTACACAAATGAAATACATACACACATTAATCATATGTAATTTTCTTTATCAATAAAAATAAAACACCTTTATGATTTTCCTTTACGTCACTCAGACATAATCTGACTTCAGTTTTCCACTACAAACCCTGTGCTCTAGTCACAAAAGACCACTTGAAGCTAGATAAAGCTGCACACCATCATATATCTATACCTACATCTATATCTAGATAGATGACATTCCTTTTGCCTATGTTATGTAGCTAGAGTTTTTCTCTCCAGGTCCCACCAAGCCCCAGCAGTCCCGTAGCCCACTTATAAAATAAACACACAGATGCTTATATTATTTAAACTGCTCAGCCATTAGCTCAGGCCTACCATTGTCTAGCTCTTACTCTTATACTCAGCCCATTTCTGTTAATCTATATGTCGCCACGTGTTCCGTGGCTTTACCTGCTGCCTTTACATGATGCTCCCTGGATGGCAGGCTGGCGTCTCCTCCTCTCTGCCTTCCTGTTCTCTCAATTCTCCTCTCTGCTAGTCCCACCTACACTTCCTGCCTGGCTACTGGCCAATCAGTGTTGTATTTATCAATCAATCAGCCACAGCAATGTTATCATGTAAAAACTTGAAATTCATATAGCTTAGATATATAAAACACATCAAAATGTTTAAAGGGATGTGTGTATCACTAATAATGAGAGTAATAGTAGTTAAAACTGAGATGAAAATATATTCTTATTAAGAGTGACAAAAATTAAGATTCTGAGAAATGAACTGTATGCTATAGGTATCAATGATTAACAACACATTTATTTCATGGGACAATGTGACAGCAATTCAAGAAATTTGATGAATACAAACATTTTGATGTAACAATTCCATTCCAAGGTAGTATATTCCTGGGTAAAGCACTCCTACACTTCCTCAAAAGAAGAAAGGTAAGAAAACATTTTTTCACATGGTTGTTTGTGCAACTGAGGAGTGTTATATAGTAAATGTTAGACAATTTGTATGTAACCAGAATGTCCATCATGAATAGCAAGAAGAAAATATATAGCCAAGGAGAGGGAGAAGTCATGTGACAGAATTATTTGCAGTGATTGCAAACATTGATCCAGATGTATAGTCATAGATACACTATTGTTTTTTCATCCCCCAAGGGTTCTTGTGTTGGAACTTAATCCAGATTGGGAAGTATTAAGAAGGGAAAAAGATAGCTATTGATTTTCTTATCCTTGTGAAGGTGATTGAAATCATGAAAGCCATTGGAATAGAGTCTCCATGCTTGAATCACTTGTGTTTTTATGAAAGGGGAAGAGTACAGAAAACCAACATATATATACATATCAGCTTTCCTTATCTAGGTCATCTGATATCCACATAGCTTCATGCCTCTGTTATCAAGAAGGCCATCTAATGCAACTCTTCAACCTTTAGCTCCCAAAACAAATTTTATTAATTTTATATACATCAAATCTATGTTATCTGTCATTGGTAAGAGAATATGGACTAATTCATAATAAAATATATCAAAGAGAATTCCTGTAGTAGTTGCTGAATGAAGAAATTTAATATCTATGACACTAGTTTGAGGAGGTAGTCAAGTTCTGTAAAGTTTATTGTATATTTGCTACATTCCTGGAATAAATAATATACATTTTTATAACTTTCTTTTATTGCTTCCATAGCTTTTCTCTCTACTCACATCTGTAATTTCTTGTGATGTGAGTCTACTGTCACATATTATAGAAGCCAGCAGTCATTATCAAGTACAGACTGTTGATTTCATAAGACATATCATTGTTAATCTTGAGACTAAGTCTTTGATGAGAAAAGAAAAACATAGCTGAGCCAATGGGAAGCAAGTTTTTATAATGTCAAATTTTACTTTCAAGTTCTTCTAATGACAAAATTAGCATTCTGTCTTCCAAAAGGAATGTTTTATAAAGAGATGGACCAGGAAGAAGACAAATGGAAAATTTGGCAGGCTGCAGGACAGCGTTTGTTCAATTATTTCTATTAAAGATGAGATGAGCTCTTTCAGATAACATGAATGAATAATTTGGTCCTAGAAGCTTAATTTGTGGATGTTTAAGTATTGTGCTTACTGTCTTTGTTAAGAACCTCAATTTTCAACCATTGTAACAGTGTAGAGAATGAAAAGAAAAAAACTCTTTCAAATGGTTTTGAGTCTGTATCCTACCAGGAGATAACTGAAAAAAAAAAAAGAACGTCATTGCATCTAAAAATAGTTCAGGTTAGAGAGGTAAAATATATTGGATTGTTATCTTCCATTATATCTTTAACATGTCCAAATCATTTTAGTTACATTGACTTAAAATAAATTGTAAGGGATAAAATATTTCTGTTCTCTAAACATCTCCATCCCAGAGCTAGGAATTTTCAAAGCTGTATTTATTGTTCGGCTGAAAAAACAGTTCTATAAAATGAGGTTATTGTAATATGTAAGAAATAGGAAGGTTTTTCAACTCAAAAGTGTGAGGTGGATGCTCGATAGCACACTTATGTCAATACTTGTAAATGATATTGCTCCCTGTTTCAAAAAAGCCCACTTCTGTGGTATGTCTGGAAATGAAACTTCTTATTGAAACTGTAGCTCCATTATCCTCCTACTGTGACTCTTTAGATCAATTGTTTGTCATGTTTTATAAAAGGCTTTAAATAGAGGTTCTATGGTTTAGCAACTTGACAGAACTAACAGATTTATATTATGTTTTGTGTGGTGCTTTCCCCACCATTTAAAAAATATCATTTGAGGAGGATGGGCATAAGCATATGTGGAGAATACAGCTTATTGTGGATGGCTAGACATACATTTTTGGGTGAGTTGCAAATATGTGCTCTTTGACAAAATGGTGATAGGAAGCCTTGCAGAAATAATAAGGAAGGTGGACATAACAGTACACTACTTTGATCCAAGCACTTGGGAGGCTAAGGTAGAAAGTTTATAATTGGAGGACAGCCTGAGTTGCATAGTGAGACCACATATCAAAACAAAACAGACAATATAGGGGGAAAAAAAGAGAAGTGTTCTTGTTGTGAAACTTAAAAAAAAAAGTTTTAAAAATTCAACAAATAAGAGAATAGAATCTGGGGGCTCTGGGAGCATGTGGAGCCAAGAACCTGAGTTAGAGACCTCCTGAGCCAGTCCTTGTGAGCCTTTCAAGCCACAGGAGTGGCCAGGCCCCTCCCCCTAGGACCTCTAACTGCCAGGTTCCACCCACAGAATACTCTTATTGCCCTAATTGCTGGACCCTGCCCCCCACCTACAGGGTTAAAAAACCCAATCTCTGGACATGAAATCCCACCAAACTCCACCCCAGAAAGCTCCACCCTGAGAAGTTCCACCCCCTTCCCAAGAAATTCTATATAAGCCCTCTATCCTGTTCAGTTTGCAGCTGTTTCTCAGTCGCTGAGGCAGCCTGGTTTTTTTTCCCCCTCCCAATAAGTCTCTTGTGTGAGGTTTGTTGTGTGGTGTGACTTTGTGGTATTACTTGGGTCCCAGCTGCCAGGATATCTTTCCATGTAAGCTGCAATGCTTACAGTCTTACCCTCCATCTATCCACCTGTCAGCCACTGTGTTGACGCAAAGTCAATCATAAGGAGTCTGAATCCAGAGTCCAAAGCTAAACTCCAAGTAGGAAATCCCAGAGCCAGTCCACCAGCCTGCTGGACTCTCAGCCTCTCCATCTGCTATTGCTGGGCCCTGAGCTCACATGTAGGTAGACCCAGGTCCTTAGTAAGAAAAACCCGGCAGTCATCACTCTCCCCTCGAAACTTTTTCTATTAGCTACCTCACCCTTCACGGAGACCAGGGCCAGATGAAGTTCGAATCCTGGATTCCAATATCTTAGCTTGGTTTCTGTTGCTGTGATAAAATTCATAACCAAAACCAAGTTGAGGAGGAAAGGGTTTATTTGGCTTGTACATCCTAATCACAGTCTATCATGATGGAAAATCAGGGCAGGAACTCAAAAAGCCATCTAGAGGCAAGAACTGAATCAGAGGCCATAAAGAAACACTACTCACTTGTGTGCTCCCCATAGCTTGCTCAGCCTGCTTTCTTATGCCACCTGGCATAACCTTCACAGGAGTAGCACTGCCCCCAGTGGGCTGGGCCCTCCCATGTCAATTGTTCCTTAAGGAAATGGCCATAAAATTGCCTACAGACAATCTGATGGAGGTATCTTGTCAATTAAAATTTCCTCTTTCAAAATGACTATAGCTAATAACCAAGTTGACAAAAAATAACAAACACGCCGGGCAGTGGTGGTGCACACCTTTAATCCCAGCACACGGGAGGGAAAGTCAGGCGGATCTCTGTGAGTTCGAGCTCAGCCTGAACTACAGAGTGAGTTCCAGGAAAGGCGCAAAGCTACACAGAGAAACCTTGTCACAAAAAACCAAAATCAAACAAAAACCAACACTATTGACCCCTTGTCAACTTGACACACATTTAACTGTTAAAAAATACCATCTCCTTACTGATTTATCCCTAAGAGCTCATTTTAATGTCACAATATAATTCCACAGTTTGGAAAAAATCAAGTATTTTAAAAGTTCAAAGTTTCTCAGTTGTGGGTTCCTATAAAATAAAAATAAGTTAAATACTTTGTTATTCCAAGAGAGAATATTCAGGGTATAGTCACAGTCAAATTAAAGCAAAACCTAACTCTATCAGTGTAAATAACCCCTCGAAGTCACTCATGATCTTCTGGGTTCCAAAGGGGTTGGACAGATTCACTAAGACTCTGGCATCTGCATTACATTCATCCTGTCTCATAGGCTCAGGTGGCTCCACTCCATACCTGCAACTGTACTTGGTGATGATCCCACAGTCCTAGAATCTCCACTATGCTGGGGTCTCCACTCCAACTGGGCAGCACCTTCACCAATAGCCTCTTATTGCCTCTCTTTTGGGACTCTGGCCCCGCCATATATTGCCAAGTCTCAGCTGCTCTGCATGAACACTTCAATCCTGAACTGTAACTGAGGCCTCACCATCAGTGCTCTTATCTAGCCTCTCATGGTGCCAAGCCTCAGCTTCTCTCCATGACCCATTGAACACTGCAGTTTTCAGACCACAATACTAGTACCATGTGGAAGACTCGTACACATTACCAAGTTCTGCTGACAGCAAGTTGTGAAGACTTGGCCCCCTCTGGGCCACAGATACTATGTGTTGACCCTGAGGAAATACTCTCTAGAAGATTTAACCTCAATGATGTTGACCTCTTTCTAATCACAAGTGATATTTCAGCCCCAGCTAACAAGCATTCAGTGTCTCAGGAAATCAGAAGTTTCACTTCGGTGGTGCTGGTCTCTTGCTATTCACAGGCTCGGGGATCTACTTGGGAGGGGGCTGATAAGATTATAAGAGCCAGAGGTGGTGGATGACTTCAAGTAAATAGTGTGTTGCAGACATAATAGGGCAGGAGCACACATGAACTCACAGCAACTGTGAGAGACAGCATGCACAAGGCCTGCACGAGCCAAGCCAGACAGGAACCCAGCTTGGAGAAGGGTCAGTATTTAGGAAATCTCACCACTAGCTGAGGCATTATCAGCATTTGATTGCTTCTGGGAGAGAGGACATCAGTTTTCTTCAATGATATGGCACCAGATGTATCAATTACAGTGCTGAGCAGCCCTCATACTCAGGAATAGTCAGACAACACAAACTGGCCTCCACAGGTTTCAGTGGGGTGGGGGGTGACAGAAGGAACGTGAAGTTGAATAGGGATCTGGGGGATGATCTTGGAGTACAGGTATATGATCAGAATATGTTGTATTAAACGCTTAAAAAACAAAAACAACTATGAAAATAAAAACAATGTTTTATTTTGGAATCAACATGTATTTTCATAAATTCTTTTTATTGAGTTATTGTTGTTAACTTGGTAATACACTGAAAATAAAATCATGCTTGAAGTTCATTGTACTGAGTTGAATTATATTCTGTTGTTACTCTGTTGTGTTTGTGTTTAAGTGTGTGAATTTAATTAAGAGAAGGGCTTTTAAAAATAAACAAATTGAAGTATAAGTCATATATAATGAAATGCACCAATTTTTAATGCATAATTACATTATTATCAATTGAACATATTATTATATGATTCTGAAAAACATATACAACTGTAATCATGGTATAAGCCAATTTTTGTCCTTCAACTTCTTTGTGCTTAACCAGTTCAACCCACCCTACTTTTATATCTTAATTTATCTTTTTTTTTTTTTTTGGTTTTTCAAGACAGGATTTCTCTGTGTAGCTTTGTGTCTTTCCTGGAACTCGCTTTGTAGACCAGGCTGTCCTCGAACTCACAGAGATCCGCTTGGCTCTGCCTCCCGAGTGCTGGGATTAAAGGTGTGCGCTACCACTGCCCAGGCTAATTTATCATATTTTAAAATGTCATGTAACAATAGTAATACAGATAAAAGTCTTTTTCATTTCATTTTTTTTTTGAGACAGGATTTTACTATTTAATCTCCCCTGGCCAAGAACTCACTATGTATAACAGGATGGCCTTGAATTCAGAAAGATCCACCTGTGTCTGCCTTCCAAGTGCTGGGATTAAAGGTCATTTTAACTTAACAGGTAATCTTTTTCCTTGTATTTTATGGTTGAATAGTATTTATGAGCCATAATTTATTAATGGTTGGATATTATGAGTAAAATATTTATGAATATCAATGTATGTTATTTTGTCAGCATATGTTCTCATCCCTCTTGTGAAGAGAAACATGGCAATTGTGTAATTTGTAGTAGCTTTATAAGATACTGTCAAAGTATTCTGAAGATTAGTTAATACTAGTGATAAAAATTTAATGGACTTTGAAGTGCTTCAAACTCTTGGTGTATCAGTTTCTTAAATGTGGCAAATGGTAGTAACTTGCAGAAGTAAAATGTCACTGTGATTTTAATATATATTTCCTTAAGGAGTATTAGGGAACATTTCTCTTATTCCTATGCAAGAAATATATTCAAATATTCCCTAATCTTTTAGTTGGACAATATGTCATTGTAATAAGTTTTAAGTTTTAAAAATACAATTTGGTTACAAACTACTTAATACACAGACAGACAGACAGACAGACAGACAGATAGATAGATAGATAGATAGATAGATAGATAGATAGATAGATAGATAGATAGACTTCCAATATTACATACATGTACACACACATATATGAAAAACGTTCAATCTGTTGTCGGCCCACTTATTTACTGGGGTTAAGATTAAATCTTAAAGTAGTTTTAATTCTCATTTCTTTGATAGCTAAGGATTTTGAACATTTTTAAGTGTTTCTCAGCCATTTGTGTTTCACCTTTTGAGAACTCTGTTTAGTTCTACACTTCATTTTTAAAATTGGTTATTTGTTTTCTTGACATTCAATTTTGTAGTTCTTTGTATATTTTTGAGATTAACCTGCTATCAGACACAAAAGTGGGAAGTTTTTCCCATTCTATAGGGTGAAACTTTGCTGGAATGATTGGGTCCTGTGTTGTTCAGAAGCTTTTTTAGCTTTGTGAGGTCCTATTTAGTCACTGTTAGTCGCTATAGTGCCTGTGCTATTACTGTCCTATATAGAACATCCTTTCCTGAGTCAACAGTTTAAGATCACTCCCTACCTTCCCTTCTATCAGATTTAGAGTATCTTGTCTAGAATATCATATTGTTGAGATTTCATGGGTGCAGCTTCTCCGTCATATATGGAAGAAACTAGACACTATTACATATTGGACTTCACATCCTGGCCCTTGGGCTCTTAAGAGTCTTTCTGCTCTCTTTTCTTCAATGTTCCCTGAACCTTAGTTGTAGGGGTAATATAGATGCGTCAATTGGGGCTGAGCATCCCCTAGTCAGTTGTTCTCTGTATTTTGACCAGCTGTGGATTATACCGCCAAAAGAATCTTCTTTAATAAGGGATGACAGTTACATTATTTGTGGTTAGAAGGATAATTATTTAGGATGTAGTTAGAAATTGTTCTGGCTTAGAAAACTAGGCTCAGTAGGTTCTCTTCTGGGGTCTATTCTCAGTAGGTTCTCTATGAAGTCATGAGACTTCACCAGCCATGGGGAGTGGGTGAAGTTTTTAGTATCAGGCATGAAGTCCCTCCTCTTAAGTGGACCTTAAGTCTAATTAGGTCATTCTTGAGTACACCCAGTACAGAAGTGCCACTATTGCACTTTTCAGGATATCTAGCCATTCTGCTCATTGTAGGTGTTAATAGCTGGCTCCCAGTGAAACATATTTCTATTTTCTCTAACCAGCATTGTAAGGATAACAACTGTGATATTCTAACAATATGCTATACATTCCTTTTTGACTACTTGACATTTTTCCTCAAATATTCTGAATGTCAGTGTTTCTTTGAATTCTTGACTCTATATTGTAATCTTCAAAGATAATCCTTAGAATATTGCAAAAAAAAGAATACTAAATATTGCTACTAAAATTTCTGCAAGCAACTTTGGAGTTTAGCAAAATAATCAGCAGAACAATTCTTATAGACTCTGAGTCCAGGTCTCAGTCATGTGTTGTTTGGTAATCACTAATTTCTTAGTAATAATGCTTAAGTCCATGAGCCGAAATTTAAAACACACTGTTACTCATGCCAATCCAATTAAATACCAAATTGCCGCAATTTAAATTCCTCCAATTGAATTAGAGAAAAGCTTTATTTAATAGTATGGATAATTCCTACTAATCCTTAAGCTAGCTATCACTCAGGAACTGAACATTAATGTGAGAGGGTGCTGAGATCAATAGACAAGAACAGCAAGGGGAATGATTGGTGTTTAAATTCATTGTAACTTTTGAGTTTTCTTGTAATCATAATTAAAGGCTTTTGTCTTTGTATTCCTGACAATAACACTCTTTTTAGTATGTAAAAGCAGGGCTTGCTGAGCTAAATTAATTACATAATTATAGCACCTTTGCTTTTCATATTGATAACTGAAAAAAACTGTTTTTAATATCAAGGAAAGGGAGACTGCATTAAAAGTATGAAGCATTATGTTAGTATATGAGTCACTGATAAGACTGTGAACCTTTAAAAATATTGATGTTTAATTCTATTTGTCCATGTTAAAGCAAATTATCAAAGTACACAAAATGACCTCAGAAAAAGCAGTCTGCTTTTAGTACATAGAAATCTTAGCATAAACTACAGTCAGGTACTTTTTTACCTGAGTATGATAAATAATGTCTTTTCTAGGGCTTTGGACTCATTAATTTCCTTTTAACTATCTTAATTTTGGTTTTATTGTGCAGTTTTAAAGAGGGAGTGTTCTTGATAGGGAGAACAAAGCAATGTAAATATCTGAGGATTTGGAATGGGAGAAACATAGTTTTCTTTCATTTTGTCCCAATGTCTTAACTGATTCTCAGTCTCCTCACATAGCACTATAAACCTATGCTTGTTAGCTGTACATTTTAAGAGGATTTTAGTGATGAGGAATCGTGGGTTTAGAATTAATCTGGGAAACAGCAACCTCACTCAGGATGTCTTCTTTTAGTGACTTATTTTTCAAACTTAAGAAACAGATATTCATATCTTGCTTCCCTATTATTCTGGATCTTCCACTGATATATCTAGTTCATTAAACTGTACTTTCTCTGCATTTTAACTTCCCTTATAATGTCCCATGTGACTTGGTTGAGTGTATGAATTATGAAGGCTTGCAAGACCATCATGTATCCCAGAGTACCCAGAACATGTACTATTCATGGACACAATGATTAATCCATATATGAACTTATAATCTAAGTACAGCCATAATTATACCTCTTTCTATATATTGCAATTCTAAGCAATTTATTTCCTGCTCTGTAAAAATAATTCATTGAGTAATATGAAACTCAACTAAGGGGAAGAAAAATCTGCTAATATTTTGTCAAATGGTTTTAACATACAAACACATTGAGGTCTGCCTATTAGGGTAGTCATACATTACACATGGAAGGGTGCCTTATATATTCCCCCATTTCCAAATACCCTCTGAGTCCTTCCTTGACCATGTTGCAAAAATTCTAGATGCACAATTTATGAAGAAGAGAAAATATTTCTGTTCTTGTATGTGTCTCTTAAAACCTAGCTGATGAAACCAGATTGACATAAAGTCACTAGGTAATAATGCCTGAAAGTGATTTGATGCCAACATGAATGCCACAGACTTTAAATAGCACAGAGACCAGAGAAAAAATTACGGTGTAGGCTAAACTAATGGATAGAGGCTTATCAAACCCCTAGTGATTTAGAATGTTATTAGCCACAGAGGTCTAGCAGTATTTGGATTTGGAACCAAGAGAGAGAGAAAACACACACACACACACACACACACACACACACACACACACACACACACACACACACACACACGAGAGAGAGAGAGAGAGAGAGAGAGAGAGACAGAGAGAGAGAGAGAGAGAGGAGACATAGAGAACACATAAGGAAATTGAGTCTAGTGATTTAGAGGAGCAGACAGAGAGGGCATGTTGCTCAGAAAATGGAGAGCAGATTGTAAATGGTGAAATGAGAATCTAGTGTGAAACAGCTTGAATTTATGGGATGGAGTGGAAATCAAGTACACAGAAAGAAGGTCTGTAATCATTGAAAATAATATTGTACACACTGACAAAATTTCAGTTTTCCATAACCAGAATGCTGCAATATTTCAATATTATATTGTTCATAAGATATTGGAAGGTTAACAACAAAGAGTGAGTTTTCTGATAATTAACAATCAACACTAATCCCCTGTATAGAAATAACTTTGGAGTTAATATGTGACATGAAATTATTTTGTCAACATGAGTATTACAGAATACCAAGCAGACAAGACCAGAAAAGAAACCTCCCACAGCATATCATAATTAAAACACTAAATACATAGAGCTTGGAGCAACATCCTCCAAGTAATAAAAGATCACAGATGCCAACCCAGACTACTGTAGCCATCCAAACTAGGCACCATAGTTGAAGAAGAAAAAGAATTCCATAACATTGACAGGCTTAAAGAATTTGTGTCCACCAAACCAACCCTATAGAGACTACTAAAAACAGTGCTTTAGATTGAAAGATGGAATAAACATACCCTAAAGACTACAGAAACAAAATAAATGAAACTATAATGATAAAATGCAAACTAGGACTAAGAACACAAACAGCAAACAACAAATTAACAGCAATCAACACAAAGTTTTCAATAGTAATTTTAAATATTAATGGCCTCACTTCCCCAATCAAAGGACACAGGTTAGCCGAATAAATTATTAAACAAGAGGCCTGAACTAGAGCAGTGAAATATGCTATATATACATTGGAAAGTCACCCCCTTTGTAAGTAGGAAGTTGTGCCCCAGGAGCAGTAGTGTACTCATCCTGGCACTATCTGGATCTGAAGTCATGTCCTTCCTTAAAGGGGAAATCAAATTTCAGCTCCCTTCCAGTGATCTGATCCAAAACCCAAATGTACTTTTTGTCTTTTCTATTCTTATCAGAGAACTTACACCATGCTGTCTTTTCTTTTCTTTTCTTTCTTTTTTTGTTTTTTGTTTGTTTTTGTTTTTTGAGACAGGGTTTCTCTGTGTAGCTTTTGTAGCCCAGGCTGGCCTCGAACTCAACAGAGATCCACCTGCCTCTGCCTCCTGAGTGCTGGGATTAAAGGTGTGCACCACCACCGCCCCCATGCTGTCTTTTCTATCAATGATATCTAACTACACTGATGTACTTGGTAGGTGTTCAGCACTCATACATAAATTGTGAAAACCATGGTCTAAATCAAAGGCTTGCTGCTAGGGAATGTCCCAATCCCATGTGGCTCTGTTGTAAATCCAGTGATATAGTAGGCATAGTCATTCATGCAGATGAGGAATGAAGGCCTGTCAATAGTCCGGAAGTCCCACAGGCTCTGTAAATCCTTTACTATATGAAGAATAAGTAAGGCTTGCATTTTATTATTCACTGTGTTCAGAATAATTGATAGTACCTGAAGCAACTGCCCTCAGGAATTTCATGGGACAGTTCAGGACCTGAATTTTTTGGAATTGGTTGATAGTTCAATGTATAGTTCATGCATAGGTGAGTGCACAGTCATACTGCAATGGCCTATAATGGAGGATTTTTATTATTTAACATGATAGCCAGAAAATGGAATCCGGCCTTATCAACATAGAATGATGAAAAAAAGGGGGTCCTAAGCCATAATGCCATGACAGAAAGCAAGCCTGTTCTCTCTTGAGACATAATCTGCAGTGTTTCCCCTCTAAAGTGAGTATGTACTAATATTGCAAATATAATTATAAAGGGATGTCACAAAAAGATATTATCTAAGGCCATGACAACATTCACAGAGCCAAGGAAAGATATGATTTTGCTAGTACATGAGAAAATGTTAGGCATTGCAGCAAGGATAAGAGATCTTCCATATCCTATAGATAATGTATTGTCCAAGCTTCCTCTAGTTTTTTCAGTGGTTAGGCTGAGATGTGGAAGGTACTTTGTCAGGCCAAAATCAAAAGACATTCTAATTCTTTTTAATATCTCCAACTCCAAGTATGTTCACCTAGGATCTTATTCTACCTTCTATCTGCTATTCTCCTAGGGGTTAGAAGTCTACCAATGTGTTTTGTTTTGTTCTCCTATCAAAAGTGACTTTAAGCCGGGCGGTGGTGGCGCACGCCTTTAATCCCAGCACTCGGGAGGCAGAGCCAGGCGGATCTTTGTGAGTTCGAGGCCAGCCTGGACTACCAAGTGAGTTCCAGGAAAGGCGCAAAGCTACACAGAGAAACCCTGTCTCGAAAAACCAAAAAAAAAAAAAAAGTGACTTTACTATGTGGACTCTGAGTTAAAATTCCTTCACAAAAATCATTACTAGAACATGCATCCATAATTTCTTTCTAGTAAGATTAGCACCGAATATTGAGAGGGGGAAATTTCCCCAAATCTTAGGTACAATGATGTATCTTTTATTCTGATGTCTTTACTTTCATGGTCCTAGAAGACAACCTGGGTTGCCATGGATCAGTACATATTCAGTACCTATGCTATCAAAGCACGGGTCTTTGTTCATGGGGGAGCCAGTAAGTGGCAAATTCTATATGAGGCTTCTGCATATACTCCTTACTCTGAGATCATGGATACCACAGCTTTAATCACAGGTAATCAGAGAATCCACTCTCCATAACTGGCAGTGCCAGAGAATGGAAATTCCTTATCTTTTCCCATAGGAGGAGCATAAGTTGGAAATGCTATTAGGATTCCTTCCTTAAGGTCACCAAGATTACATTAAATCTGTTATCTAATTATCCCCGGTAGTGCTGGCTTGGTGCATATCATGCACATATGCTTTCTTATTATAGTAACTACTCCAATTCTTTTGTCTACTCCCTCTCCTTTTTTCTTCTATTATATCATAAGTTACAACCTGTTCTGACCACTTTGAGCCTCTCTGTGGCCAACAATAGTTCCAGGCATATTATAAATACGCTATTGTAAAATCAGAGAATATCAATGTTGCAGAAGTCTGAAGGAAATTTTCTGCAGAATTCCCATTCAATCATGAAGGTTAGGTCTTCAAGTGATTGGAGAAGACCATTCACTATGTGAAGAACCATCTGCTGTACATATCAACAATTTATGTAAATCATCAATTTAAATGTAAACGTCAACTTTTAAAAACCCTACAAAAATACCCAAAATGATGTTTTACCAAATATCTGCATACTATGGTCTAGCCAAGTTGGTACATAAAATTAACCCCCTTGTTAACTTAGCACCTGGGTAAATTTCCTTAAATAATATTGAATATACAAAACAAGAAGGTAATAAGGTCATGCTACTGTGTAACATTCTCTGAAAATGTGCCCATGGCTAGCAGAAAAACACAAGACTTTAACTCACCCCACCCCACCGCACCCCCAAATCAATAAAAGCTTGTCTTTCTCTTTGTTTAGAAGGCACCATGTATATCTCTCAATAACTATGACCTCTCTTAATCTCAAGTTGAATTGAGCCAGCTCAGTCTGAATCTCCAATTACAGCATCACCTATATGTTCATATTATTTGATGATAGATTTCTATCATTTCTTTTTGAAAAATCCCAATATATGCAACAATAGGAACTTAAAGGTATCCTATCAACAGTGATTCTCCCCAGAGCCAGGCAAAATATGAGTAAAAAAAATCATAAGCTACTGACTATAGTGAAGGGGATTTGGCCTATCTGGAACCCAGAGAGAAACTTGGGGCTAGAGTTCTCATGATATGTAGTGCCCTTTTTCATTCTGAATAACATACCAATTGGGGGCTGGGGACAAATCTGGGAATACATTTCCTTCTACTGTTGAATTTGTGACAATAAACCAATAAAAAACTCAAGCCTACCTTGGCCACTAAGTAATAAAATAGTGGAATTGATACAGATTTAGATAAAATAGACAACTGATCTATAATTTCTGCAAAGATAGGCAAAAATTTGTAAACTAGGAAGACTGCAATAAATACACATCCTTTACTAACTAGATGATGCAGTATACCAATAAACATCATGGACAGAAGAAAATCATGAGTTTATTTAACACCAACAGCACAGTGCCAGAACCTTATAAAGTAATAATAAGAATTGCAGAACATTCAGTTGGATAATTCAAAACAGCTATTTTAAGTCAATTCAGCTTGAAGTAAATAGAGAAAAGATTCAATGCCTCAAGAGAAACTTAAACAATAAATACAAAGCAAAAATCAGTAAGATGTTGTGATGTAAAAAATATGCTCAACAGAATTGAAAATGTGATCTAAAACATCAACGTCAGGATAGATAAGTAAGAACTAATCAGAATCAAGTATTTTGAAAACACACAAAAATAGAAAAAAACAAAAAAGCATATGATACATTTTGTACCATATTAAATGAATTATTATTTGAATATGAGGTCCAGGAAAAAATTTAGAGTGCCAAGGGAATAAAGAAAATCACAGAGGAAAAACATCCAAACTTAAAAAACCTAATCAACAATGTATAATGAAATATATGAATGAAGATGCCATGATGAAACCTATTATATTGTATGCTAACTTAAAATTTAATTTTAAAAAGTGATGAAAGTATCTTTCTAAATATTTTAGCCTTACATGTTGTTTTTGATATTTTTGTTTTTGAGATTATAATATAATTACAAAATTTCTCCTCTCCCTTTCTTCCCTCCAAAACCTCCCATGTACTCTTCCCCACTCTCCTTCAAATTCATGGACTCTTTTTTCATTAATTGTTATTGCACACACACACACACACACACATACACACACACACACACACACACACACACACACTCCTAAATGTAACCTGCTCAGTCTGTCTAATGTTACTCATATGTGTGTTTTCAGAGCTGACTATTTGACACTGAAGAGTCAGTGGGTGTGCTCTTCCCTGAGGAAGACTACCTCTCTCACTTCCAGCTCTCCTCAGCTGCCTATAGAAAACAAATATTCTTCACATTAGTGTATTTACATACCTATCTTTTTAAATGTTCTAAAAGCTATCAGAAACTACAATTTTTGTTAATTGTTTTTATTATGACATCTTGAAATATGTTTGCTTTTCATTTAAAAATGAAATATAAAAAGAAGCGATCAAATATCCAAGTACAGAAAAGTCAAAGGTTTTCAGTGTGTTAAACTAAATATCTCAAGATATGTTACAATCAGGATTGCAGCACTGAGAATAAAGAGAAGGATCTGAAGACTATAAGAGAAAAGAAGCAAATAACACATCAAGGTCTCCAATTAACCTGACAGCACACTTCTTAACAGAAACTGTATGAGACAGGAGAGAATGACATGAGATTTTTCACAGTATTGAAGGATGTAACACTGACAGCCAAAAATAACTTACCTTACAAAGATACTGTTCAGAAATGAAGAACAGATGAAGATGGATATCCTCAAACAAAAAAGTGTATCCCTACCAGATCTGTTCTACAGAAAATAACAAAGAAAAACCTTCATAATGAAGATGATGCTAGCAAAGCATGGGTAAATACAGTAGTCCCAAGTCAGTGAAATTATGCAATAAATTCAAGTTACTCTAGTATTATATGAATCATGAATGAATTAATTCATTTCTTTAGTTTTAATAATAAAACTGAAATAATTTTAAAATAATTATAACTAAATATTTGAAGAGACAAGTAATGTAGAACATGTTAATGTGATATCAAAATTTGAAAATATTTAGAAGTATTAAATTTAATTACTAATTTTTCTTATTAGTGTACTTTCTCTTTTCTGTTTCTGTTCTTATCTTTATGGTTATGTTTAGTTGTCATTCTTTCTAAATAAATTACATAATAAAAATATCATTTAAAAATCATGGTGACCATGATAGAGGGACACATCATGGCGATAGGGAGGAACCGGGTACTAGGGAAGTTCCCAGGAATCCACAAGGATGACCCCAGATTAGACTAACTAGAAATAGTGGAGAGGGTTTCTGAACTGGATTTCCACAGTAATCAGATTGGTGAATACCCATCATACAGTCTTTCTCCAGTAACTGATGGAAGCAGATGCAGAGATCCACAGCCAAACAACAGGCCAAGCTCCAGGAGTCCAGTAGAAGAGAGAGAAGAGGGATTCTATGAGCAAGGAGCATCAAGATTATAATGGGGAAACCTACAGAGACAATCAAACCAAGCTAGTGGGAACTCATGAAATTTAGACCAACACCTGTGGAACCTCCACAGGACTGGACCAGGCCCTCTGCATAAGCTAGACAGTTGTATAGCTTGATTTGCTTAAGGGGCACCCTGGCAGTAGAATCAATATCCATCCCTGGTGCATGAGCTGGCTTTTTGGAGCCCACTACCTATGATGGGACACCTCGCACAGCCCTGAGGCAGGGGAAGGGGCTTGGACCTGCCTCTACTGAATGTACCATGGGCTCTGCTGATTCCCCATGGGAGGCCTTACCTTCTTGTAGGAGGGAATGGAGGGTGGGTTGGGGGGGGAAGGCTGGAAGGGTGGGAGGAGGGAAGAGGGGGATTTGTGATTGGTATGTAAAATGAATAAAAATGTTTTGCCCTGGAGGAGATGGGAATGGGGGGGTAGGCTGGGGGGAGGGGGGCAGGAGGAGGGAGGACAGGAGAATCCATGGCTGATATGTAAAATTAAATCAAATTATAAAATTAAAAAAAATCATGGTAACTATAATGCAGTAAATTTATAGAAAAAGATAAAGAAAAAAACACCACAGTAAATATTCATGTACATGTATTTTCAAATGTACAGAAAAGAAAGGGACTATAAGAAACTATAAGATAAGTCAAACAATGGAGAGTGGGCCCTGAACATCGCCTGGGCAACACAGTAGAGCTGGCCTTGATGGTGTGGGTGCTGGTGAGCTGGCCCCAAGGGTATGACAGCAAGAGAATTAACCCAGCCTCTTGCTGCCTGCTGCATTGGGTGAGCTAGCTGGGCCAGTGCTGGAGAGCTCACCCTAGTAGTGAGAAGGAGGGAGAGCTGGTGGGCTGCCCAACCCAGCTACCACCCAGGCCCAGAACCATGGCTGTGAGTTGGCCCACTCAAATATCCATGCCATCTATGAACTTTTGGAGCACGTGAAGGGATCAGTCCTGCAGATCCAAAGCTGTAGGATCTCTATAACACAGGACAACAAGATATTTAGTGAGGTTCCAGTATCTATAGTGTAGCAGAAACCAGACCAATGACTCTTTGCAATGAACACTTACATGTACTGGGTGACTCACTGTGTCACACTATAGCTTCCACGATGAGATTTTTTTCTATTTCATTTTGGGGGAAATGTTGCAAGAGCAGAGGGCAGATATGAAGGGATGGGAAGATAAATGGTATCAGGATGCACAAAGTGAAATCCACAAAGAATCAATAAAAAGTTTGTAAATTGAACAATAAAAAAATAAGAGAAAAACAAGAAAGATCTAAATGTTGTAGAAATTCACTTTTTAAAAAGTCTTTCGAAAATCCACTAGCTGAAGTTTTTCTGTGTCCCATTCAGTCCGCAGCTGCTCAGATCCAAGTAAACACACAGAGACTTATATTAATTAAAACTGCTCAGTCATTAGCTCAGGCTTACTACTAACTAGTTCTTGCACTTAAACTCAGCCCATTTCTGTTAATCTGTATGTCACCACTTGTTCCATGGCTTTACCTGTGGACCATTACATGCTGTTCCCTGGATGGCAGGTTGGTGTCTCCTGACTCAGTCTTCCTCTTCCCAGAATTCTCCTCATCTGCTTGTCCCACCTATACTTCCTGCCTGGCTACTGGCCAATCAGCATTTTATTAAACCAGTGTACAAAAGCACTATCCCACAGCAATTTTCAGACTGGATTTGCACTGCTCCTCCAGAGGAATGTCATTCCTGATACTGCAAACAGAGTTAAAGCTCATGTCAGGTGAGATCATAGGCCATAAAGAAGAACATGCTATTGCTGTTTTGCTAATTGCTCATATTGTCAAACTACCTTCTAAGTAATTTTGTATATACTTATGGATATCTGTTATTCTCAGCGTTGGTTGGAGAACCTTCTTTTTCAGTGGGTAGTGGTGAATGAGATTCACAGTGCAGAGAAAATGGGGGGAAAGAACATAAAAACTGGATGATAGGGGGATTGCTGTGAAATGTTGTGGATGAGTGTTTTGCCTGCATATATGTATCTGCTCAATGTGTATACCATGTGCCTGTGGAGGACAGAAGAGGGACACAGGTCCCCTAGAACTGGAGTAACAGACAGTTGTGAGCTGCCACATAGATGCTGGAAAACAAACCTGACTTCTCTGGAAGAGCAAGTGAGAGTTTATCTGGGAGAAGTTGGAAGAGAGAGGACATTGTCAAAATGTACTGTATAAATATTTAAACTTAAAATATAGATCAAATTAAATATATAATTGCAAATAATTAAAATAATATAACAATTATTTAATAAAAATAAAATAGGAGGATCATAAAAAGCACAAGAATAGATAAAATCAGTGTAACAGACATGTAAATTCAACGATTTATGAGAAATTAGCACTTCACATTTGAATACAAATGTTTCTTTTTTAGTAAACACAGTGATTCTACTTTAAAACATTCAACCATATTAATAATTAAAATAAGTTACTATAACCAATCAAATAAAAAGTGAAATGGAACATAGTGTTTAAGAATTCAAAAAGTGTATTTTTACAAGAGGTAAAATTTAGATTTAAAACCAAAATCTTGAGCTAGGTGCAGTAGCTCACATCTGCAATCCCAGAACTCAGGATGCTGAGATTGGATGACTGCCGTGAGATTAAGAAGACTCTGGGCTATCCAATGATTTGCATCCTTATCTGGGCCACAGTGTAAGACCATGTCTCAAAAATCAAGAAGATATATCTTTAAGAAAACAAAAGGAGATTAAGGTTTCAATCCTAATTAGTTTTAACAATAAAAACTGGAGTCAGATGTTAGGGTGAAAGCTGATAGATCAGAGAAGCAGGGTAGCCAGTCACCAGACTTCTTACCTCTATGAATTCTCAGACCCAATGGGTCAGCCTGTCTCTATGAATCCTCAGACTGAATGGGGCAGATCCTGTCTCCACCCACCTTGTATTCCTGTCTCCACCTCCCTAGTGCTGGGATTAAAGGCAAGATCCTCCCTAGTGGGATCAAAGGCTTGAGCCTCCCTTGTGCTGAGATCAAAGGCATGCACCACCACTGCCTGGCTGTTTCTCTTTTAGACTGGATCAATCTTGTGTAGCCCAAGGTGGCCTTGGACTCCTGATCTTCCTGCTTCCTGCTTTCAAGTGCTGCGATTAAAGGTTTGTGCCACCACTGCCTGGCCTCTATGGTTAACTAGAGGATAGTTCCTCACTCTGATCTCCAGGCAAGCTTTATTTGACAGAACACAAACAAAATATCATACAACAGGTTTCAAAATGAGGAAGGGCATTATATACATGTCTGAAATAGTTGAAGAACAATAAAAAATGTATATAGTAACTAAACTGATTGCTTTCATTTCATATATGTGTGTGTCTGCTACATACATGTGTATATAGTTGTGCTCTACCAATGCATGGGCATTCAGAGGCCAGAGGTTGGTTAGCATTGGGGTACCTTCAATTGCTTCCCCACCTTATTTTGTGAAATAAGTGCCAACTGAACTTGGAACTTGTCGTTTTGGCTATACTTTGGCTTGCATCTGGGATCCCCCTGTCTATACCCCTGGGTCCAGAGTAATAAACACTTCACAGCAGCTGGCTTTTAGGTGGGTGCTAGAGAGTCTCACTCAGATCTGCATGTTTGCACGACAAGCACTCTATCCACTTAGATCTAACAACATGACACCATAATTTATATATAACTAAAAGCAGGGGAATTGAAAAAGTTATCTTAGGAAAATGAAGGCAAAAATATAAAAGAGATAGCTATAACCATGTCAGATAACATGAACACTCAGAACAAGACTTGTAAGTGTATATGAGACTTGTGAGTGCATATGGGGCTAACATGGAAATATCTATGTAATAGATAATATGATAGATAATAATTAACAAACATTAATAGATGTGAAGGGAGATACAGCCAACAATAATATTGACAGTAAAGCTACTTCAGACTAATTTGAAGAAGGGATATATCATCCAGATATAAAATTAGTAATGAAACCACAGATATAAACATTATAAACCAAGTGGAACTAAGAAGCTCTTATAGAACATTCTCAAACAGCAATATAACACACTCTTATAAAAGAAACATAAAAGAAACATGGAATGGTCTCCAAAATAGGTCATATATTTGGTCACCACAACTATCTAATTTAAAAACACTGAAATCAAATCAAGAAAGTTTTTTGACAACATTGATATGAAACTATAAAAAAAGAACAGTGAGAATTTGGGCAGGGAAAAAAGGTAAAAATATGTAGAATTATGAGCTAAAGAGATAGCTCAGTGGTTAAGAGCACTTGTTGCTCTAGCAGAAGAGAGGACCCAGATTCAGTTCACAGCATCCACATGGTGGCTCACAATCATCTACAACTCCAGTTCCACGTGATCTGATGCCTTCTTCTGATGTTCATGTGTACCATTCACACATGTGGTACAAATATCGACATGCAGGCAAAACACTAACACACATATTTTATAAATTGAGACATAGTCCATATTATTCATTGTTGTAGTTCAAATGGCTAGAAAATATCATCCAAATAAATTGTAATTACCAAGAACAGCAAAAATCAACCAAAATGAATTTAAGACATTAGAATAAAAATAAAAAAATAAATGAAACTACGAGTTTATTTTTAAATGTAAATAGCATTGACAACTCTTATGTTGATTAACCTAGAGAAGAGAAACTAATGAAGAAAACAGTCACTGAAAGTCTATACCACAGAAGTATAATGCATCATATAAAGTATATGAATAATTTCAAAGAAATGTGCAAACTTCTAGAAACATAAAAGTAGAAAACTTTAGCAAGTCTAAAGACAAACAAAAAGAACAAATCAGTGATTTTGATTTTCTCATTAGAGAAATGTCCAGATTCTGATGGCTTCCTTCTTAAAATCCTCCAAATTCTGAAGAAGAGGGAGGACTGATAAACACGTCTTAAGAGCCAAGTATTGAAATGAACTGAAAACATACAAGAAAACTGTAAGAAGAGCAAATTACAGGGCAATATCCCAGACTAACCTAGAAGAGAAATCCTCAACAATGTGCTAGTAAATGGAGTTCAACAGTAGATTGAATGTATCAGTCATCATAATTAAGTAGAATTTGTTGCTAGGAAACAAGCATGAAACAACACTGGAAAATCAGCAAACGTGGTATACAACTTGAACAGAATGAAAAACATGCAATCATTTCAACAAGTACAGAACTAGCATTTGAAAAAATTCAGCATCAACTTCATAATGAAAATTCAACAAATTTGATATGGAAGTGATACAATCTAAATACAATAAAGGAAGGAACTCATACCTGGTACTGTAAATTTAGTTGCAAACCCACAGCTGGGGAGCTCACAAACCCAAACAAAGAACCTTTTACTGTCATTTTGCTAGATGGACATGATGCTAAATGGACATGAAGTCAAAATGCTTTCTAAGTACTTATTGTTACTCCTATAGATTAGTGCTTGCTTTCAGCTTTCATCAGAGAAACTCTTTTATTTAAAAAAAAAGATTGTTTTCCATTTTACATACCAATCCCAGTTCTCCCTCCCTCCCCTTCTCTTGCCCTCCCCACCTCACCCAATCCATTCCTCAGGGAGGGTAAGGCCTCCCTTGGGGAGTCAAGATGCTTTTTTTTAGTACTAGTTACTATTTAATATGGACTCACATTTGGCCAAAATATGTGTAATATATGACATAGGAGTTCTAAGCCCTAAATGGACATGCACATCACACCCATTTAAGTCTCAGGAAACAACATGGAAGAGGTTAATGAAAGAATGGAAGAGCTGCAGGAATCCACAAGGTTGACCCCACCTTGGTCCGCTGGCAGTGGTCCAGAGGGTGCCTGGACTGGTCTACTCTAGTGACCAACCTAGCAAATAACCTAGCTGTCATCATAGAGCCTTTGTCAAGTGACTGATGGAGGCAGATACAGAGATCCGCAGCTAGGCACCAGGCTGAGTTCCAGGAATCCAATTGATGAGAGAGAGAAGAGATACTGTGTAGCTAGAGTTTTCCTGCCTGGCCCACAGTCAGGACAAATCTCTCTCACCTGCCAGTCCCACAGCCACTCAGACCCGACCAACTAAACATAGAGACTTATATTGGTTACAAACTGTATGGCCATGGCAGGCTTCTTGTTAACTGTTCTTACAGCTTAAATTAATCCATTTCTATAAATCTATACCTTGCCACATGGCTCGTGGCTTACCGGCATCTTCACATGCTATTTCTCATCGTGGCGGCTGGCAGTGTCTCTCTGACTCAGCCTTCCACTTCCCAGCTTTATTCTCCTCCTTGTCCCGCCTACACTTCCTGCCTAGCCAATGGCCAATCAGTGTTTTATTTATTGACTAATCAGCAACACATTTGCCATACAGAACATCCCACAGCAATACTGCAGGCAAGGGACTTCGAGATCATGATGGGAGGACGTGCAGAGATGACCGGTCACACTGGTGGAAGCCCATGAACTGTGGACTGGTGGCTGTGGAGCCCCCATGGGACTAGACTAGGCCCTCTAGATATGGAAGATGGTTGTTTGGCTTGAACTGTTTGGGGGGACACCCAGGCAGGGGAATCGGGATCTGTCCCTGGTCTATGGGCAGGCTTCTGGAACCCGGTGCCTGCGGTGTGACACCTTGCACAGCCTTGGTGCAGTGGGAAGGGGCTTGGACCTGCCTAGGTTCAGTGTGCTGGGCTCTGCTGACTCCCCATGGGAGACCTCGATTTAGGGGCTGTGGGGCTCCGGGGTGGCTTGGGAAAGAGGGCTGGGGGTGGGAGGAAGGAGGAGGGGGGATCTGTGGATAGTACGTGGAGTGAGTAGAAAATTTCTTAATAAAGAAAAATGAAAGAAAAAAAAGAATGAAAGAGCTGGAGGTTGGAAAGAGTGCTGTGAAACAGTGTGTTTTGGACATGACATGCCCATTGTATTTATGAATTGATGGCATCTGTGGATTCCTGCAGTGAACCTGAACAAGACTGTGACTACCATAATTTCATCATGCATGGAGGAGAAGATCATGAGCTTCCACTCCTCACTGTGGGTCTATGAGCAATTAATGCATACTAGAGGAGAGGTTGTCATTTTTCTGAGCTGTGCTGCCAATGACTGACAACTTGCCCATGTTCCAGGAAAAAAAAAACCCACTTACATTCATTCAAACATCCTTAATTAAATTCAGTAGTCAAAAAAAAGACACCAAAGTAGGAGGGGAATTGTGGGAAGAAGAAGGAGGAGGAATGAGAGAATAATGGGGGGTGGGGTGAGGATGGGAATAAAATGTCTCAAGTTCAGTATATGCATGTATGAAATTGTGAAAGAATAAAAGTGTGTCAGAATACATTTTATACAACAAATACACAAACTAAGTAAAAATGAAGAGTATAAAAAGTGCATTGAAACAAAATAAGCCTTTGCCTTTTAAATATGTCAAAGTTCTCTTGTACTGTCTATGTTGCATTAGAAATTGTAAGAGGTTATTTTTTAACCTTTCATTCATCCTCAAAATGAAAATTCTGTTTTTTTTAATTTTTTTTTCATTTATTTTACATACTGACTGCAGTTTCCCCTCCCTCCTCTCCTCCAAGTCCCTCCCACATACACTTCCCATCTACACCCCTCCCCTTCTACTCCTCCTCTGTCTCCATTCAGAAAGGGGCAGGCCTCCCATGGGCTTGAGCAAAGCATGGCACATCAAGTTGAGGCAGGACCGAGTTCCTCCCCTTGTGTCAAGGCTGTGGCAAGGTAATCCAACATTTTGGGGAACAGGTCCCCCAAAGCCAGCTAAGCACCAGGGACAGGTCCTGATCTCACTGCTAGAAGCCTTACAAAGATACCAAGCTACACAACTGTAACACACATGCAGAGGGCCTAGATCAGTCCCATGGAGGTTCCCTAACTGTTGGTCCAGAGTCCATGGGCTCCCACAGGCTCAGGTCAGCTGTCTTGGTAGGTTCCCCTGTCATGTCCCCACTCAGTGGTACAATCCCTCTTTTTCTTCAGCGAGATTCCTGAAGCTCAGCCCAGTGCTTGGGTATGGATCTCTGCATCTGCTTCCATCAGTTACTGGATAGAGTGTCTCTGATGACAGTTAGGGGAGTCACCAATCTGATTACAGTAGATGGCCAGTTCAGACACCCTCTTCACTATTGCTAGGAGTCTTAGCTGCAGGGTTATCCTTGTGGATTCCTGGTGGTTTCCTTGTCACCAGGTGTCTCCCTAATCCCAAAATGCCCCCCATCAAGATGTCTCTTTCGTTGTTCTCCCCCTCTGTCCTGCCTCCAACCTGCCTCCAGCACCCAGCCCGCCCAACCTGCTCCCTCCAGATCCCATCCCTCCATCCACCCTTGCCCCACCCCCAGTTTACCCAGGACATCTCTTCTATTTCCCCTTCCCAGGGAAATCCATGGATCCCTCGTTGGGCCTTCCTTGTTATCTAGCCTCTCTGAGGCTGTGGATTGTAGGTTGGTTATCCTATACTTTACTCCTAATACCCACTTATGAGTACATTCCATGTTTTTTTTTCCTTTTACATACCAAACCCTGTTCCCCTCCCTCCTCTTTTCCTGCTCCCCACACCTCCCCCCATTCCACCCCTATCTCCTCCTAATAGAGGGTAAGGCCTCCCTTGGGTAGTCAACACAGACTAGCATATCAAGTTGGGGCCAGATGTAGCCCCTCCCTTGTGCATCAAGGCTGAGTAAGGCATCGCATCATAGGGGATGGGCTCTAAAAAGCCAGTTAATGTTCCTGGGATAAGTCCTGGTCCCATTCAGGGGACCCACAAACACGCAACTGTCACCCACATTCAGAGGGCCTAGTTCGGTCCCATGCAGGCTCCGCAGCTGTCAGTCCAGAGTCCATGAGCTCCCATTAGCTTGGGCCAGGTGTTTCTATGTTTTTTTCCCATCATGATTCTGATCCCCCTTGCTCTTATAATCCTTCCTCCCTCTCTTCAACTGAACTCTAGGATCTTGGTCAAGTGTTTGGCTATGGGTCTCTGCATCTGCTTCCATCAGTCACTGGATGTAGGTTCTATGATGACAATTAGGGTAGACACCAACCTGAGTGCAGGAGAAGGCTAGTTCTAGCACCCTCTCCACTATTGCTGAGTCTTAGCTGGGGAGAATCTTGTGAGTTCCTGGGGATTTTCCTAGCTGCAAATTTCTCCCCATCCCCTTAATGGTACACTCTGTCAGGATATCTTTTTCATTGCCCTCCACTTATCTCCCCCATGTTCCCACATGTTCCAACCTCCTATCCCCTCCCCTCTATTCTCCTATCCCAGTTTACCCAGGAGATCCTAACCCTTTCCCCTTCCTGCAGTGATCCATGTATGTTCCTCTTACTGTCCTCTTTACCTTGCTTCTCTGGGGTTGTGGATTGCACCCTGGCTATTCTTTACTTTGTGTCTAATATTCACTTATGAGTGAGTACATACCATGTTTGTTTTCTGGGTCTCGGTTACCTCACTTAGGATGACTTTTTTTCTAGTTCCATGCATTTGCCTGCAAATTTCATGATGACATTGATGTTTACTGCTGTGTGATACTCCGTTGTGTATATGTACCACATTTTCTTCATCCATTCTTCAGTTGAAGGGCATCTAGGTTGCATCAAATGGAAGAAGAGCAACCCAGAGCTCCACCTTTTTGGATTAAAGGAAGAAATGGGTAGATGGCAGTGTAAGAACACGTTAAACAACATAAAGAGCAATATGGCACTATCAGAACCTAGTGATCCTACAACAGCAAGACCTGAACATCCCAAAGCAGATGATCCAGAAGAAAAAGAACTTAAAATAACTTTATGAAGAAGATAGAGGACCTAAAAGAGGAAACAAAAAATTCCATTAAAGAAATGGAGGAAAGGACAAACAAAAAATTGGAAGAAATCAAGAAATCTCTTAAAGAAAGTCAAGAAATCCAAGGAGAAAACAGTCAAGATGAAGGAAACAGTTGAAGACTTGAAAATTGGAATAGTGGCAATAAAGAAAACACAAACTGAGGGAATTCAGGAAAAGGAAAATCTGAGTAAATGAACAGAAACTACAGAGGCAAGCATAACCAATAAAGTACAAGAAATGGAAGAAGGAATCTCAGGCATTGAGGATCTGATAGAGGAAATAGTTCCATCGGCCAAAGAAAATGTTAAATCCAGCAAAGCTTTAACACAAAACATCCAGGAAATCTGGGGCACCATGAAAAGACCAAACCTAAGAATAATAGGGACAGAAGACAGAGAAGAATTGCAGCTCAAAGGCACAGAAAATACATTCAACAAAATGATAGAAGAAAACTTTCCCAACCTAAAGAAAGACATGCCTATGAAGGTACAAGAACCATACAGAACACCAAATAGACTGTACAGGAAACAGTCCTCTCATCACATAATAGTCAAAACACTAAACATACAGAATAAAGAAAGAATATTAAGAGCAGCAAAGGAAAAAGGTCAAGTAATATATAAAGGCAGACCTATCAGAATAACACCCGACTTCTCAATGGAGACTCTGAAAGCCAGAAGGTCCTGAACAGATATTCTGCAAATACCAAGAGACCACAGATGCCAGCCCAGACTACTGTACCTAGCAAAACTTTCAATCACCATAGATGGAGAAAACAAGATATTTCATGGAAAAAAAACAGATTTAAACATTACATGTCTGTGGTATTGTATTCCCCCAAATATTGTGCATGCTAATAAACTTATCTGGGGTCAGAGACAGAACAGCCTCAATATTAAACATAAAGGATAGGCAGTGGTAGCACACGCCTTTAATTCTAGGATTCCAGAGGCAGAAATCCATGTGTTCAAGGATACAGACAGGCATGGTGATTCATCACGCCTTTAATCCCAGAAAGCAGCCTTTAATCCCAGGGAGTGGTGGTAGAAAGCAGAAAGTTATATAAGGTGTGAGGACCAGAAACTAGAAGCATTTGGCTGGTTAAGCATTTGGCTGGTTAAGCTTTTAGCTGGTTAAGCTTCAGACTTTCGAGCAGCAGTTCAGCTGAGAGCCATTGGGATGAGGACACAGAAGCTTCCAGTCAGAGGAAACAAGACCAGCTGAGAAGTTGGCCAGGTGCGGTTAGCTGTGGCTTGTTCTGTCTCTCTGACCATCCAGCATTTCACCCCAATACCTGGCTCCAGGTTTGATTTTATTAATAAGTACCTTTATGATTCCTGCTACACATGTCCACAAATCCAGCCCTTTCAGCCTCCTTTACATCATCAACTTGGTGTTTTGCAGGCCTCAAAAAGCAGCATTATTTGAACAATGCCAAGGTCTGTCCCCAGCATAAAGAGAAACTAGGTAAAGGTCGCAGTGACTTGTGAGGGTCTGCATGGCTAAAGATGGAGAAACAAATCCTCAGAAAATGTTCTCCTATTCAACCCCTTTCAAGCAGAATGTTGCTGAGCTATTTATTCTTTTTTTCAAAGAAAGGTCTTTCACACTAAGTTTATTTTTCCAAGTGCCAGAATGTGGGATGGGTGGCATGTGCCAGACTCATAATGTATTTTCAAGTCAATTTTTCCTACTTTAAAAGGGATTTTCTGACAAAATGCAAAGTACTTTAAATCTTCTTTATTTTTGTTTTCAGTTATCTATGTAACTTAGCTAAAGCAGTTATCCAAACCTATACTATGGGTTGAATTCTAGGTTGCCTTGAAAGTTCCTTAGCATCCCCTAAAAGTCTAAGGACACACACACACACACACACACACACACACACACACAAAAAAAAAAAAAAAAAAAAAATACAGACCAGTTATTTGCCAGACTGTAATATGAGGGACTCCTAGCACAATTACCAAAGGATCTTTGTTCCTATCTAAACACTCATAAGCCTGGTCTTTACCATCTGGACAGCCCTTGGTGTTCTAGTCTCTAGAATTTCCAAGAAAATCACAGATTAAGCTAGGTTCAAATGTTTCCAAATTCCTCCCACAAATCATTTTCCAAGACTTAAAGTTCATAGAGTTGGGTTTTTCATAGTAATGAGCACATTTTCTGGTGTCAATGTTCTGTATTAGTCAGTTGTATTGTTGCTGTGATCAAATGCTTGACAGGAGAACAAAAACTTAAGGGAGTAGAGATTTATTTTGGATCCCAGTTTCAGAACAATTAGCCCATGGTCACCTAGAACCATGAACTTGAGAACATTATAATGGCAAGAGTGTGTGACATGGAGTAATCATCACTTAATGGTGGAAAGGAAGTGTGGGACAAGGAAGGAACCAAGAACACTGCAAAACCTTCAAAGGCACATCCTAAATGATGTAGGCTTCATCTCAATATTTTCACTCTCTTCCAAAATAATGATATCAATTATCATTAAGTCACATGAGCATTATTGTGAAATTTCATATTCAAATCATAACAATTAACAATTTTAAATATATGTTTAATTTTCTAGGTTATATTTGGGTTTATAAAACATTGCTCACAGAATATCTTTAAAATTACTTGAAATTTGCCATGATTCTTGCTGTACAAGATGTATACAAATTTCATGTGATCTATCTTAATTCCTGCTATAATTCAAAATATTTTATACCTTAGAAGCAAAATCTTATTAAATGAACCACACCTATTTCTGGTCTTTGTCATTTAAAGATACTAGTTGCTTTCCTATGGTTCTTCTCAGAAAGTACTTACAATGATTCTAGTACAGGCAATAGTATAACACTTTCAATAAAAAAAAGCTAGCTAAAATACCCATAGATAGAACTATGACAACTGAGACGTGTACTCTCGCATGTAGGTATCTAATGGTGTTGCTTAAATTATTGTGATAGCATAGCATTTAACTCTGGAGTGTTGTAACTCTAGTGAAGAATATGATAGGTTCATGAAGTGTGCTACACTTTAAGGTTAATCAGACAAGAATTAATTACAAGGAACTAATGATGCATAATTTTTATGACTTTTTGAGTATTATTTATTAATATAAATGATATTGTTTTTCTTTATTTTTGAGCCATCTATATCCTACAACAATGCAGTAGTTTATTCTTTTATAAACAGGAAACTTACCGATTTCTCTAGAATTTGGAAACTCTTGTTAAGCATTCGTATTTCCATGGCAATATAATTGTTTGCATAATTTGTACAAGACTTCATCCTGTTTGGAACAGGACATAATTGGAAGCATTATTAATATGAGCAAGACTTTGAATCAAATGTGTTTCTTGATAACAAATTGCATATTATCAGATATGATCCAAGATTTCTGAAACTAAAATAGACTTCATAGCACCAATACTCACAAAGCCCTCTGGTCAGAAAAATAATCTGGTGCCTGGCTTATTCTCATCCTTACAGCTGAATACATGTGGGAGAACTGGTCTCTTGGTCTTGACTTCACCATTCTATGGCAGGAGCCACCATGATGACTGATCAGAAATCCTGTCCTCTAGACAAGATAGGAACATAAACAGAAGTATAAATCAAAGTGAAGAAATAATGAGTACTAGAATTTTTAACATTTCCTCTCAAGAACAAGGGCATCTTTACTGTAAAAAAAAAAAAGAAACAAACAACAACAACAAAAAAACCTACTGTCTCTGAGAAGCTACTAATTTCCATTCTCTCCCTACTGGCATATCACCCCCTCCAGGTGTACATCTAAGATTTCTCATATTAAATTCATATAAAAGAAAACCAGAATCGAGTGATGTTTAAGGCTCTGTGGAGTCACCATGAGTCTAAGTTATCCTGAATACAATAAATTTGCAAGTCATCCTTTAGGCAGGCAGCTCCATCCCAATTCAGAGAAAGAAATTACTTTTATGTCTTCATGGGAAATTCACATATCAGAAAGGACACATGGGGTATATTAGGGGCCTCAAGAATGGAGAGATTTCCACCAAGTTTTGCAGATGAAGTCTGCTGGTGACTTTATCTCTATTTTCATGGAGCTTTAAGATGACTTACATTGTTTATGAAAAGTTCTAAGGAAGAAAGCTTTAAAAAGCCTTTGTAGGTGATTACCATTTTTTTTTACACAGTTCTAAGCAGTCGTGTCAAATGTGATGAAACTAGACTTACTTTTAAAATGAGAATCAAAAATGAAGAGTGACTCTAGGGGGTGGATTTGATTTCAGTGGTTAAACTTAACTTTACAAAGTAATACCCTCATGAATATTAGATGATAGCTAACTCATTGCTTGAGCTATTTCTTCCTCTTGTTAAGCCCCATTTTAATACTCATTTTACTCTTTTGTTACATATCTATATATAGATGAGGTTCTAATGCCTTATTCTGTCAGTCTTAATTTTCAGTCCTCGAGCATCCTGAGATATTGCATTACAACTCTCAAAATTAACATTTCAATTGTTTTTATCCTACTTGCAGCACTAAGAACTGATGTACTTTTCTGACACCCTGCAAACTGATGCTGACAGAAATCACCGTAACAGATCATCCGTCTGTTCCTGATGCTGTCTTGGCTGTTTAGAAACTGTACCAGAACACCTGATACCACCATTAGTGAGGATACAATACAGCAAAAAAATAATTTGAGTCCAACAATACACATCAATTTTATATGTGATTTTTATACATACGTGTATAATGTAAATAAATATGTTGAAATTAATATATAATCTCCAGAACGTGCCCTCTGGACTCAGAAACTGATTTTACAGTCAATGGCCATGATCAATTTTTCTTTACTTTTCATAAAAATACCACTCATTTGAATTTCAAAGGTTCAAACCACCACGTAATCTGCATCTATTACCATTCTTGGCAGATGCATTAGCTGGCTTTTAATTAACCACATCAACACAATCAAATGACAAACTGATGAAGTTCAAAGGAAAGAATATCCCTTTTTACTTAACAGGAGAAACTTACAGAGACTACATTCTTTACCAAACTGTAGTCAGCACTTTTAGGCCCTCTTTTTAAAATATCTTTTTGTAAACTTTTAAAATAAATTTGTGTGTGTGCATACATGACAGAACACATGTGTGGAGGTTAGGGAGCAACACTGTGGACTTGATTCTCTCCTTCTACCTTTAAGTATGTTCTGGGAATCAAGCTCAGGTTTTCAGGCTTTTATGGCAAGTCCTTTTGCCAAAATTGAGCTCTCTCTCCAGTCCTTGAATATATCATGATATCTGATATCCATCTTCATCTTTTCAGAGTCCAATTTCAGAAAGAATCCCACTAAGCCACTTTATTTTTGTCATAGTCATATCTATGACAATTATTGGCAGTAAATCTCCATAAAATAATTAGAGTTACACACTTTGAAAATATAGTGGCATAGAATGAGCACTTTCATTGACAAAAAAAGGTTAGACACATAAAAAGGCAAACTGAGACCAAGACAAGAACTCATTTCCACCACTGATCCTGTACAGGTGGAGTCTGGTCAATTCCTGAGATGCCCTCAAAGCACTTTTACTACTCTTTCTGTTAAAAAAAAAAAGCCTCCTTCCTGCTTCCTTATCTGCAATTTTAAATATTTTCCTTTTAATGTGAAAACTGTGTTTTTCAAATACATTATTCTTCTCCCCAATTATTACTCCTAAATTATCTATAAGCAGCCAGCAAGATCCATTCTGTAGCATGAATGGGTAGGGTACCTTGAAGCTTACTTTGTCAAATTTGTTAGTACATCACTGTTGTATTCAGTATCATTAAAGTCTTGGGAACTGAACAAGGGTCTATTCTGGGAAATGAGGCCTCTGTTTTAATTTACCATACAATCCTTGTTCCATTTGATCCCTCATGGGTACGGTCTTCACTTTCCACATTGTTGTTGACATCCTAGTCTTGAGAATGAAATTCAACCTCAAATATGTAATTTTCAGTTTTTCTACTCCTCCTACTTTTCCCAGAATTTATCTCCAAAAGCTTTAAAACAAATACTGTCAGTCTATACCTCCCTCCTGATACCAATTTTCCATATTGGTTAATTTTCCTAACTGTGATGCAATGACAAAGAAAACAAAGTTCTCACCTGTCCTTTTTGTATTCCAAGTTGAATCCAATATATACCCTCTATTATGTTAGTTTTCATACCTACCGAAAAAATCTGAAATAAAGTCTTTCTACATTAACAAATATCAGATGTTTTTCTTTAACCTTATTTCCTTCCTTCAATAACTAATGAGCTAAAGAAAACATGTTGATTTATTTTATATATGGTAGTATATGACTAAGTATATATATTTTTAACAATAACAAAAAGCCCACACAGCAAGATGACTTGGTGGGACTGGAGAGATGGCTCTGTTGATAAAGGCTACAGGTCACAACCATGCACAAAAATAAATAAATAAAATGTAATAAAAACATATTTTAAAAGAGAAAATGTCACATCAAAAATAGAAGAAATGAAATATATCCTGCTGCCATTTGTTCCCACACTCATGCTTTCCCAGGCAGTGATGTTTTATCTGATGTTTCCTTTTCAACTTTCCCTCTCCATATATGACAAATGCAAGCATATATACATATAAATATAGTCTTCCTAAGTAAAAGCTAACTATATGCTATACTATTCTTCAACATCCTATTTTAACTTCACATATTCTGAACAGCTTATTAGTACATATTGGTCTACCTCATTCATTGAAATTATTTATATTGGCATTTCCACACATGTATATAAAGTATATAGATCTTATTAAACCTTCTATTATTCTTTCTTATCATCTCCCTTCCCCTTAGTGTTCCAAATCTTTAGCAATCTCACTTTTCTTTCATCCTTTTTAATATTTTTCCTAGATTGTATATGCAAAAGAAAACATGCATTTATTGTCTTTGTCGGACTGGATTATTTCCATAAGATGATGATAAGCATTTACATTAATTCTCCATGAAACAGTATAATTTCATTCTTATTTACAGCTGAGTAAACCTTTATACACATAATTTCTTCATCCATTCATCCACTGATGAGCACCAAAGCTGAATTCATAATTTGACTACTGGGGATACTGTGACATAAAATGCATAAACACGGATATACAGGTGCAATCATCAAATTGGCAGTGGAACTTTATAAACACTTGGAAAATTAAAATGAAGTTAAAATGACAAATAAATGCATTAAAAAATATTTACTATCCTGGGCTATTAGGAAAAAGCAAATCAGTACTCTATTTTGATTCCATTTCTCCCCAGTCAGAATTATTATCATCAAGAAAATAAGCAGCAACATCAACAAATGAGAGCAAGTATTTAGGGGGAAATGAGCAATTATTTACTGCTAGAGGGACTATTATTATAACTACTATGGAAATCAGTTTGGAAAGCCATCAAAATTGTAAAACAAAAGTTTCATAGTATTTAGCCATACCATTTCTTCATAAACCAAAAAGAATCCTTCCAATTAGTATATAAAAACCTATATAATTTATTTTAAATGTACTTTAATTCCTTGAGAATTTCATACATTGAATTTGATCACATTCATTCCTTCTTCTAAATTCTCCCAGATCTACCCCCCTACCCTACCCATCTAACGTGTGCCCTTTTTTAAAACCCATCAAGTTTAATTAGTGCCACCCATATACAAATGGATGTGGTAATTCACTGGAACATGTTGTACCTATAAGGGGCCAGACCATAAAATAAAAAACTCTCCATCTCCCAGTGGCTCCATATTACTAATAGCTTCTCAGCTAGGTGTGGGACTTCATGCCCACGCCCACCTCCACTCTCCATGTTGGTATTTGGTCTTCCTTAAATTTAAGTAGGTCTTCTAAGTGCTATTACAACCACTCCAAATTCATATGTACAAGTGAGCTGTTGTGTCCCTAAAATACTGTTTCTTTGTACTAATTCACAATATCTGGCTCTTATAATCTTTCAGACCCCTCTTCTGCAATGAACCCTGATACTTGGGAGAGGGAATGTAATATATATGTCCCATTTAGGACTGATGATCCTTCAGTCTCTTATTCTCTGCATGTGAACTAGTTGTGGGAATCTGTGATAATCATCACCCACTGCAAAAAGAAGTTTATCTGATGAGGATTGAGCAATACTCTAATTAATGGGTATAACAAGTCATGTTTATTATTATGTCCATTCAACAGAGTAAAAGTAGGTTCTCTCCTTGGGCTTAAGATCAATCTGTCCACAAGTTCTTGGTCCTAATGACTGTGTCAGATATGGGTTCTATCCTGTAGAGCAGTCCTTAAATACAATCTGAAAGTTTACTGTCCTGACACTCTTGCCACTATTATAGAAGTGGGTATATCTTGCCAGGCCAATCATTACTATATCTCACAGCATTCACAGATGGATAAGATTGATGGTTTCTTTTTTTCATCCAGCAGCATTTCATATCCTGGTACTATTAAATCTAGCCAGTAAAGATGAAGCTTCCAGGTGAGTGCCAGCTTGATTTCTCCATGCTCTGTCACTCAATTATGTGGTGTCTTTGGTAATAGAGTTGTATGATCAAATTCTGGAGAGTAAACAAGAGCAATGGCAATTGCCTATACTGTTTGGGCGATCTATAGGACCTTTGTAGCCAATGACTCCAAAAGATAACCCATTCCTGGTAGTGGGTTTTTATTGGTCTATGGTATCTAGCAGAGACACTGCTGCCCCCTTCGATGGTAATTCTATTTAAAGGGGTTTTTTATGTGTACATGTATATATTATAGAAAACTTCTGCAGTAGTAGGTTTTCACATGACTTTTTCTAAGGATGTTAAATGTTAGCTATCGTTCCCTATATTCTTTCATCTATCCTTTTCCCATTCCCTACCCCCATTTAATCTTTCCTATTATTTAATATTTAATATTCTTCTTTACCCTTTATATCACTTCATTCTAACATCCCTTTCTTGAAAGCCTCCCAGATGTCCTCTTACTAATTTCCTGACCTCTATGGTTATTCCAAATGGAACACACATATCTAGAGTTTCAAACCTAACATTCACAAATGAGAGAAAACGTGCAACATTCGTCTTTCTGGGTCTGGATTATCTCACTCAAATTGGTTGTTTCCAGCTCAATCTGTTTACCTATGAATTTCATTTTTCTTAACAGCTGAATAATATTCCACTGTATGAATGTGCCACTTTTTAATTATCCATTCCTACGTTGGTGGACAACTAGACTGTTTCCATTTCCTGGCAACTATACCCTGTAGTACAGGCATCAAGACTAAAAACTGATAAATGGCACCACATGAACTCAAAAGGCTCTGCACAGCAAAAGACACCATTATTTGAATGAAGTGGCAGCCTAGAGAATGGGAAAATGTTTACCAGCTGTACAGCCAACAGAGAGGTAATATCTAGAACATACGAAGAATTAAGAAAACTAAGCCCCAAGAAAACAAACAATCCAAAAGCATACATGGAACTAAACAGAAAGTCTCAAAAAATTAAATACAAATGGCTGAGGCATTTTTAAAATATATTCAACATCCCTTGTGTCAGGGAGAATTAACTTAAAACTATTTTGAGATTTCATCTCACCCCAGTCAGAATGGCTCAGATAGAAAACTATAATGATAAGTGCTTGCATGGATATGAGGGGAAGGGCAACACTTATTCACTGATGGTGGGAGAAAAAAATTGTACATCCACTGTGGAAATCAGTGTGGAGGGTTCTCAAAAAGCTAGAAATAGATGTATCGCATGATTCAGCTATAACACTCTTGCATGTGTACCCAAATCACTCTCTATCCCACTACAGAAATAATTACGCAGACATGTTAATTGGTACTCTATTCTCAATAGATAGGAAATGGAAATATCCTAGGTGTCCATTAACTGATGAATGTTTAGTGAATGTGCAGTACATTTACACAATTGAATATGATTCATTCTTTCTAAAGGCTCCCCAAGAGTTTGTATGTATATTTCACTACTTGTTTAGTCTTTCTACTGACAGACAAAGTTTAAGTCATTGTTAATAAAACAATACTATGGTAAATCTTTATATACCCATGCTTTTCAGGGCAAAAGTATTAGTTTTTAATATTCATAAAACTAAATTTTCTCAATATATGCGTATCTTTTTAATAAGTATTTACAATGTTTTCTCCATAAAGTTTTACAAATAAGTATAAAACTGTAGCTAGAATATTTTATTCAGCTCTCTCTCTTCCCCCAGAAGCAAACCTCAGGATCACTCCTAGCACTGTAACAAAACACCAGCTGCAGCTGCCACTCCACCCTTTCTACTACTGCTATGGATACCACAGAGCATCCCCTCCTGGCCTCACCTGCTTGCCTAGTCACTGTGTCCTAGTCCCTAACTCTGGTGAACACCCACTGCTCAAACATAGACCAAGCCTTCCAGAAGACCAGGCAGGCTGTCCACAGACTTCTCCACTCACTCTGGTTCCCCCAGTACCAAACCTCAGGGTCGCCTCTAGCTATGTAACAGACCATCTTTCCCTGGCCTCCCATTCCCCCAGCATCCAACACCTAAAGAAGGAGATGCCTATGAAGGTACAAGAAGCATACAGAACCCCAAATATATTGGACCAGAAAAGACCATCCTCTTGCCACATAATAATCAAAACATTAAACATGAGAACAAAGAAAGAATATGAAAAGCTGCAAAGGAAAAAGGCCAAGTAACATATAAAGGCAGACCTATTAGAATTACCCCCAACTTCTCAATGGAGATTCTAAAAGCCATAAGAGACCACATGCCAGCCCAGATTATTATACCCAGCAAAACTTTCTGTCACCATAGATGGATAAAATAAGATATTCCATAATAAAGTCTAATTTAAGCAACACCTATCTAAAAATCCAGCCCTACAGAAGGTGCTCAAAGGAAAAATCAAACCTAAAGAGGTTAACTACACCCACAATAAAATAGGAAGAACTGTCACACCAGCAAAACCAAAAGAAAAGAAACACACACACACACACCACCACCACCACCACCACCACCAACAACAACAACAACCAGAACAACAACAACAACTAAAATAACAGGAATTAACAAACATTGGTCATTGATATCTCTCAATATCAAAGGAATCAATTTCCCAATAAAAAGACCCAGACTAACAGAATGGATTAAAAAAAAAAACAGGATCCATCGTTCTGCTACATACACAAAACACACCTAAACATCAACACTAGACATTACCTCAGAGTAAAAGGCTGAAAAAGATTTTCCAAGCAAATGGTCCCAAGAAGCAAGATGATTTTTAATATCTGACAAAATAGACTTCATACTAAAATTAATCAGAAGAGATGGAAAAGGGCATTTCATACACATCAAAGAAAAATCCACAAAGATGTTTCAATTCTTAACATCTATGCCCCAAAGGAGAGAGCACCCACATTTGTAAAAGAAAAATTACTAAAGCTTAAACCGCATATTGACCCTTACATATTGATAGTAGGAGACCTTAATACCCAACTCTTATCAATGGACAGGTCATCCAAAAAAAAACTAAACAGAAATACTGGAACTAACAGATGTTATAACAGACCTAATAGATATCTATAGAACATAGAACACTTCACTCAAACAAAAAATGTGTGTATGTATATGTATATATGTATATGTATTCTCAGCACCTCATGGGAACTTTCTCCATAGTTGACCACATACTTGGTCATGAAGCAAGACTCAACAGATACAAAAAATTGAAATAACTCCCTACATCATATCAGACCATCATGGATTAAAGCTGGGTATCAACAACAACAGAAACATCAGAAAGCCTACAACCTCATGGAAACTGAGTAACTCTATACTGAATGAAAAATTGGTCAAGAGAGAAATAAAAAAATGAAAGACTTTCTAGAATTCAATGAAAATGAATACACAGCATACCCAAACATTTGGGACACAATGAAAGCTGTGCTAAGAGGCAAGTTCACAGAACTAAATGTCTACAAAAAAAATTGGAGAGATTTCATACTAGCAACTTAACAGTACATCTGAAAGCTCACAAAAGAGGAGTAGATGGCAAGAAATGAACTGAGGGCAGAAATCAAAAGCAAAGAGAACAATACAAAGAATCAATGAGACAGAGAATCGATTCTTTAGTAGGGGATGAGAACATAAGGGAATGGGATGGTCGAGCTGAAACAGGGATGGAGTGGGAAAGCAATGAAAGAGATACCATGATGGAGGGAGATATCATGGGGATAGCGAGAAACTCAGTGCTAGGGAAGCTGCCAGGAATCCCCAAGGATGACCCCAGATTGGACTACTAGAAATAGTGGAGAGGGTGCCTGAACTGAACTGGCTTGCCCCAGTGATCAGATCAGTGAATACCCTGTCATCACAAAGCTTTTCTCCAATGACTGATGGAGGCAGATTCAGAGATCCACCCAAACACCAGGCAGAGCTCCAAGAGTCCAGTAGGAGAGAGAAAGGAGGGGATTCTATGAGCAAGTGCATCAGGATCATGATGGGGAAACCTACAGAGATGACTAAACCAAACTAGTGGGAACTCATGAAAGTTGGATCAATGTCTGTGGAGCCCACATAAGACTGGACTAGGCCCTCTGCATGGTGAGACAATTGTGTAGCTTGATTTGCTTGGGAGGCCCCCTGGCGGTAGAATCAGAATCCATCCCTGATTCATGAGGGGGCTTTTTGGAGCCCACTATCTGTGATGGGACACCTTGTGCAGCCTTGAGGCAGGGGGAAGGGCTTGGACTTGCCTCTACTGGATGTGCCTCCCCATAGCAGGCCGTGCCTTCTTGTGGAGGGAATTGGGAGATGGGTTGGGGGAGGCTGGGGGGTGGGAGGAGGGGAGAGGGGGATCTTTGATTGATGTGTAAAATGAATGAAAATTTTCTTAATAAAAAATAGTAAAAATTAAGCCATGTTTTACCACCAAAGAAAAAAAAAGAAAAAGAAAAAGATAGACAAACCTTTATCCAAACTAACTAAAAGGAAGTGAAAGAATATCCAAATTAACAAAATCAGAAACAAAAAGGGGGCATAACAACAGACACCAAGGAAATACAAAGAATCAGTAGCCCATACTTCAAAAACCTGTACTCCACAAATTGGAAAATCTAAAAGAAATGGGCAATTCTCTCAATGCATGTACCAAAGTTAAATTATGATCAGATAAACAATTTAAATAGACCTATAACCCCTAGTGAAATAGAAGCAGTCATTAAAAGTGTCCCAAACAAAGAAGGTCCAAGGTTAGATAGTTTTAGTGCAGAATTTTACCAAACTTTAAACTAAGAGTTAATGCCAATACTCCTAAAATTACTCCACAAAATAGAAACAGAAGGAACATTGCCAAATTCATTTAATGAGGCCAAAGTCACTCTGATATCCAAACCACATACTCAACAAAGAAAGAGAATTATAGACCAATTTCCCTTATGAGCATAGATTCTGAAATACTAGTAAATTGAATCCAAAAACATGTCAAAAAAGATCAACCACTATGATCAAGTAGGCTTCATCTGAGAGATACAGGAATGGTTCAAAATGTGAAATTAAGAACATGTAATCCACCATATAAGTGAAGGAAAAAAAACACATGATCATCTCATTGGATGCCAAAAAGCCCTTTACAAAAATCCAATACCCCTTCATGGTAAAAGTCATGGATAGATTAGGGATACAAGGGACATACCTAAACATAAGAAAAGCAATTTACAGCCAGCCTATAGCCAACATCAAATTTAATAGAGAGAAACTCAAATAAATTTCATGAAAAATAGGAACAAGACAAGGTTACACACTCTCTCCATATATAATACTTGAAGTTCTAGCTAGAGCAATAAGATAACTGAAGGAGATCAAGGGGATACAAACTCAAAAGGACGAAGTCAAAGTATTGTTATTTGCAGATGATATGATAGTACCCATGAGTGACCTAAAAATTCCACCAGGAAACTCCTACAGCTGATAAACATTTTCAGCAAAGTAGTTGTATACAAGAATAACTTTAAAAAAAATCAGTAACCCTCCCATATAGAAACAACAAAAGAACTCAGAAAGAAATCAGGGAAATGATACCTTTCACAATAGTCTCAAATAATATAAACTATCTTGGGGTAACTCTAACCAAGCAAGTGAAAGACCTGTATGACAAGAACTTCCAGTCTTTGAAGAAAAAATTGAAGAAGATATTAGAAGATGGAAAGATCTCCCATGCTCATGGATCAGTAAGATTAACACAGTAAAAATGGCCATCCTACCAAAAGCAATCTATAGATTCAGTGCAATCCCCATCAAAATTCCAACACAATTCTTTGCATATCTTGAAAGGATGAGTCTCAACTTCATATAAAAAAACAAAAAACACAGGATAGTTAAAACCATCCTGAACAATAATGGAACTGCTGGAGGTATCACCATCCCTGATTTCAAGTTGTATTATAGACCTATAGTAATAAAAAAACACATGGTATTGGCATAAAAATAGACACACATTGATCAGTGGAATTGAATTAAAGACCCAGACATAAATCCACACACCTATGGACACCTGATTTGTTTTATAAAGAATCCAGAAATTCGTAAGGGAAAAAAGGAAAGCATCTTCAACAAATTGTGCTGGTGGAACTGGATGTCTGCACATACAAGAATGCAAATAGATCAATATCTATCACCCCACACAAAACTCCAAGTCCAAGTGGATCAAAGACATCAATATAAAACCAGACACACTGAACCTGGTAGAAGAGAAAGTGGGAAATAGCCTTGAAAGCATTGGTACAGGAGACTACTTCCTGAATAGAATACCGATAGCACAAGCACAATTAATAAAAGGGATCTCATGAAACAGAAAACAGCATTTGTAAGGCAAAGAACACTGTAACACGAATTCTAATTGGTCTTAATAATAAAAACCTGGAGTCAGATATGGGGGTAAATGCAGAAAGATCAGAGAAGTAAAGGAGCCAAAGTCACCATTTACCTCCATGACTCTCAGACAGTAGCGAGACTTCTTATCTCTACTGAATCCTCAGATCAAAAAGGGGGGCTGAGCTCCTGTCTCCTCCCGCCTTTTATTACTGTCTCCACCTCTCTAGTGCTGGGATTAAAGGCATGAGCCTTCACAGCCTGGCTCTGTTTCTTTTAGACTGGATCAATCTCTTGTAGCCCAGGGTAGCCTTGAATTCCTGATCTTCCTACTTCCTCTTCCCAAGTGCTGGGATTAAAGGTGTGTGCCACCACTGCCTGGCCTCCGTGGTTAACTAGTGGCTAGCTCCGCACTTGATATCCAGGCAAGAGTTATTTTTTAGAGCACAAACAAAATACCACCACAGGACACTGTCAATAGGACAAAACGGCAGCCTACAAAATGGGGAAAGATTTTTACTAGCCTCACATCCAATATAGGTCTAATATCCAAAATATATACTAAGAACAAAAAGCTAGATATCATAAAACCACAAATAATCCAATTAAAAATGCATTACAGATATAAACAGAATTCTCAATAGAGGAATTGCAAATGGCTGAGAATCACTTAAAGAAATGTTCGACATCCTTAGCCATTAGGCAGTGAAATGCAAATCAGAACTACTTTGAGATTCCATCTTACACCTGCCAGAATGGCTAGTATCAATAACACAAGTGACAGCTCGTGCTGGCATGGATGTGGAGCAAGGGGAACACTTCTCCATTGCTGGTGGGAATGCAAACTTGTACAGCCACTTTGGAAATCAATGTCTGTTACTCAGCACAATCTACCTCAGCACACAGTTATACCATTCCTGAGCATATACCCAAAGACGCTCCGTCTTATCTCAAGGACACTTACTTGCTCAACTATGTTCATAGAAGCTTTATTCATAATAGCCAGAAACTGGACACAACCTAGATATCCCTCAACTGAAGAATGGATAAAGAAAATGTGGTATATTACACAATGGACTATTACTTAGCAGTTTAAAAAATGACATCATGGAATTTGAAGGCAAATGGATGCAACTAGAAAAAAAAATCATTCTGAGTGAGGTAAACAAGAAACAGAAAGATAAATATGGTATGTATTTAGTTATAAGTGGCTATTAGCTGTTAAGTACACAATAATCAAGCTTCACTCCACAGACTCAGAGAAATTAGGTAAAGACAAGGGCTCTAAGGGGGAAGCATGTATCTTCCTAGGAAGAGCAAACAGAATAGATCTTGCAGGTGGACTGGGGGTGGGCTGGGGTAGAGAGAAAGGGAGAGAGTGTGGGGAAAGATGACTGGAATTGGGGGGCACTTGAGAGGGTGGTATGGAAACCTAGTGCAGTGGAAACTTCCTAGAATCTATGTGGGTGACTCTAGTGAGGACTGCTAGTAATGAAGGACACAGAGTATAAACTGGCCATCTTTTGTAACCAGGCAAGTCTTCCAGTGGTGGGACTTGGTTGTATTCAGTAGAGTTGTTGGCCGAGGTGGTCCCATGGAAATCCCTAAACAGTCCAGACTGATGCTAGGACAGAGGGATGCTCCCAAAAACCTGTCAGATGGGCCCCACCGTTAAGGACAATCTCCACACAGCTCACTGAATGTGGAGAGGTTGAGTTGGTACTTGCATGGAGCCTTCACCCCTATCTAGTCTCTTTTGCATGGGAAGGTACTCTGCAGGCTACTGAAAGATGAACCTGGACACTAACCCAACCACACAACCCTTGACCTCCAATTCATCCTGCCTAAAAGATGTGCTGGGCAATGGTGGCAAAAAACTTGTGGGGTTGGTCAAACAATGTCTGATTTAACTTGACGCACATACCACAAAAAGGAGTCCATTTCCTCCATTGCCTGAATAGCCAGGAACAGGAGACTGGATAGCCCAGAGAATTAGGGTAGAACCAAACACAACTGCCAACAAATATAGTAAAAATTCTTAATGATGTTCTGCTATACTCACAGATTTGGTGCTTTGTCCAGTCATCATGAGAGGCTTTCTCTGACATCAGATGTAGAGACCCACAACCAAACATTATGCAGAAAGTCCAAATCGGAGGTCTCCATCAGGTCCCTCCCCTTAAGAGTTCCAGGAACCCCATGGAAGAGAGGGAGGAAAGATTGTACGAGTCAGAGGGGATTGAGGACACCAAGATCATGGCCCTCTTAATCAATTAAGTAGGACTCCTATGGGCTCACAGAGACTGAAGTGGCAAGCGCACGGGGCCTGCATGAGCTGGCACCAGGTCCTCTGTATGTATGTTATGGCTGTTAGCTTGGCATTTTTGTGGGACTCCTAACAGTTTGAACAGGTGTGTCGCTGACTCTTGCTTGCTCTTGGAACTCTTCCTCCTGCTGGGTTGCCTTGTCCAGCTTTAGTGTGGGGCTTTTGCCATGTCTTATTGTATCTTCTTTTGTCCTGTTTGGTTGTTGTCTCTTAGAGGCCCACTATTTTCTGATTAGAGATGGGTGGGGTATATATGGGCAGAGCTGAGGTAGGGGGAACTCGGAGGTGTGCGGGGAGGGGTAACTGTGGTTGGGATGTATTATATGAGAGAAGAATCTATGTTCAATTTTCTAAAAAAAATTTTATTCATTTCCAAATTTCTAGTATTTAAATGACAACTTCCTTTTAATAGGAGATTCAGCTTCAATACTTTCTTTTTAAATAGAAATTACAGTAATGCATATGGATAACAAAATATATGAAAGGTTTCATAAAGCAAATATATAACATTAAAGAAATTTCCTTGTGAATATTACTGTTAAATAATAAGATGTTCATTGTTGCTTTTTAATGCATGGTAATGCAGACTTTATTAAGGGTTATCATGAAAGGGACAACAGCATGCCAACAGTATATTTCAGTGGGAGAAAAATTAGGCTCATCTCTAAATACAACATGCATGGAGAGTATTTATAACAAAGAAACAACGGAAAGGTCAGTGTATGAAAAACTGCTGAGAACAAATGTCAAGAGTAATGGGAATTCTACAAAACCTGTTTCAACAGGTTTTAGTGATAAAAGACCAGAGTATTCAGCAGTAACTTTGACCATAGTGGAAGATGAGGAACCTGGCCAAATACCAAGAGTGATTAGATACCAAGGGTGTGAGAGCATTCTTATTAAACTGATTTACCACAGTTTTGTTTAAAGTGTTTTACGAGGATGTATACAAATGGACTTAAGAAAAATTTCACGTGACCAAAATTCATTTGAACAGAAAAACCTTTGTCATATTTTATGCCAAGAAATAGAACACTGATAGGATTCTCCAAGTCTCCATTCCTCCAGTTTCTTTAAGATCTCATAAGTGTTTCTCAGAGAACTAACATCTTAAAATTTAAAATTGCCGGGTTTTTTTGCTTTATTTTAATTTACTATCCATGTCTGCCTCCCCCAGAAAAAAAAATTAGTTTAGGGATTTTTTATGAGCAGAAAAACTATATATATATTTTTCCTTTCATTTTCTTTTAAAAGATGTTTTAGAGGCTGGAGAGATAGTTAATGGGTAAAGTGTTTGCCACAAAAGCATGAAGACCTGAGTGTAGATCTCTAGAACTGTTCAAAAATAGGTGGGAACAGTGGCCCACCTGTAATTGCAAGGCACAGGAGGCAGAGACAGGGAATCCCTGGAGGAAGCTGACTAAATAGACTAAGGTAAACATTGAGCTCTGGGTTCACTCAGAACCCCTGCCTCAATATATAATATGGAATACAATGAAGGAAAACACTTGAAGTTAACTCCAGACCTCCTTGCACAATGCAACCTCCCACATAAGCCTGTGTATACACGTGCACCACACACAAATATATACATATAAAAACAGGAAAAGATTTATCATTGTGTGGAGGTTTCACTTAAATTTTGGCAGCTCATTAATGTCCAGTACTATGTAATATTACATTTCATAATATACTAAGTGTTTCTTTACATTACTGAAAGGAATGGGTCTTTACATTTTTAGGTGTACTATACATAAGTCTGCCATGAACAGTCTTATGTTCTATCTTGGTAACATGTATGTATTTCTGTTTGTTTTAGTCCATGTAATGTAAATATTGAGTCATATTGTGTTTAAACACCTTTCAATCTGTTAACTATTCCTATTCTGATAAGCGTTTAAGATTTTATCCAATTTCCCAATGTTGTCTACTCTTGTTTTATTTCTAGTATTTCTGTTTTTTTTATTTATTTTTCTATTATCAGCTTGATACAGTATAAATTCTTATCCTAACTGTGAAATGTTTCATTGAGGCTTGCCCAGTATTTGAGTATAAAGAAAACTTACTATAAGCCACAGTCATCCTAGGGTCCCCCCTGCTATGTAGCCTCCCTGGTTCTGTAGGTTGCAGTCTGATTGTTCTTTGCTTTATATCTAGAATCCACTTATGAGTGAGTACATACCATGTTTGTCCTTCTGGGCTTGGGTTACCTCACTCAGGATGATATTTTCTAGTTCCATCCATTTGCCAGAAAATTTCATGCTGTCACTCTTTTTCTCTGCTGAGTAGTACTCCACTGTGTATATGTACCATATTTTCTTCATCCATTCTTCAGTTGATGGGCATCTAGGATATCTACCTACAGAATGGGAAAAGACCTTCACCAACCCCACATCTGACAGAGGACTGATCTCCAAAGTATATAAAGAACTCAAGAAACTAGACATCAAAATACTGAACAATTCAATTAAAAATATGGGCTAAAGAGCTAAACAGAGAATTCTCAAAAGAAGAATCACAAATGGCTGAAAGACACTTAAAGAAATGCTCAACATCCTTAATCATCAGAGAAATGCAAATCAAAAGGACTCTGAGATACCATCTTTCTGTTTAAAAAAAAATCATATTGAGTTATTTATGCTATATTTCCCAACTTATACCTTAACTTTCACTCTATTAATGGTATCTTTGGTAAATGCTTTTTTATCATCTGTATTTTCCTTTATGGTTACTGGCTTGTGTCTAATTTAAGAAATCCGGCTCCGGACTTCCCTTTTGGAAAACTGGTGAGTACCCTTCCTTGCCCCAGACCCCATCCCTGGGCACCAGCCACTCCAGGGAAGACCTGCCCAACTTGGCCCCAGGTTCTGGCCACCGGGCAGGTTCCCTGCTAGCCCCACCGGGAAGGATCCCCTTCTCCAAGACCCCTGGCAGACCCTGCAGTCTCCACGCCCTGCCCCCACTCCCATCCCCCTGAGCCCCAAGCCTCTTCCTGAGACTTAGAGGCTGGCCCCCAGCTCCCATCTTGCTCCGGACTTCCCTTCTGGAAAACTGGTGAGTACCCTTCCTTGCCCCAGACCCCATCCCTGGGCACCAGCCACTCCAGGGAAGACCTACCCAACTTGGCCCCAGGTTCTGGTCACCGGGCAGGTTCCCTGCTAGCCCCACCGGGAAGGATCCCCTTCTCCAAGACCCCTGGCAGGCCCTGCAGTCTCCACGCCCTGCCCCCACGCCCATCCGCCTGAGCCCCAAGCCTCTTCTTGAGACTTAGAGGCCGGCCCCCAGCTCCCATCTTGCTCCGGACTTCCCTTTTGGAACACTGGTCTGGCTGAACCAAGTGTGCGGATAAGGCCAGTAACGAACCACAAGGAGATGGGCAGACGTCAAGGCAGAAACATATACAACAAAATGAATAGCAATACAGCATCACCAGGCCCTAGCCCTCCTCCAACACCTAGACCTGAACATCAGAAATTGGAAGAAGCAGAAGAAAACAGCCTTATGAATGACATCATGAAGAAGCTAGAGGCTTGTGTAGAGGAAAAGACAAAAAAATGTGAAGAACGCTGTAAACAACTAGAGGAAAGGGCAAACAAATTAGAAGAAATCAATAAAGTCCTGGAAGAAAACAATAAAATACTGAGAGAAAATCAAGAAAAATCAATGAAACAAATGAAGGAAACAGTCCAAGACCTGAAAAGGGAAATAGAAAAAATGAAGAAGACACAAACAGAGGGAATGCTGGAAATAGAAAATCTGAGAAAACGATTGGGAACTTCAGATGCAAGTATAATCAACAGAATGCAAGAGATGGAAGAGAGGATCTCTAGCATTGAAGATACAGTAGAAGAAATACATTCATCAGTCAAAGAAAACACTAAAGCCAACAAAGTCATGAACCAAAATGTCCAAGAAATTTGGGACACCATGAAAAGACCAAACCTAAGAATAATAGGGGTCGAAGAAGGAGAAGAATAGCAACTCAAGGGCACAGAAAATATATTCAACAAGATCATAGAAGAAAACTTTCCCAACTTAAAGAAGGAAATGCCTATGAAGATACAAGAAGCTTATAGAACATCAAACAGACTAGACCCCCAAAAAAAGTCCCCTCGCCACATAATAGTTAAACAACTAAACGTACAGAATAAAGAAAGAATATTAAGAGCAGCAAAGGAAAAAGGCCAAGTGACATATAAAGGCAAACCCATCAGAATAACACCCGATTTCTCAATGGAGACTTTGAAAGCCAGAAGAACCTGGACAGATGTAATGCAGACACTAAGAGACCATGGATGTCAGCCTAGACTAATATACCCAGCAAAACTTTCAATCACCATAGATGGAGTGAACAAGACATTCCATGACAAAGCCAGATTTAAACAATACTTATCCACAAACCCAGCCCTACAGAAAGCACTAGAAGGAAAATTCCAACCTAAGGAAGTCAGATACACCCTCGAAAACACAGGCAACAGATAAAGCCACAGCAGTAAACCCCAACGTATAGAAGTACCCACACATCACCACCAAAAAATAACAGGAATGAACAATCACTCGTCATTAATTTCCCTCAATATCAATGGACTTAATTCACCTATAAAAAGACATAGGCTTACAGAATGGATATGAAAGCAGGACCCATCTTTCTGCTGCATACAAGAAACACATCTCAAATTCGAAGATAGACACTACCTAAAAATAAAAGGCTGGGAAAAGACTTTCCAATCAAACGGTCTTAAGAAACAAGCGGGTGTAGCCATCCTGATATCCAGCAAAATAGACTTCAAACTAAAATCAATCAAAAGAGATCAAGAAGGGCATTACATACTCATCACAGGAAAGATCCACCAAGATGAAGTCTCAATCCTGAATATTTATGCCCCAAACACAAGGGCATCCACATATGTAAAAGAAACATTACTAAAGCTTAAATCACATATAAAACCCCACACATTAATAGTGGGAGACCTCAACACCCCACTTTCACCACTGGACAGATCTCCCAAATTGAAACTTAACAGAGAAATAAAGGACTTAACTGATGTCATGACTCAAATGGACTTAATCGATATCTACAGAACATTCCATCCTAACAAAAAAGAATATACCTTCTTCTCAGCACCCCATGGAACCTTCTCTAAAACTGACCACATACTTGGCCACAAAACAAATCTAAACAGATACAAAAGAATTGGAATAACCTCCTGTGTTCTATCAGACCACCATGGTCTAAAGTTGGATTTCAACAACAACAAAAACTACAGAAAACCTGCAATCTCATGGAAACTGAATAATACCCAACTGAATCACCAATGGGTTAAGGAAGAAATAAAGAAAGAAATTAAAGACTTCCTAGAGATCAATGAAAATGAAGACACCACATATCCAAATTTATGGGACACTATGAAAAGCAGTACTAAGAGGGAAATTCATAGCACTAAATGCCCACATAAATAAGTTGGAGAAATCTCACACTAGAGACTTAACAGCATACCTGAAAGCTCTAGAACAAGAAGAAGCACAGTCTCCCAGGAAAAATAGACGCCAGGAAATTATCAAAGTGAGAGCTGAAATCAATAAAATAGAAACAAAGAGAACAATACAAAAAATTAATGAAACAAAGAGTTGGTTCTTTGAGAAAATCAACAAGATAGACAAGCCCTTATCCAAACTAACCAAAAGACAGAGAGAGAGCATCCAAATCAACAAAATCAGAAATGAAAAGGGGGACATAACAACAGACATTGAGGAAATCCAGAGAATCATCAGGTCATACTTCAAAAACCTCTATTCGACAAAACTGGAAAACCTAAAAGAAATGGATAACTTTCTGGATAGGTACCACATACCTAAGTTAAATCAAGACCAGATAAAGTATTTAAATAGTCCAATAACCCCTAACGAAATAGAAACAGTCATTAAATGTCTCCCAACCAAAAAAAGTCCAGGACCAGATGGTTTCAGCGCAGAATTCTACCAGATCTTCAAAGAAGAGTTAATACCAATACTCTCTAAATTGTTCCACACAATAGAAACAGAAGGAACATTACCAAACTCCTTCTACGAGGCTACAATTACCCTAATTCCTAAACCAAACAAGGATACAACAAAGAAAGAGAACTACAGACCGATCTCCCTCATGAACATTGATACAAAAATACTCAATAAAATACTGGCAAACAGACTCCAAGAACACATCAAAACAATTATCCACCATGATCAAGTAGGATTCATTCCAGGGATGCAAGGGTGGTTCAACATACGAAAGTCCGTCAATGTAATACACCATATAAACAAACTCAAAGAAAAAAACCATATGATCATCTCACTGGATGCAGAAAAGGCATTTGACAAAATCCAACACCCCTTCATGATAAAGGTATTAGAGCGATCAGGAATACAGGGAACATACCTAAACATAATAAAGGCAATTTACAGCAAGCCAACAGCCAACATCAAATTAAATGGAGAGAAACTCAAAGCAATTCCACTAAAATCAGGAACGAGGCAAGGCTGTCCACTCTCTCCATACTTATTCAATATAGTACTTGAAGTTCTAGCCAGAGCAATAAGACAACATAAGGAGATTAAGGGGATATAAATTGGAAAGGAAGAAGTCAAGCTTTCCCTATTTGCAGATGACATGATAGTATACTTGAGCGACCCCAAATATTCCACCAAGAAACTGATACAGCTTATAAACACCTTCAGCAACATAGCAGGATACAAGATCAACTCAAAAAAATCAGTAGCCCTCCTATATACAATGGACAAAGAAGCGGAGAAGGAAATCAGAGATACATCACCCTTTACTATAGCCACAAATGAAATAAAATACCTTGGGGTAACACTAACCAAGCAAGTGAAGGACCTATATGACAAGAACTTTAAGTCCCTGAAAAAAGAAATTGAAGAAGATGTCAGAAAATGGAAAGATCTCCCATGCTCATGGATAGGCAGGACTAACATAGTAAAAATGGCAATCTTACCAAAAGCAATCTACAGATTCAATGCAATCCCCATCAAAATACCAACACAATTCTTCACAGACCTGGAAAGAATAATACTCAAATTCATATGGAAAAACAAAAAACCCAGGATAGCCAAAGGAATCCTGTACAATAACACAACTTCTGGAGGCATCACGATCCCTGACTTCAAGCTCTACTATAGAGCTACAGTAATAAAAACAGCTTGGTACTGGCATAGAAACCGACATGTGGACCAATGGAATCGAATTGAAGACCCTGACATTAATCCGCACACCTATGAACATATAATTTTTGACAAAGAAGCCAAAAGTGCACAATGGAAAAAAGAAAGCATCTTCAACAAATGGTGCTGGCCAAACTGGATATCAACATGTAGAAGGCTGCAAATAGATCCATATCTATCACCGTGCACAAAACTGAAGTCCAAGTGGATCAAGGACCTCAACATAAATCCAGCTACTCTGAACCTGCTAGAAGAGAAAGTAGGAAGTAGTCTTGAACGCATTGGCATTGGAGACTACTTCCTAAATAGAACACCAGTAGCACAGACTCTGAGAGAAACAATCAATCAATGGGACCTTTTGAAACTGAGAAGCTTTTGTAGAGCAAAGGATACGGTCAACAAGGCAAAGCGACAGCCTACAGAATGGGAAAAGATCTTCACCAACCCCACATCTGACAGAGGACTGATATCCAGAATATATAAGGAACTCAAGAAATTAGACATCAAAATGCCCAACAGTCCAATTAAGAAATGGGCTATAGAACTAAACAGAGAATTCTCAACAGAGGAAACTCAAATGGCCGAAAGACATTTAAGGAATTGCTCATCATCCCTAATCATCAGGGAAATGCAAATCAAAACAACTCTGAGATACCACCTTACGCCTGTCAGAATGGCTAAGATCAAAAACACTGAAGACACCTTATGCTGGAGAGGATGTGGAGGTAGGGGAACTCTCCTCCACTGCTGGTGGGAATGCAAGCTTGTACAACCACTTTGGAAATCAATATGGCGCTTTCTTAGAAAATTGGGAATCAATCTCCCCCAAGATCCAGCTATACCACTCTTGGGCATATACCCAAGAAATGCTCAACCACACCATAAGAGCACTTGTTCAGCTATGTTCATATCAGCATTGTTTGTAATAGCCAGAACATGGAAACAACCCAGATGCCCTTCAACTGAAGAATGGATAAACAAAATGTGGTACATATACACAATGGAATACTACTCAGCAGAAAAAAACAATGGCATCATGAGGTTTGCAGACAAATGGATGGATCTAGAAAAAATCATCCTGAGTGAGGTAACCCAGACTCAGAAAGACAAACATGGTATATACTCACTCATAGCAGGATACTAGACATGAAACAAGGATGAATTGTCTGCTACTCACATCACCAGGGAGGCTACCCGGAAAACAGGACCCCAAGAAAGACACAGGGATCGCCCAATGACAGAGAAATGGAATGAGATCTACATGAACAGCCTGGACATGAGTGGGGGTAATGAAAGGCGAGGGTCGAGGGAAAGAGAGCTTGGGGGAGCAGGAGATCCCAGCTGGATCAACAACAGAGAGGGAGAACAAGGAATAGGAGACCATGGTAAATGAAGACCACATGAGAACAGGAAGAAGCAAAGTGCTAGAGAGGCCCACAGAAATCCACAAAGATACCCACACAACAGACTGCCGGCAATGGTCGAGAGACAGCCCGAACTGACCTACTCTGGGGATGGGATGGCCAAACACCCTAATTGTTGTGCTAGAAACCTCATCCAACTACTGAGGGATCTGGATGCAGAGATCCATGACTAGGCCCTGGGTGGATCTCTGGGAGTCCAATTAACGAGAATGAGGAGGGTTTATATGAGCGAGAATTGTTGAGACCAAGGTTGGATAAAGCACAGGGACAAATAGCCAAAGGAATGGAAACACATGAACTATGAACCAATGGCTGAGGGGTCCCCACTGGATCAGGCCCTCCGAATGGGTGAGACAGTTGATTGGCTTGATCTGTTTGGGAGGCATCCAGGCAGTGGGACCAGATCTTGTGCTCATTGCATGAGTTGGCTGTTTGAAACCTGGGGCCTATGCAGGATTGTTTGGCTCGGCCTGGGAGGAGGGGACTAGACCTACCTGGACTGAGTCTACCAGGTTGACCTCAGTCTGTGGGGAAGGCTTTGCCCTGGAGGAGATGGGAATGGGGGGGGGGCGTTGGGGGGAAGGTGAGGGGGACGGGAGGGGGGAGAACAAGGGAATCCGTGACCGATATGTAGAACTGAATTGTATTGCAAAATAAATTAAAATAAATTAAAAAAAAAAAAGAAATCCTTTATTGGATTCATTTTGATAATAAAATTTCTAATAATTTTATAATATTACCTCCCAAGATTTTACAGCCTTCTTCACATTAAAATGTTTAATTCACTTGGAATTTTTTAGTTTGTAAGACATGGCATAAAGACCTACTAATATTTTTCATAAGAATTAGTAATAAATTCTCTTAGAACCATTTATAAAAAAAAGATGATTCTTTCTCAACTATGGCAGGGTGTCATCTCTAGTTCTATCTCTGGTATAGTCCATCTGTCTGTGTGACTTGCATTCAGCAATGACATGGAACCATAATTACTGTAGCCACAGTATATCTTCCTCTCTAGACAGGGAAAGCTTTCAAAATTTAGCTTTTCTTTTCAATGCCATGGTTTTAACCAAGCGTCTCTCCCATGCATTTGTTTTAAGAATCGAAATATCTCAAGATCCATCCATATAACTCTTCAGCATATATACTCAAAGGACCCTACATCTTATATTGCAGAAACACTTGCTCATCCATGTCCACTTCTGTTCTATTCATAATCTCTAGGAAATGGGAACAGACTAGATGTCCATCAACTGATGAATGGACAATGAAAATACAGTATATTTACACAATGGAATATTATTTAGAAAATATTCAGAAAACTGGAATTATGAAATTTCCTAGCAAATGGATAGAACTAGTAATAATTATTCTGAGAGAAGTAACCAGACCCAGAGAGATAAACATATTTTCTTTCATTTGTGGAAGTAGCCTTGAATCTTCAGATGTGATATATATCAGGAATGCCCACAGAGGTTAGAAAGTTAGAAAGGAGCCATAAGGGTACATTTTAAAGGAGTAGAGACAGAATGTAGTGACAGAAATTGCTAAAGGGGAATAATGGTAAAGAGAGAGTTTAATAGGAAGTGGGAGGAGAGGGCAGGGTAGATGAGGGGATATGGGAGGAATAAATAGCACATTGGCATTTGAAAAAAGTCCAGTGGAAATCTGCTACTGTAGAAGACACTAATATGTTAGTAGTAATATTTTCAGCCCTTATATAAAAAGAGTTTAAATGGAGTTAAACCTATAATGTGGTGTGCCCCTTCAGTTATTTTTCCTGAGCCTTAGGTATAAGGCTTGCATTGCACATATGTCAGGTGGGGGTGGGCACCCTACAGTCTCTTATTCTTTGTATTGTGACCAGTTATGGATCTCTGTAACAGTCTGTGTCTGTTGCAAAAAGTAATAATTTTGTGAGAGCTACACTTATCTGTGAGTATAAAGGTAAGTATTTAGGATACAGTTAGAAATTATATTGGCTTGCAAAACTGGTAGTAGTATATTCTCTTGACTCAGTGACCTATTCAGGACACAGTATTTTGAGCTACCTTTCATCTTACTTTCTTAGTAACTTTAGTTGTCATGTTTTTCATTTCCAGGAATCACACACATATTGTGGAATATTAGTTGAATATTTGTTACATTTGTTTATGCTATGGAACATTTGTTTAATGATGCAAAGATGTGTTGCACTCTTTTACGTTACATTTGTTTAACTCTGAAGCTGTGTTACTTTGCCTGTATAAACACCTGATTGGTCTAATAAAGAGCTGAATGGCCAATAGTTAGGCAGGAGACAGAAATAGGTGAGACTGGCATGCGAGGAGAGTAAATAGGAGGAGAAATCTGAGAAGAGAGATCGAGGATAGAGAAAAGAAGGAGCAGAGCCCAGGGCCAGCCACTCAGCTACACAGCAAGCCAGAGTAATAAGTAAAGAAAGGTATACAGGATAAAGATAAAAGTCCAGGGGCAAATGATAGACAGGATAATTTCAGTTAAGATAAGCTGCCAAGAAACAAGCCAAGGCTAGGCATTCATAAGTGATAATAAGTCTCCGCATATATTTATTTGGGATCTGGGTGGTGGGCCCCCCAGAGAGCAAAGATCCAAAAGAGTAAAACAACAACAACAACAACACACACACACACACAATTTCCAACACACTCTACATTATTTATCATTCTTATTGATATTTTCAAACATGCCCACATAACAATTACTTTATTAAACATAGTAAGAAGAACTGCTTTAGTCATAGAACTGAAGATAATAATGTTTGAATTGCTTTCATGTAAGTTCATAATTTATTTCTAGTGCCACAACAGCTTGCTTCTTTGGGTTCTTGTGTTCAAGTAACTAATCCCAAAATTAATTACAGTGATAAGAGACTTAAAATAATTTGGTTTTGCCTCTGGATATTATAAACTTGAGCCGTGATACAATGAATTCATTATTTTATTGTGTTTAACTCTTACCCTGTGGTTATAGTTCTTTGTGCTTCAGTTTATTGTGGAGATTGTCCCCAGCCAGCTTGTTCACCAGTGTCTAGCTTTTGAGTCTCTCTTTATTGGTTTGTGCGCCCATGAAAGTATAAGGTAATTTTTTCCTATGAGGGAAATGCTCTCAGAGTCAGAATGTTTTCCATGATTCTCATCAATTTTTTTTCAAGATTTTAATTTTTATTTATTTGTTTTTATTTATTTATTTTATAATTTAATTTAATTTTACATATCAGCCACGGATTCCCCTGTTCTCCCTCCCCCCCCATTCTCTCCCCAGCCCACCCCCCATTCCCATTTCCTCCAGGGCAAGGACTCCCCTGGGGATTCAGCTCAACCTGGTAGATTCAGTGGAGGCAGGTCCAGTCCCCTCCTCCCAGGCTGAGCAAAATGTCCCTGCATAGGCCCCAGGTTCCAAATAGCCAGCTCATTCTCATCAATTTATGTTATTTCCTTTTAGCTGTTTTCAAATTTTTCTTTCTGTTATCTCTTTATAATTTTAAATATATATTCACATAGAATCTTCTGTTTTCTGGTGTCTTTGATATACAAATTTGTTCAAATACCTAGCAATCTTAATTGGAGAACATTATTAGTGCTTTTAAAACCTTTTTTGTTCATTAACTAGAAATAATTATCCTTACTGCTGTCCTAAATCAAATCCTTCTAAATTTCTGCACAACTATGTGTTTTAATCACTGAGTGTTATAAATTATTACTTAAAGTGAAACTAGAATAAGTTCATTATCCCATCTACCAAATAAACCTGACAATACATTCTTATAAACATAGTATTGCTTCAGAAAGTGGAGGCCAGTACCCTGAATAATGGTACAAATGAAAGCAAATGTTGACTAGAAAAAGATAAACATGGAAAAGTCTGTATGATATTCTTCCGCTCTACAAGGAAAAATAAAGGTTACTATTTGGGAATGAAAACATTTCAAAAACCTTAAAGATGGATAGGAAAACCTGGCAGACCTTTAGTAGGCATGTCTCCACTGTTTTCTATTACGTAATTGGCAAGAGTTGGTACTTATATGTAACTTCTTCAATGGTTGAAAAAGCTGTAGACCCTATCATTTTTCTTTTTTTTTTCACCTCCTGAGCGCTGGGGTGATGGGCATAGACCACCACACCAGGCTACTTATTTATTGTTGTAGCTCTGGATTGCCCAAATATGGCAGCTTCAGATATCATTAATCATTAGCTCATAATTTTCACCATCCGGGACCCAGGTTCCAGTCCAGGATCTCACAAGGCTAGAATCAGCACATTGGTCAGACTGTGGTTTCACATCAAGACTGTTTATGGAAGGAGGATTCACTCCACCCTCATGGTCATCAGCTCCCCACTGTCTGTGGCTTGCCGGTGTCCTCTCTTCCTGTTGTTCTTTTTTCTCAATCCCAAGGTCCTCCTTAGCTTCTTTTTTTTTTTCACTTTTTTTATTTATTTTTCTATTATCAGCTTGATACAGTATAAATTCGTATCCTAATTGTGAAATGTTTCATGAGGCTTTCCTAGAAATTGAGTAAAACCAAAACTCATTATAAGCCACAGTCATCCTAGGGTTCCCCCCCCCCCCCCCGCTGCTATGTAGCTTCCCTGGTTCTGTGGGTTGCAGTCTGATTGTTCTTTGCTTTATATCTAGAATCCACTTATAAGTGAGTACATTCCATATTTGCCCTTCTGGGTTTGGGTTACCTCACTCAGGATGATATTTTCTAGTTCCATCCTTCTTGTTCTAAAGCTTTCAGGTGTGCTGTTAAGTCACTAGTATGAGATTTCTCCAACTTCTTTATGTGGGCAATTAGTGCTATAAATTTCCCTCTTAGCACTGCTTTCATAGTGTCCCATAAGTGTGGGTATGTGGTATCTTCATTTTTATTGATCTCTAGGAAGTCTTTAATTTCTTTCTTTATTTCTTCCTTAACCCATTGGTGATTCAGTTGAGCATTATTCAGTTTCCATGAGATTGTAGGTTTTCTGTAGTTCTTGTTGTTGTTGAAATCTACCTTTAAACCATGGTGGTCTGATAGAATGCAGGAGGTTATTCCAATTGTTTTGTATCTGTTGAGATTTGCTTTGTGGCCAAGTATGTGGTCGATTTTAGAGAAGGTTCCTTGGGGTGCTGAGAAGAACGTATATTCTTTCTTGTTAGGATGGAATGTTCTGTAGACATCGATTAAGTCCCTTTGAGTCATAACATCAGTTAAGTCCTTTATTTCTCCATTGTTTCGATTTGGCAGATCTGTCCAGTGGTGAGAGTGGGGTGTTAAAGTCTCCCACTATTAATGTGTGGGGTTTTATATGTGGTTTAAGCTTTAGTAATGTTTCTTTTACATATGTGGGTGCCCTTGTGTTTGGGGCATAAATCTTCAGAATTGAAACTTCATCTTGGTGGATCTTTCCTGTGATGAATATGTAATGTCCTTCTTGATCTCTTTTGATTGATTTTAGTTTGAAGTCTATTTTGCTGGATATTAGGATGGCTACACCTGCTTGCTTCTTAAGACCATTTGATTGGAAAGTCTTTTCCCAGCCTTTTATTCTTAGGTAGTGTCTATCTTTGAATTTGAGGTGTGTTTCTTGTATGCAGCAGAAAGATGGGTCCTGCTTTCATATCCATTCTGTAAGCCTATGTCTTTTTATAGGTGAATCAAGTCCATTGATATTAAGGGATATTAATGACCAGTGATTATTCATTCCTGTTATTTTTTGGTGGTAGTGTGTCTGTACTTCTCTTCTTTGGGGTTTACTGCTGTGGCATTATCTATTGCCTGTATTTTTGAGGGTATATCTGACTTCCTTAGGTTGGAATTTTCCTTCTAGTGCTTTCTGTATGGCTGGGTTTGTAGATAAGTATTGTTTAAATCTGGCTTTGTCTTGGAATGTCTTGTTCACTCCATCTATGATGATTGAAAGTTTTGCTGGGTATATTAGTCTAGGCTGGCATCCATGGTCTCTTAGTGTCTGCATTACATCTGTCCAGGTCCTTCTGGCTTTCAAAGTCTCCATTGAGAAATCGGGTGTTATTCTGATGGGTTTGCCTTTATAAGTCACTTGGCCTTTTTCTTTTGCTGCTGTTAATATTCTTTCTTTATTCTGTACATTTAGTTGTTTAATTATTATGTGGCGAGGGGACTTTTTGGGGGGTATAGTCTGTTTGGTGTTCTATAGGCTTCTTGTATCTTCATAGGCATTTCCTTCTTTAAGTTAAGAAAGTTTTCTTCTATGATCTTGTTGAATATATTTTCTGTGCCTTTGAGTTGGTATTCTTCTCCTTCCTCTAGCCCTATGATTTATAGGTTTGGACTTTTCATGGTGTCCCAAATTTCTTGGACATTTTGGGTCATGACTTTGTTGGCTTTAGTGTTTTCTTTGACTGATGAATCTATTTCTTCTACTGTATCTTCAATGCCAGAGATCCATTTGCCTGCAAATTTCCAAAGTATATAAAGAACTCAAGAAACTAGACATCAAAAATACTGAACAATCTAATTAAAAAATGGACTGAAGAGCTAAACAGAGAATTCTCAAAAGAAGAATCACAAATGGCTGAAAGACATTTAAAGAAATGTTCAACATCCTTAATCATCAGAGAAATGCAAATCAAAACCACTCTGAGATACCACCTTACACCTGTCAGAATGGCTATGATCAAAAATACTAATAACAGTCAATGTTGGAGAGGATATGGAGCAAAGGGAACTCTCCTCCCCTGTTGGTGGGAATGCAAACTCAACCACTCTGGAAATCAGTATGGCAGTTTCTCAGAAAACTGGGAATTGATCGATCTCAAGACCCAGCCATACTACTCTTGGGCATATACCCAAGGAATGCTCAATCATACCACAAAGATACATGCTCAACTATGTTCATAGCAGCATTATTCATAATAGCCAGAACCTGGAAACAGCCTAGATGCCCATCAACTGAAGAATGGATTAAGAAAATGTGGTACATATACACGATGGAATACTACTCAGCAGAGAAAAATAATGACATCATTTTTCTTAAATCACAGAAAAAAGCATCTATCTGTTTTGACTTCATTATTTCATTATTACTCATCATAATGCAGAGATATGAAATCTGAGGTATACAATTTAGAGTTTCCTTTTTCTTCATAAACAAAGTTTTTATTATACAAGTCTTTTTATTTATTTATAATTAAATTTATTTATTTATTTTACATCCGACCCTAGTTTCCCTTCCATCCTGTCCTCCCATTCCCTCCCCCCACCTGCCTTCTGCCCTCTCTTTCTGTTCAGAAAGAGGCAGGCCTACCATGGGTATAAACAAAGCATGGTGTATCAAGGTGAGGTAGCACTAAGGACTAAGCATCTCCCCTTGTAATAAGGCTGGTCAAGGTAACGCAGTATAAGGAATAAGGTCCCAAAGCCAGCCAAAGAATTAGGGACAGCCCTTGCTCCCACTGTTAGAGGAGTCTCACAAGTAGATCAAGCTACACAATTGTCACATATATGTAGAGGGCCTATGTCAGTCCCATGCAGGCTTCCTGGTTGTTGGTTCAGTCTTTGTGAGCTCCTATAAGCCCAGGTTAGTTGTTTCTGTGGGTTTTCATGTGATGTCCTTGACCCCTCCTACTTGTAAAATCCTTCCTCCTCTTCAGCAGGATTCCCTGAGCTTGGCCAACCCCCTTTTTCTCCTATAACTCTCCTTCCCCCTCCTCGGCAGGATTCCCCAAGTTCAGCTTAATGTTTGTTTGTATCTCTCTGCATCTGTTTCCATCAGTTACTGAATGAAGACTCTCTAATGACAACTGGGGTTGTCACTAATCCCAGCATATCCCATAGGCAGGCCAGACTATAGGTCAAAGGTTGTGTGGCTGTTTGGTGTCCAACTCTCCACTGGAAGTCTTGCCTGGCCACGGGAGATGGCCAGTTCAGGCTACAGACAGAGTCTCTTTTGTGTGACCTTGTTCATGTCCCCTTTTGACAAGAGCTCCCTGAACAGAGTAGTTCATGTCTCCTTCTTTAGATACTAATGGTGTTTCACTGTGGTGGTTTGAATGAGAATGGCCCCCATAGGTCATATATTTGAATGTCACTAGTTGGTGGAAGTCTTTAGGAAAGATTAGGTGTAGCTAGAGTATTTCTCTTCAGCTCTCACCAAGTCCCGCCAGTCCCAGAGCCCACTCATAAAATAAACACACAGACTCTTACATTATTTAAACTGCTTGGCCATTAGCTCAGGCCATTATCTAGCTCTTATTCTTATATTTAGCACATTTCTATTAATCTATACTTTGCCACGTGGCTTGTGGCTTACTGGTACCTTACATCTTGCTTGTCCTGGCAGCCGCTCCAGCCTATATCCTGCTCCACCTTCCTGTTCCCTCAGTTCTCCTCTCTGTTAGTCCCACCTATACTTCCTGTCTGGCTACTGGCCAATCAGTGTTTATATATACAGAGCGATATCCACAGCACTTCCCCTTTTCTTCTTTTTTTTTTTATTTTGCAATACAATTCAGTTCTACATCTCAGCCACGGATTCCCTTGTTCTCCCCCTTCGCGCTCCCTTCACATTCTCCCCAGCCCATCCCCCATTCCCACCTCCTCCAGGGCAAAACCTCCCCCAAGGACTGAGATCAACCTGGTAGACTCAGTCCAGGCAGGTCCAGTTCCCTCCTCCCAGGCCGAGCCAAGCGACCCTGCATAGGCCCCAGGTTTCAAACAGCCAACTCATGCACTGAGCATAGGAACTGGTCCCACTGCCTGGATGCCTCCCAAACAGATCAAGCCAATCAACTGTCTTACCCATTCAGAGGGCCTGATCCAGTTGGGGACCCCTCAGCCATTGGTTCATAGTTCATGTGTTTCCATTCGTTTGGCTATTTGTCCCTGTGCTTTATCCAACCTTGGTCTCAACAATTCTCGCTCATATAAACCCTCCTCTTTTCTCACTAATTGTACTCCCAGCTCTCCATCTGGGGCCTAGTCATGGATCTCTGCATCCAGATACCTCAGTAGTTGGATGGGGTTTCTAGCATGACAATTAGGGTGTTTGGCCATCCCATCACCAGAGTAGGTCAGTTAGGGCTGTCTCTCGACCATTGCCAGTAGTCTGTTGTGGGGGTATCTTTGTGGGTTTCTGTGGGCCTCTCTAGCACTTTGCTTCTTCCTATTCTCATGTGGTCTTCATTTACCATGGTCTCCTATTCCTTGTTCTCCCTCTCTGTTGTTGATCCAGCTGGGATCTCCCGCTCCCCCAAGCTCTCTTTCCCTCGACCCTCGCCCTTCATTACCCCCACTCATGTCCAGGCTGTTCATGTAGATCTCTTCCATTTCTCTGTCATTGGGAGATCCCTGTGTCTTTCTTGGGGTCCTGTTTTCCAGGTAGCCTCCCTGGTGTTGTGAGTAGCAGTCCAGTCATCCTTGTTCCACATCTAGTATCCTCCTATGAGTGAGTACATACCATGTTTGTCTTTCTGAGTCTGGGTTACCTCACTCAGAATGATTTTTTTCTAGATCCATCCATTTGCCTGCAAACCTCATGATATCATTGTTTTTCTCTGCTGAGTAGTATTCCATTGTGTATATGTACCACATTTTGTTTATCCTTTCTTCAGTTGAAGGGCATCTAGATTGTTTCCATGTTCTGGCTATTACAAACAATGCTGATATGAACATAGCTGAACAAGTGCTCTTGTGGTATGATTGAGCATTCCTTGGGTATATGCCCAAGAGTGGTATAGCTGGATCTTGAGGGAGATCAATTCCCAATTTTCTAAGAAAGCGCCATATTGATTTCCAAAGTGGTTGTACAAGCTTGCATTCCGAACCTGCTAGAAGAGAAAGTAGGAAGTAGTTTTGAACGCATTGGCATAGGAGATCACTTCCTAAATAGAACACCAGTAGCACAGACACTGAGAGAAACAATCAATCAATGGGACCTCTTGAAACTGAGAAGCTTTTGTAGAGCAAAGGATACAGTCAACAAGGCAAAGCAACAGCCTACAGAATGGGAAAAGGTCTTCACCAACCCCACATCTGACAGAGGACTGATATCCAGAATATATAAGGAACTCAAGAAATTAGACATCAAAATGCCCAACAGACCAATTAAAAAATAGGCTATAGAACTAAACAGAGAATTCTCAACAGAGGAAACTCAAATGGCTGAAAGACATTTAAGGAATTGCTCAACATCCCTAATCATCAGGGAAATGCAAATCAAAACAACTCTGAGATACCACCTTATGCCTGTCAGAATGGCTAAGATCAAAAACACTGAAGACACCTTATGCTGGAGAGGATGTGGAGCTAGGGGAACTTTCCTTTTCTTCTTTTTCAAAAAGGAAGGTTTTAACTTTAACATAGCAAAATTACATATAACAAAACAATTATCAAGCAAGAATTACAGTTACAATATTAAAGAAGATATCCTATCTATCTTATATTTGTGAATTTAAGGTTTTATATCTAACTTATCTTTTATCATAACTAAGGAAAATTGTAAGACCTCAGAAGGATATAATACTACCTGAGAAATGGGAGAAGCATGCAAGCAACTTTTGGGAGTCTTGCAGGGTAGACAGAGACAGCTGACAGCCTGGACAGTCATTCAAAGTTCTCTTGTAAAGTTGGGGCATCTGTCTTCAGCCCACAGGCCTAGAGTCTCTCAGTCACTTTTCTCTGTGTCCTGTAGAATGTCTGGCAGTTTCCTCTGTAAAGCAGGAACCTGAAGGACCATTTTGTCAAGCAAAGTTCAGTGGTCACCTTCCTATTGGTCCTGCATGTCCAGTTGATCAAGCAGTCCAGGCAAGAACATTTTCTTGCCCAAATGGCTGTTTTTGCCAAGGTGAAGATAAACTCCATATGGAGTGTCTTTGATGCCCATCCTCCTCTCTGAAGTAAATCGGTGCTGCCAGGAACAGACATGTCTCACTGTCCAGAAAATCTAAATTTTTAAAATATTTTAAATGCCATATTCTGTAGGTCTTTGAAGTATTTGAAGATTACCTATCTATCAGAAATATATCTATATATACCTAGAAGACTTAACTAACATGGCTACAAATATGATTATCATAGATGACTAATTATTAATCTATTTCTTAATTATCCATTACAATTTTTAATGAGTTACATAAACATAATACCTCAAACAAGAGTAGAAATATACACACAGTATAACAAAATCAACTTTAAGTTTGTATCAATAAACTAAAATCTATACCAATGTAAAACATTTTAAACAAGTTGTTGCTCTTTAAAAGTAGGTTCATAATGAAGATCACATGAGAATAGGAAGAAGCAAAGTGCTAGAGAGGCCCACAGAAATCCACAAAGATGCCCCCACAATAGACTGCTGGCAATGGTCGAGAGAAAGCCCGAACTGACCTACTCTGGTGATAGGATGGCCAAACACCCTAATTGTTGTGCTAGAAACCCCATCAAATGACTGAGGGATCTGGATGCAGAGTTCCATGGCTAGGCCCCCGGTGGAGCGCTGGGAGTCCAATTGGCAAGAAAGAGGAGGGTTTGTATGAGCGAGAATTGTTGAGTCTAAGGTTGGATAAAGCACAGGGACAAATAGCCAAATGAATGGAAACACATGGACTATGAACCAATGGCTGAGGGGCCCCCAACTGGATCAGGCCCTCTGAATGGGTGAGACAGTTGATTGGCTTGATCTGTTTGGGAGGCATCCAGGCAGTGGGACCGGGTCCTGTGCTCATTGCATGAGTTGGCTGTTTGAAACCTGGGGCTTATGCAGGGGCGCTTGGCTCGGCCTGGGAGGAGGGAACTGGACCTGCCTGGACTGATCTACCAGTTTGATCTGACACTGTCCCTGGAGTGGGCTGCACCTACCTGTCTGTGTGCATGGACCAGCGCTTGGTGACAGAAGCGAAAACCCCTTGGGGCTTGCTCTGAAACAAGATCTTTCTCAGAGAGATTTTCTCCTGGATAGATCCTCTTTGCCCCTTCTTGTCTCCTCTCTCCATATGCAGAGTCCCTGATGCTGCTGCCATGGCTCAGCCCTGACACTAAGAGCACCATGCTCTTCTCCTATAGCCAGGTCCAGCCAAGCATCCCACAGCATCCATGCCTCCTCAGTATCTCTGCACATGCCCTGCCCCTAGCTGCTTTTCTAATACTGGATTGAAGGGAAGACAGGACTAGCAGCAATGGTTTGCCATGTTCCAAAAGGCTTTTGTTTTAACTATGGCAACTATAGGTTACTTTCCCATTCTGATAGATGTTCCCTCCAGGTGAGTCTAATTCTGCTCTTATAGAGAGAAAGAGACCCGAAGAACTTCCAGTTTTTGAGTAAGAGAATTTACTGTGTTTTCCCCCAAGACTTCTGTTCCCTAAACTTGGCTTCATGGCTAAGAGGAAATTGATCTTGATGGTGTGATGTTATCAGCAAACGTTTTAATCAAGCGGCACTGGAGTGGAGGGTTTTGACTCACCGTTTTCTTCCCCCTGCCAATCAGGACTCAGATCTAAGCCTGAGGCAAGGCTTCTCGGGAAAGCTAACTGAAAGTGCTGCAGTAATTGAGTGAAGTTTCAGCCACATTTGTTTGAATTCTTGCACTCAGGGGAGCTGCAATAAGTAAATCTAGATGTAAGCTCTCAGCTGTTCCTTCACTCAGCCATAATGGACTCTAACCCTCTGAAATTGTAAACCAAATTAAATGCTGTCTTTTATAAGTTGCCTTGGTCATGGTATTTTATTACAGCAGCAGAAAAGTAACTAAAATATACACAAACAATCTGTATTCTTTATTCTGTTCATCTTTTGTGAATAAATGAATTCTCAAAAGGATAAAACTATTCTCCCCATCCATTCTGAATCACCCAGTTTCTGGCATAGCGCTGTGAACATACTGTTTGTTCTACCTAGAAATGTTGGTTTTTCCCCCTTGTTTCTTCCACTTGTTCTATTTTTGTTGCACTACTAATTAGATACTAGCTGGGCTGTGGAATGGAGAGCTCAGAGCACATATGGGCATATGACTGTTAATTACAGTATTATTATTTCCTAAGCATCTTCCAAGCAATTCATTTGCTGTGGATATCTTGATTGATAAAACTAATTTCAACTGGATATTGAAACTAAGGCTTTTAACAATTTGTCTTCATTTATAGCCACAGAATGGTAAAAGCCACCTGATGTCTCCATAATTATACTTATTACTAGTCTCCAATTTAACATAGGTCAAGCTATTCTCAAGAAACTATAACCTAACAGAACAGTTTTCTTATCTTTGCTTCTACTTGAGATGGAAAGTAGACATTCGGAAACCATGGTTGACTTTTATATTAAGTGATATCTAGAGTTTTTTTCTGTGGGCTAGTTTTGTGTCACTGCAGGATTACCTATGTCTTGATTAGGCAACTACCTTGCAAAGGTAAAAAGACATTGACGACTAAATTGGACTTGAAATTGCAATCTGAAATACCATAGCCAAGAAGGATAATCAGAATTGTGCTTAAGAGTCAAGAAAGTCTCATCTTAGAAGATAAATTCTAAAAGATTGATATAATAAAATAACAACAGGCAAATGCAGTGGTGCATAGGATGCATAAAATAATGAATTTGCTCTGGGTGTGGTGCTTTAGCCACTATCTGGCTGCATTATAGCTTTGGGATTGGTGAGTTAAAAGAGAAAATGGGACGAACTGAAGTTTGTGACATCATTTTCTATCTTCATGAGGACAATAATGAAAGGTTAGATTACGTTCTGTTGGAAGATAAAAATTTAGAAGCAGTGTGATGTGATAGAAAAATGTAGTTAGATTTAAATTTGTTATGCAAGCCTAGGCTATTTGAGACTGATAAATATATTTATCCTTCCTCTTTAAATTTTTTTATGTGTATGAGTGTTTTTCCTGAAAGCGTGTATGTTCACCATGTGTACGTTTGGTGCCCACAGAGGTCAGAAAAGGGCACCAGATTGCCTGGAACTGGAGTTACAGATGGTTGTGAGCCACCATTTGGATATTTGGAATAAAACTCAGATCTACTTCAAGAACAAAAAGTGCTCTTAACTGTTGAGCCACCACTTCAGTACTGCCTATTACCTTTAGTCATTATAAAATATAAATTTTAAAAAAGACCATGCAAATTGTAATACATTAGCCTTACAGAGCTTACGATCATGGCTCTAATTTTCCCAAACATATGATTTCAGAGAATTAATTTATTTTTTCTGATTTTCAGAGTCCCTTCTTGTAAAGTGAAGATAAACATTTGTATGGTTACTGTATAAAGACAAATTATTAAAATATGAAGAATTATTATATAACCTGTACTCATGTACAATAAATTGGAAGACAGTATGAATAAATTCAGGCTCATTATTTTCTTTTGGAAAACAGTAATGATATTGATTTACAAACTGAGTTGTTAGAGATATAAGATCAGTGCAATATATAATGTGGTTTAAAATGTTTGGTATGTATTTACAAATGCTAAAAACATGTTATGTTAAAGTTATATTACATATTTTATACTATTGTCTTATTTAAAAACATAGGCAAACGATTTATTAAAACAATGTTATCAAAAAATGTTATTGCTACTAAAAGTTAACTTGAGAGGTTTGCTATCATTATAATAGGCATCTGAAGTTATTAATATTATAAAATCATTATAATGAAATTGTGAAAGTTCTTCAACTACCACTGTTGTGTATAGATAGTTCCTTTGGTGTAGCATGACACTGTTATCATGGAGCAGAGATTTCTGCAGTGACCTGGAATATTTTAGGCCAGCAGTTATGGTGATGAGATAAGCCAAACAATAAAATGCTGATTTCATTCTTTTGTAGAAGGATGTGGGGGTCTACCAGAAATTTGTTCAAGATTCCATGCAATACTCTTGAACCTATCCCATAGCAACATATGTTCTTGTGTGGTGCTACGGTATACAGAAGATGAAAGATTGATTGTGGATATGACTTTAATGAGGCAGAATTTATGAGTGAGCACCCATGCTGGAGTGGAACAGCTTGCTTCTGAACAACTCATATTCCTCCAAGAATCCCCTCATCCGTGCTCAGTAAGGAACCTTAATAAACTCACTGGTTCAAGCTAGACTTAGATGAAACTGTTTCTTTGGTCAGTTGGTGCACAATTTGCAGAGAATTTATGTTTCTGTAAGTCTCTCCAAGGAAAGTCTTGTAACAAATATGCACTGTGCTGTGGGATGTTCTGTATGCTGTGAATGTGTTGCACTGATTGGATGATAAATAAAATGCTGACTGGCCAGGAGCCAGGCAGGAAGTATAGGCAGGATAAACAGACAAGGAGAATTCTGGGAAGTGGAAGGCTGAGTCAGGAGATGCCAGCCTGCCATCCAGGGAGCAGCATATAATGGCACACAGGTAAAGCCACAGAACACATGGCAACATATAGATTAACAGAAATGGGCTGAGTTTAAATGTAAGAGCTAGTCAGTGGTAGGCCTGAGCTAATGGCTGAGCAGTTTTAATTAATATAAGCTTCTGAGTGATTATTTTGTAAGTGGCTGCAGAGTCTGTGGGACTGGGCAGGACCGGAGAAAGCTTCAGCTACAGCACTGAGCAAAGACACACACAACAAACCCAAAGGTGAATCTGAATGATCATTTGTATAGCCCTTTATATGGATAAAAAGACATGCAACTGAAGTTGAAGTATCTGTCCAGAGGGTAAGTCTTGGTGTATCATCAGCATCTACAGGGGAATCCCTGAAGTATTGTAAAATACGTTGCCATCCCCAAAGATAGCATATATGGGGCATTGCTTTAAGATGTCTATGGTGTCCTGGAGCTTGGCCTGGTGCTTGGCTGTGGATCTCTGCATCTGCTTCCATCAGTTACTGGATGAAGGCTCTATGATGACAGTTAGGGTACTCACCAATCTGATTACCAAGGTAGGCCAGTTCAGGCACCCTCTCCATTATTGCTGATAGTCGAAGCTGGGGTCATCCTTGTGGATTCCTGGGAATTTCCCAAGTACCAGTTTTCTTCCTAATCCCATAATATCTCCCTCTATCAAGATATCTCTTTCATTGCTCTCGCACTCCATCCCTCCCCCAGCTCAACCATCCTGTTCCCTCATGTTCTCATTCCCCTCCCCTCCCTTCCATTGCCCCCCATCCCCAGTTTACTCCAAAGATCTAGTCTATTTCCCTTTCCCAGGGCAATCTACACATCCCTCTTAGAGTCATCTTTGTTAGCTAGCTTCTCTGGAGCTCTGGGTAGTAGTCTTGTTATCCCTTGTTTTACATCTAGTATCCACTTATGAGTGAGTACATACCATGTTTGTCTTGGTTACCTCACTCAGTCTGAGTTACCTCACTCAGGTTATTTTCTAGTTCCATCCAATTACCTGCAAATTTCATGATGTCACTGTCTTTTACAGCTGAGTAATACTCACTGTGTATATGTACCACATTTTCTCAGCCGAAGAGAGGGGGTTAAGGGATTTTATGAGCAAGGGGGGTCAAGATGATAATGGAGAAACCTACAGGGACAACTGAACCAAGATCGTGGGTACTCAAAAACTTTAGACCAACAGCTGTGGAGCCTGCATGGGACCAGACTAGGCCCTCTGTATGTGGGAGATAGTCCTGTAGCTTGGTCTGTTTGAGGGGCCCATCACCTATGGTGGGATGCCTTGCTCAGTCTTGATGCAGTGGGGAAGGGCTTCGTTCTGCCAACTGAATGTACCAGGCTTTGCTCATTCCACATGGGAGGCCTTACTCTTTTGGAGGAGTGGATGGGGGTGGGTTGGGGAGAAGACTGGGGGGGGAGTGGGAAGAGGGATGAGAGGGGATATGTGGTTGGTATATAAAATGAATAAAAAAATTCTTAAATAAAAAAATTAATAAGAAAAAATAAAGATGGCTATGGTGGTTTGTACTAGCAGTATTTCCTGAAGAGATAGATTGCAGTCAAGAAGATAGGGAAGTTAGGATGAGAAAGGCACTACTTAACACCCAATTCCCTGGGCTAGAAAAGGCTACATTCACAACAGAATTAAGAAAGAAGTTAATACATGACCTCATGACTTATGCAGTTTCAGTCAGCTTTGCTGAGTCACATGATTCTACATGATTTTTACCAGGTAAGACAGCTCTGGAAAATCTGAGTGATTTACTTCTAGCATTATGTCAATCATATCTGTGATAACCTAATTAGCAATCCAGAGCGGATGAAAAAAATGGAGGCCATGGCAGTTTGAATGAGATGTTCCCCACAAGTCTTGAGCATTTGAATCCTTAGTCCACAACTGTCAGCTCTGTTTAGGCAGTCTTACAAGTTGTGGCCTTGCTGGAAGAAGTATCTCATTAAGAGTGGGCTTTGAAGTTTCAAGTCATGTGCCATTTCCAGTGGCTCTCTCTCTCTCTGATTCCTGTTTGTGGTTCTGAATGTAAGGTCTCAGTTGCTGTTCCAGCTGCCTGCGGCATGCTACCTACATCCCACATCATGGACTATTATCTTTCTGGAACCATAAGCTAAATAAACCATTTCTTCTATAAATTGCCCTGGTCATGGTATTTTATCTTAGCAATAGAAAAGTAACTAAGACAGAAGCCAAGCAAAGAAACCTGTCCATTTCACTTGAAAGCAACTGTGGCAACATTATTAGTACTGGTGTCAATCCAGACTTTCTTGGGAAAGGTAGAAAGAGGAACAGATGCTGTGCTTACAAGCTTCTGCAATAGTTTAAAGCATGGAGAATAGTACTAAAGGGATGGAAGAAAATGATTATCACAATGCCCACTATTGTGAAGAAAAAAAAAGTCTAGGGGGATTGGATCACAGTGGATGAATATGTGGGTAGAGAGATAAAGGTGAACAGGGCTAAATTTATCCTATGGGTAGGAAAATCTTCCCTCAGAAACTATATTATATACTTTTATCCAGTGTTAGAAAGTGTATTAACAGTGTATAGATTGTAAGACACAAGTATCGTATGATTATGGTAGCGTTTTCTTCATTGATATAAACTGTAAAGTTGATTTTGTGTGGTTGGGAGATATAAGAGCCTGTAAATATAGATTATTCACTGAACCCAAAGCCATTTCAGCAGGCAAGTAAGCCCTGTGTAAATACTTAGAGGGCTGACTGGAAGTGGCTAATGGTGTCCTCTGTCCATGCTACTATATCTAAGATTGCTTTTTTTGACAAACACCTGATATAACTGATGGAATCATTTTATGCTACATTGACCTTGATAGTATTTATTTATAGCAGCTCCTTGGTTGCTGAATCTTTTATTTCTTTTTCTTTTTTTTTCTTTTTTATTTTTTTTTGGTTTTTCGAGACAGGGTTTCTCTGTGTAACATTGCACCTTTCCTGGAACTCGCTTTGGAGACCAGGCTGGCCTCGAACTCACAGAGATTCGCCTGCCTCTGCTTCCCGAGTACTGGCATTAAAGGCATGAGCCACCACCGCCCGGCTGGTTGCTGAATCTTAAGAACAATTTCTACTTTCTTAAAAGAGAGCAGTGAACCTTTAAAGATTCTGTTAACATATTAATGTTAATGATGAGTACCTTACAGCTTTGAAAAAGTATCTGGAGGAACATAAAACCAGCAATTAAAGAGCTTAAAGGAATAAAGAGTCCTGTTCGTGGGACACAATTCAAGACATTCCCAGAACTTGAGGTTCTTGTATCAAATCCCACTGCCAGGAATGGGCAAATTCCTTATGTTTGAAGGTCAGGGAGGTCCTAGAGGTAACACAATACTCACTTTTGCCAATAAGGTTGGTCACATTCCATAATATGACATGGAGAAATCAATCTGGGACATATCTGGTAGATTTTGTTCTCCTAAAAAAAAAACCTCACACCCATACTCCTGTAAGCAACCCCAATAAATTAATTGGTTCACATAACGATAGCATTCATATTAAAAAATAGAAAGTTTTACAGGCTTCTGGGGGCGACTGATCAATCATACTATTTAGGTATGAACTCTACATGTTGATGCTGTCAGAATGCCAGGCATTATGATAGTGTCATGATGTTTGTAAGTACATTCAACTGCTTTATGACTGGATTTACAGGACTCACCTCATGGTTTTTGTAACCCAGTACATAGGCTTCAGCATATGCTAATGCTATTGTTTTGTAAAAGGGGTTTGATGTCTGTCAAATTGCTTCTAAACATTTGTGCTTTATCCAAGGAGCTGCTATCTTGTCAGCATCAGTCAAGAGACAGGTTTTTTGCAGTGTTCAAATTTTAGTATATAGACTCATAATACATGGTCCAATTGCTGAGAAGTGATCTGTGGCATAGCAGCTGATTTTTTTTTTCATTTTTCTTTATTAAGAAATTTTCTACTCACTTCACATACCACCCACAGATTCCCCCCTCCTCCCTCCTCCCACCCCCCAGCCCTCTCTCTCAAGCCATCCCGCATCCCTACATCCCCCAAATCGAGGTCTCCCATGGGGAGTCAGCAGAGCCCAGCACACTGAGCCTAGGCAGGTCCAAGCCCCTTCCTACTGCACCAAGGCTGTGAAAGGCGTCACATCACAGGCACTGGGTTCCCAGAAGCCTGCCCATGCACCAGGGACAGATCCTGATCCCCCTGCCTGGGTGCCCCCCCTAAGCAATTCGAGCCAAAAAACCATCTTCTGTATCCAGAGGGCCTAGTCCAGTCCCATGGGGGCTCCACAGCCACCAGTCCACAGATCACGGGCTTCCACTAGTGTGGCCAGTCATCTCTGCATGTCCTCCCATCATGAATCACACATTTCTATCACCTCCTCCAAGGGTAAGAAAATATCCCAGAAGAGGCATCAGAAAGAGTGTAAAAGCTGAAGGAAGAGAAGGGATGTTACAATATAGCTATTCTGCCATGTGACCTTTGACATTATAGAACAGATGTCACTTTTATGAACTGCAGAATATCTTGGCCCAGGAGTCAATTGGTCCAGACATTGAAATATGTAAAACAACATAATGGCAGCTAGGCCTACAGCAGTGGTAATGGAATCATTAACATTCCCTTGCAGGTGAGTGAAAAATGTCTCTTGAACCTCTCTGATCCTGCCCTACCCCCCAAGCTAAGTGTGGACTTGAGTATTAAAAGTATATAGAAGGTAGAAGGCTGACTAAGAGTAAGGATCCAATGCTGAAGCTTTTGTAAGTCATCACCCTTGCTGGGGAGGGGCTTCCTGTTGATTCAGCTCCTTTTGAGTGATCCACATTCCTGTAAGTAGTCACATAACCATACTGCTGCAAGCATACCTAGCATACTCATCCATTCACAAAATTTGACTTAGGATCATTCTGTGGTAAATAAACATTCTTTACATCTCTCCAGGAGACATCACCTCTGTTCTCATGTTCTTTACCTCCAAAAAACATAGGCAATACAAACAATTTTGAAAGTTTTCTTAATTTTTTTAAAAAAATTATATTTATTTAATTACTACAAAATAATCATGTATATTTATTAGGTACAAAATGACATTTTAGTACATTTACTTATTGTTCAATATGTATTTAGTGATCAGATCAGAGTAGAGAATTTCCATTTCTATCATTTGTGTTTGAAACTATCAAGTTATTTAATTTAAGCCCTTTATAAAACACACCATAAATCACTGAGGCCTATAATTGCCTTATCATACTGTTAGAGGGAGAAGCTGTATAAGCCATTGGGGATGGACTCCTCCACCATGGTCTACTTTGGATCCCACCTCCTGTTTCCTTGGTAACATTAGAAAAAGAAATCTCTTCCTTAGGATTGAAATCACCCTATGAAAAGGTAAGGTTATCTGGGTCCATTAAAGAAAAATTATTTCCTTCTGCTCTGACAAGTAGAATCTAAGTTCTACCTCCAGCCCTAGGTAAAGACCTGACATTGTCAACTACTCTAAAACCATCACATAATATTGTCTCTTTCTTTTAAGAGTGAATCCAGCTGCGTCTGCCAGTTACCTTGCCAGGAGCCCACATCACAAGAAAACTGATTCTTCCGATGACAGACAAGAAGAAAGGAGACATACTTCTCCTCTTAATGATATATTATACTTATTCTTTCCGGAAGCCCTTCTCTTGCACAGAGCTCCTTTCAAAGCTTCCATCACATAGCACTGCAGACCCTGCCTGCTTTTCAGAGAAGAATAACGTTTCCTTTTTATTTCATTTCTCTCTGTCTCTTTTGTTTGATCCTGGCCAAAAGCCTACGCATGCTTTTCCAGATCACTTTGGACTTTCTCAGTCTTTTTTTTTTTTTTTGAAGCTCCAATGCCTCCTGCCAGGCAGCAGCTTGCCAACCTCCATTGCTGAATCTGCCTGTCAGCTGCCAAGGTTTACAGATTACCTGCCCTGTTGTTTTTCTCTTGAAATCTAATAAAATCGCCTTTGAGCTTCCTTCTGACACCATCTCAAAGATTTCTTTCTATTAAGAAGACTATGGGCCCCCCTAAAAGAATCTCAACTGTATTCAGTAACAGTGCTTCAGAATACAAGAACGGATCCATTCTATACAGCTGTATTTTGAGATTTATCATTGACTCTTACCATGTTATTCTTCTTAGCCTTTACACACTATCATTCTATTCTTTTTGACATTGAGAATAATTTTATTTTTCCACAAGTGTTTCTTTCAGTATCTGCTTTATTTCACTCAATACAATGTCTGCCACTTTCATCCACTTTGTCACATGTGACAAGATGTTATTCTTTACATAGCTGAGTAATATTTAATTGTGTGCCTCCAATACATTTTAATTATCTATCCATCTGGTGGAACACTTTGAGCCCATATCTTGGCTACTATCAATACTGGAACAATAAATATGAAAGTCTAGGTATCCCTTTTGATATTATAGCCTTTGGAATATATCAACAAGTGATAAGGAAAACCCAAGTTTATTTTCTTGAGGAAACACTGTATTCTTTGCCATAATGGGTGTCCTAATTTACATTCTAGCCAACTGTATAGGAAAAGTCCTTTTACCTCTCCATTTTCATTAACATTTATTATTTAGCTTCTTTGAAAATAAACACTCATATTTGGGCAAGACATCTCATTTTGATTTTCATTAGCATTTTCATTATGTTTAGTAATGCATAATACATTATGCATCTTTTCTTTTGAGAAATGTTTATGCAATTAATGTACTTATTTTTAATTGGATTTTTGTTGTGCAATTTTTTTTGTTCCTTAAATATTCTATCAGTTTCATCTTACAAAGTTTACAAATATTTCCCTCATCCAGCATGTTATTTTGTTACAGAAGTAATATGCTTTCTCAGTGAAACTGGCCCCAAACACTTATAGATAAAGGAACTCTCTTTACCTAAGCATCTGGCCAACTGGGGCTAATGTCCAACAAGAGCTAACTCCCAACAGAAGATTTCTTGTTAGCATAGATTCACTTTAGGCTTATGCATTCCACAAATATTGCCATCCTTAAATCTCTTTCAGGTCTTGGCCTCAGGCTACATTTTGAATAATTTAAATAGAGAAAGAAAACTGTAAGCCTGGAAGTTTAGGCAGATAGGTTTACACAGCAAAGATATTACACATTGCCAGAATTATTTTAAGTATACCAGTACTGTTTATTTTTTTTAACAACTGTTACACAGGGACATCTTGGCCACCTGGTAGAATTATAATTTTCCTGACAAGAGCACAGAGGACTCAATGGCAGACAATAGCTTAATGATGGTTATGAACCTATGCTGCCTTCACACCTTGAACTGCCCTTTAGAGGTATATCTTTGGGGTGAGAATCAGGACTTAATGGCTGGTCTTAAGTCAGCATCTCCTTTGTCATTACATTGAGCCTAATGGCTGATAAACCCTGGTGAATAAACATTTACATCCTAGCATCCTAAATTTTCCTTACCTCTAACAGACCTGATATACTTTGGAGGCAGTGCTCCTTTAGCTAAATTCCATTTGTGTGATTTAATATCTCCTAAGCAAATCAAGTAATAAGTCCTTTATACCATCAATTTTATTACTTTGAATTTCTTCTATGTCAACATCTTCATTTTTTGGTTGCTTCCTTTACTGAAAAGTTCTTTCATATGATACAATCTCATTTATCCATTTTAACTTGTGTTGTCTATGCTTTGAGGACACTAACCAAAAATGAATAGCTTATATCAGTATCTTCTACTGTTTAACTATGCTTCTTCCAGTACTTTTAGATCTTTTATCCATTTGAGTTGATTCTTTATATGATTCAAAAAAGAGGTCATTTTATTCTTTTGAATATCAATATCCAGTTCTCTCAGCACCATTTTGCTGTGGGATGTCATTCTGCATGCTGTGAATACGTGTTGCTCTGATTGGTTGATAAACACTGATTGGCCAGTAGCCTGGCAGGAAGTATAGACATGCAAGCAGACAAAGAGAATTCTGGGAAGAGGAAGGACAAAGTCAGGAGATGCCAGCCAGACACAGAGGAAGCAAGATGACAAGGCAGAACTGAGAAATGGTACCAAGCCATGTGGCTAAGCATAGATAAGAATGATGGGTTAAATTAAGTGTAAGAGCTAGTCAGTAATAAGCCTAGGCTGATGACCAAGCAGTTGTAATTAATATAATCCTCTGTATGCTTACTTGGGGGACAATAATCGAGAGATTTGTCCCAAACACCGGCCGGCTGGGACACAGGAAAACTTCCAACTACATTTAGAGTACCAATGTGGGGCTCTCAAATTTCCATAAGGCCTAAAGGAGTTTAAAAAGGGCCTCTAAACACACAATAATATAGCCAAAAACAGCTTTCTACTTCATGTCTCATGCAGGTTGAGATATAGAGACACCAAGGTACAGAGATGCCCTGGCCTGTGGACTTGAGCTACAGCATGGTGGGTTCATGGTGTATGGGCTTGATTGTGGCATGGCAGATTCTTGCCGCTGTCCACAGTGGTGTCTGCAAACTGCACAGCATGGTGTGTGGTAGATATAGATTTGCTAGTACAGACCAAAAAAAAAAAAAAAAAGAAAGAAAAGGGTTTTGAGCTACACGCTGCTGGATGGAAGCTTAGATCCACTGCTTCAAAGAGTCAGCGATGAACATGTTTCCCCCAGAGCTGGCAGTAAACATAGTTCTGCTGTGATGTTGGGAAGCTGAAGTGGGAGAAGCCAGCAGCCAAAGCTGCCATTTCAGTCCTAGTAATGCTGCAGTTTAAAGCAATAGATTCACAACAAGACAGATTCAGATGGGATAAACCCTGAACAGTTTACAGTGTGTGCAAAAATGTACATAGGCTTGGAAGAGAGGGGAAAAGGAATATACACAGTTATATAAAGAAATAGAAAGTTTTAAAAAATAAAGTCTTTAAAGAGAAAGTAAAAGAAATATAAAAAATAAGCCACATAAAGATGGAAATCACACAGAGAGTCTGGATTATATTGTCTTTGGGATTTTTAACTGCAGAAAGACATTTAATTATAAAGGCTGTTCAGTTAAACCAATATGTATATTTTAAAGGTATCTTGACTTCAAAATCTGGATCTAAGGATATGCTGCTTTGGAAAGGAGGCTCTGCTTTTGTTTCCACAAGAAGAAAGAGGCTATGGATTTGTTCCAGGTTAAGATGGATCAGATTTGATCAAGCCAGACCGCCTGAACCTAAACAGATGATACTTACCAACAAAGGTTATAACCAATCTTCCCAGGACTTGACCATTATCTTGAATTTTCTCAGGATCCCCATAAGACTACCAGCGCCCCCTATCAGCAGGAAGTAGTCTAGAACACTGTGCCTATATTCCCAAAAAATGAATTATGGATGTTTGTCTTTGTTTAGGTTGTTGGTTACAAATTGTTATTGGTCATAGTTAATCTCTTTTTAAAAGAACAAAGGGGGATATGATATAGAAATATAGCATATAGATATGATAGGATAAAAGGATAGATTATTGAACCTCCTTTTAAAGAGCAACAACTTGTTTAAAAATGTTTTACACTGCTATGAATTTTAGTTTATTGATACAAATTTAAAGTTAATTTGTTATATTGTATGTGTATTTCTACTCTTGTATAAAGTATTTTGTTTGTGCAACTCATTTGAAATTATAGTGTATAATTGAGAAATAAAGGTTAATAATTAGTCATCTATAATAATCAAACTTATAGTCATGTTAGTTAAGTTTTCTAGGTATAGATAGATATAAGTCAGTTAGGTATGTAATATTCAAACACTTCAAAGACCTATAGAATATGGCATTTAAAGTGTTTTAAAAACTTAGACTCTCCTGGACAATGAGACATGTCTGCTTCTGGCATCACCAATTTACTTCAAAGAGGAAGATGGGAGTTGAAGACACGCCATATGTTTATCTTCTTCTTGGCAAAAATAGCCATTTGGGCAATAAACTGTTTTTGCCTGGACTGTTTGACAAAATGTTGTATCTACTGGACATGCAGGACCCATAGGATGGTGACCCCTGAACTTTGCAAGGTGAGATGGTCCTTCAGGTTCCTTCTTCACAGAAGAAACTGCTAAACATTCTACAGGACACAGAGAGAAGCAACTGAGAGACTCTAGGTCTATAGACTGAAGATGGATGCCCCAAAGTTGCAGAGGAACTTTGGATGACAATCCAGGCAGGCAGATGTCTCTGTCATTTCCATAATTTTGGTATTTGCTTACAATGCATTTCCTGTTTACTTAGGTAATATAAGATCCTTCTGGGGTCTTTGCTGTAGTTGAAGAGTAGATAGTTATAATTATAATTTTACTTAGTTATGATAAAAGATAAATTAGATAAAAAACTTTAAACTCACAAATATAGGATAGATAGAATATTTTCTTTAATTTTGCCAAATATAAATAGACAAGATATTATAACTGTAATTCTTGCTTGATAACTGGTCTATTACAGGTAATTTTACTATGTTAAAGTTAAAAACCTTCCTTTTTGATTAGACAGAAAAGGGGAAGTGCTATGGGATATCATTCTGTATGCTGTGATATGTGTTGCTCTGATTGGTTGATAAATAAAATGCTGATTGGCCAGTAGCCAGGCAGGAAGTATAGGCGGGGCAAGCAGACAAGGGGAACTCTGGGGAGAAGAAGGACAGTGTCAGGAGTTGCCAGCCAGACACAGAGGAAGCAAGATGACAAGGCAGAACTGAGAAAAGGTACCAAGCCACGTGGCTAAACATAGAAAAGAATTATGGGTTAAATTAAGTGTAAGAGTTAGTCAGTAATAATCCTGAGCTGATGACCAAGCAGTTGTAATTAATATAATCCTCTGTGTGCTTACTTGGGGGATGCAAGTGGGAGAGATTTGTCCTGAATATCAGCTGGCCGGAACACAGAAAAACTTCTAACACCATTTAAAGAGAATGACATGCTGAAATAAATGCTTTTTGGCACCTTTGACGAGGATCACTTGTCTATAACTTGTAGAGTTATTTATAAAATCCTTATTTTATATTTTTGGTATGTGTCTCTAATTTTAGGCTAGTACCATGTAGTCTTGTTGAACATATGGTATATATGGATACCTTGTGGTATATATTGAGATCAAGTGTTATAATACTGCTTTTTTATTTTGATATTTTATGTTTTCATATAAAGTTTATGATTTTTTTGTAGTTTTGTGAGGAATACCACTGGCATTTTGATCGGGACCATATTAAATCTACAAATTGTTTTAGATAATAGGAAGATTTTAATACTGTGAATTTTTGCAATCCATAAGCATGTTAACTCTATCTTTTTGTATAGTCTAGAATTCCCTAAATTGTTCTTAAACTGCCTTCATTTTAATTCATTCTTAGGAAGCTGTTATTTGTAGCCATTATGAGGTATACTTCATAATTTAATTATTGGGTTGTTCATTACAAGGATACAAACATGATATTGCTTTTTGTATGCTCATTCTTTATCCTGCAAATGTGCTGAATTCATTCATCCATTCTAATCTTTTTGTAGAGTTGTTATATGTTTTGTTTCTTGTTTTGTTTTGAGATATAGTTTCCCATGTAGTACAGGCCATCCTAGAACTCTCAGTGTAGTGCAGGCTGGCCTAAAACTTTAGATTCCCTTCTATCTGATTCTTGAATGTTGGAATTATTATCACCATCCCCAAAGTGTCTGAAGGTTTCTCCGTAAAACGGCTAATTTTCTTCCTTTACTCTTGCTTTTCTTGTATTTCTTTATCTTACTTTCTTCTGTGTCAAATAAAAGTAGTGAAAATGGGCTTCCTAGTCTCCTAACAATGTTGAAAGAATGCATTTGATATTTTCCAGATTAAAAATAATATTGGCTATGATATTGCTATATAGCATCTTGATTATATTGCCATGCTTATATTTAATTTTGGGAGACTTTCATGAAGTAAGAATACAGAATTTGGCTTGATAATGTCATAAGAATTATATGATTTTTCTTTTTCTGATTAGTATTTTATTAAGGTAATTATTTCTATAATCTTCACTCTTAAGTGTACTTTTGTGGATTATAAGTTTTGGTTATGCTCTGTTGAATTTTTGTTTTTAAAATAAATTATCTCTCATTGGATTTTTTTCAATGAGCTATTGTGCAGTCAATAGCATTTTATTTTTGGTTTTGAAGTATATGTACAAATTTAAGTTCTGTTCAAGTACTTCCTGCTTTTAATTCATTATGGCAAGAAATATGAATTTTAAGATTTGGATTTTTGTTTTTTTGAGACTTGTTTTGTGGTCTAATCCTATAATATATCCCAAAGAATATTCTATGCATTTATGAGAACAGCATATATTCTAAAGCTGTTTGATAAAATTTCTGTGGGGTCCATTTGGTCAAGGTATAATTTAACCCTAACATTTCCTTTTATGTTTTATTGAGTGAGAATCTCATACATGAATATAATGTGTTTTGACCAAGTCTACTCCCAATTATTACCCTTCAATTTCTCACATCAGTCAACAATCAAGAAAATGGCCCCTAGATATGCCCATAAGCCAACCTAATGAAAACATTCCTTAATTTTGGTTCTCTCCTCCCATGACTCTAGGTTTTTATCAAATCAACAAAATTAACTAGAATAAATGTTTTCTGGATACAATAGGGCAGTTGCATATATGAAGTGACAATGGCTAGAACTGCAACCATGAGACCTGCACAAGATAAGTCAGACAAAATCCGAAAATAGAGAAGGAGATGGCCAGGAAGTCCCACCTCTAGCTGAAGAATTATTGGCAAAATTTCCCCAATTTTGTTAAATTATGTTTCCTTTTGACATGTCCTAAGTTCCTTTTCTGGCACTCATTAGTTTTTCCTTCCTTAGGATATTTGAAACTTTATATTTCATGTATCTTATACATTGCTATTTATACAACTGGCAGATATTTTGTGCAAATATGGTAGCATTTTCAGTAAAAGCATTTCATCAGTTGTATCTTAGGGCATTCATTGGGGAGGCTATATTTGGCTTTCATTCCATTTTGGCAATATAATATTGTTTTCTGTGTATCTTCTTTAACTGTTATCATTGCTTTGTTTGAGTTGTATGAAGCAGTGGGATTAAAGAGCCTACATGTTTCTTCAGGTTACATAGTAAAGGGTATCACAGCAGCATAAGCATATGTAGTGTGCGTAGCAGTACAGGCAGGTTACCTGCCATGTAGTTATCCTAGTGGGTCTGATTAGTGCATTGCAGTGCACATGTACAATGGCAGAAGGGATCTGATCATTCTCCAGGGGCCACACAAATGCAAGAACACTTCAGCATACCTGGGGTTTTGCAGTACAATATTGTATAATCATCAACCACACTAGGATACTACTGAGTCTCAATGAGCCAATTAGTGGAAGAGCTAAAGTGCTAAGATGTGTTATAGCTCAAATGGCAGCCAACACCAGATATCTGCATGATATTGCACATGTCTTTTAGGCTCTGTAGCTATGTTTGTCTGGAGTCACTGCTCTGTATCTAGAAACATGACACACAGATTGAAAATCCATGGTTGTCCACCTATGCAGCACAGAGAATAGCTCTCTCTGGAGACTTCATAGAACTGGAGTAATTCAAGGATTCACAAGAAATGTAGAGCAGGCTGTGTAATGTCTACCTGTCAATCTCTGGCAAATTTGTAGAGGTGAAGTAATTTCAGTGGCTTGAAAATGGGAGTTTTTGCATGCTAGTAGTAATGGGAAGTGGCTGTTAGTTTCAAAATGTCATAAGCAGCATTTCACTGTGTAATGCATTCCTCCCTCTGAAACACTACTGTGATTCATATGCCTCATCAATTCACCTCTGAACTCAGGGTCTATGAATTTTGCCAGATTTCCAGGCAACAAAATATTCAGATGTTCTTAATGCTAATTTGGTCTCCTTTTGTCCTTCTGTGGCCCCTTCTTTTGCCTTATTACTCTCATGGGAGGGCTTTTCTGATTTCAACCTACTCTTGACTAGGGTAACAGGGAAGCTGATGTAAAGCACCTTATTCTCTTACTATGAAACCTTTTATATTCTGCTTGTTCCATATTTTCTCTTTATGTTTTATCTTCACTGTATTCCAGCACTCTCCTTCACATACTCTAGCTGAATAGCATCTGCTCTTCCATCTTTAATCTCCCTGTGTATGGGTGCGGAGGTTACAACCATAATCATTAGTCATCCAGTCATCTGCCAAAATTCTAAACCTGATTTTGAGAATTGAGCTATCCTTATTTCCAAATTAGTTTATTATTTATCTACTTACAGTACATTTCTACCTGAGTGCCTCATGGGCACGTTAGAGCCAATAGGCCTGAGAAGAAATTCACTATATTTAATCATATTTTTCCTTATCCTTAGCCCCATTAATTCTTTTTTTAAAATGTTATTTTTAAATGTTTTTAATTGAAATAGAACTACATTCCTTCTACCTTCCTTTCCTCCTTCCAGGCCCTCTCACTACCTCTCCCTCGAACTCCTCCAATGCCTCCCCTCAAATTGACAGCTTATTTTTCTTTGACTGTATTTGTAATATATATATATATATATAATTACACACACACATATATAGAATTTTCATGTATTTGTATGCACAAATACATATAAAACCTGTTGAAATCCATTTTTGTTGGTGGTGTGTATATATGGGTTCAAGGTTGACCACTAGGGGGGTCAATACATAAGAAGGAGGTACAAATAACAACAAGGTTGTTTGGTATTTTATATTTAACTAAAATTATGCATAACCCATATATCCATATGTATATTCATACGTTAACATATATGTGCACATAATGTGTGTATGATATATTCATATGTGTATATGTACTACATATGGGAGTATATATGTATGTATATGTGTATGTATTGTATAAATATGGAAATTAAGCCACTTGGGTTGACAATGCTCCCCAACAAGAAACACAGACTAACAAAAACTCCACCATCAGATACTAGAAATATCTTTTCAAAGGGTTGGTCAGGGTAGTCCAAGTAACTTCTAAAACAATATAGACTATTGATGTAGCCCTTGGTTGCCCCTCAGGGGTTGAGGGTGGGCTCCTATTGCTGAAGACATCACACACTTAGTAGAGAACTCAGATGATTCAAACTGTATCTGACCTGAAAGCTGCTTTCCTGAGGTCTAGCTTTGGTTCCAGAAAATATCATGCAAGCTGCCAAGGGATAGAATCAATTAAATAGTCCAACCAAGCTGTAACACCTATAAATCTGACCTACTTTTTTTTTCTCAAATATGACCATTAAATCTAATAACACCAAGGTTGTTTGATAAAGCTTTGAGGAATCATATTATTTTATATTTAATTAAATTATACACAATATGTATGTGTATATGTATATAAATGCATTAACACACATACATATACATATATGTATACGTACACATATATAGGTTAAGCCACTTGGATTGATGATGCTTCCACACAAGAATGCATAGACTAAATAACCCTCGAGAAAGAGATACAAGAAACCTCTTTTCAAAAGATTATGTTGGCATGGTTACCCATCCAATTCAGAACTTATAAAATCATTAAAAAATCTCATCTATCTCCTTCACCAATCAGTTATAATAAAACAATAACAAATTGGTCACACTCTGCTCCTTTACTACTTGATCACATTCTTAGCCCTTTTCTTACTCGTAAGCATTTATTTAACTAAGTGACATTTAGAAAAATGTTTTCATCAGTATGTAGAATGAAGACCTTCAAATGCACTATGAATACTCAAGTTTTCCAGGTATATCAATAAAACTGTGAAACAAATTACTCTTTTTTTTAGCATGATTATTTATTTTTTTTAATTTTGCAATACAATTCAGTTCTACGTATCAGCCACAGATTCCCTTGTTCTCCCCCTCCCACCCCCTTCACCTTCCCCCCAACCACCCCCCATTCCCACCTCCTCCAGGTCAAAGCCTCCCCCGAGGACTGAGATCAACCTGGTAGACTCAGTCCAGGCAGGTCCAGTCCCCTCCTCCCAGGCGATCCTGCATAGGCCCCAGGTTTCAAACAGCCAACTCATGCAATGAGCACAGGACCCAGTCCCACTGCCTGGATGCCTCCCAAACAGATCAAGCCAACCAACTGTCTCACCCATTCAGAGGGCCTGATCCAGTTGGGGGCCCCTCAGCCATTGGTTCATAGTTCATAGGCCCCGGGTAGAGCTCTGGGAGTCCAATTAGCGAGAAAGAGGAAGGTTTATATGAGTGAGAATTGTTGAGACCAATTATTCTTTATTTATTATTCAAATTATTCTTTATTTACATACTATTCAGTGTTTTTTAAACTTGAGATTTTCATACAGTGTATTTCGATTATATTTTCCTCACTCCCAAATCCTCCAAGATCCACCTTCATCCCCCTTTGTACCCAATTTTGTGTTTTTTCTCTCCTTTTTAATACTCACTAAATTGGTGTGTGTTGCCTGACTACTCTTGGGTATGGTGTCTATCCTGGAATATGATCAATATACTAGAGGTCATACTATTAAATAAAAACAAATAAGTTCCTCTGCTAAGGTGACTATCTACCCAGCTCCTTCCCTCAAACTGGGATTTTTATCTGTCTTTGGCTTGAATAGGTTGTATGTATCCTGTCAGAACTGCTGTGACTTTATGTGCATGTCTGTGCTGCCAAATCCAGGAAATGCTGTGCAGTTATAATTAATATAAGCTTCTGAGTGATTACTTTAAAAGCGGCTGAGGGACCGTAGAGCTGGGTGGGACAGGAGAAACCTTCCTACTACAAGGAAACACTATTTCCTAGAAGTTACTCACCACCTTTGGCTCTCACTCTCTTTCTACACTTTCTTCCACAATGATGCTTGAGCCTTGTGGGGAAAGGTGTGATACAGATGTTCATCCAGGCCTACACATTACAAAGTTTCTTATTTTCTATTCTAATCAGTTGTGGTCTCTGTTAAATGCCATCTACTGCAATTGACTGCAACTGTACTGCAATACTACCCATCCAATGAAGGATGATGAGAGATGTTCTAGGTTTAAGGGAAATAGCAATAAGTCATTAGGAGCCATTTTAATGTTACATTCATTTAGCAAAATAATAGTAATAGGTTTTCCCCTAGAACAGAGGATCTCAACCTGTAGGTCGTGACCATTGAAAATCACACATTTCTGATTATCTTAAGAACTGAAACAACACTCAGCAGCAAAATTAAAGTTGTAAGAGCAATGAAAATAAATTTAAGGTCGTGGTTCCTAAGACCATCAAAAATATATGTTTTTCAATGGTCGCAACCCACATGTTGAGAACCACTGTCCTAGATGTATCTACCTATAGGTTCTTGGCCTCACTAACAGAGTCAGATATGGATTCCATCTTTTGGAGTAGGCCTTGAGTCCAGTAAGAAAGTGGTTGGTCACCTCTATAATATTTGTAACGTTTGTGTCACTATTGAATAAATGGGCATATTGCCAGACATGTCATTATTATAGTCTGTTATTAAGTTCAAGGTTGGATGAGATTGACAACTTTTCTCTTCCAATAGTATATCTAACACCTTCTGGCATTGTGAACACTAGTTGACAGAGATAAAGTTTCCAAGTCAGTACCCACTTGATTTCTCCATGTTTATAACTCACATGTGTGGTGTCTTCAGCAATGGGGTCTTCCTGCCATATTCTGTAAGGAAACCAAGGACAATAGCAATAGCCTGTAATATTTGCTATGTGTGGAGAACCATTAGTCAGCAAATTCAAAAGGAAGTAACATATTCCTGGTACTTAGACTTTTATTTGGCAGTGTGTATGGTATATAGTTGTGGTATTGTTCTCCCATTATAGGGTAATTCCATTTAAACTGCCTTTATACACTTATATGTATGTATTATAGAAACCTCCTACTATAGTGAGTTGCCACATGACTTTTTAAAAGGATTTTTGTTTTAGTTATCCCTCTCCATAATGCCTCATCAAATTATTAATTTTATGTCTTTAATAATTTCAGTCTCTCGCCGGGCGGTGGTGGTGCACGCCTTTAATCCCAGCACTCGGGAGGCAGAGCCAGGCGGATCTCTGTGAGTTCGAGGCCAGCCTGGTCTCCAAAGCGAGTTCCAGGAAAGGCGCAAAGCTACACAGAGAAACCCTGTCTCGAAAAACCAAAAAAAAAAAAAAAAAAAAAAAAAAAACAATTTCAGTCTCTCTCAAAACTCCAAGAGAGTAACATTTCCTCTTCCAGTTTTCTGTTTTCCATTAGTCCTCCAGTCTCATCTATTATAGCACTTTATAACTCTTGGTTACCTACATGCCTTTCTGGTGTCATTTTGAACCTCATGAATTACAGCATTGTTGCCTTATTTATTTCTATTTCCCTAGAGTCTACTATGATATTTTTAACATATCAGGGGCATAACAAACAGTAAATTGCTGAGTATATTTGAAGGAGTCAGACTGTTTAGATTTATAGATACTAAGATTCTACAGAATAAATCAATTTTTATTGTACTTAGCCTTTACTATCATCTTTCAGGGCATGTGAGTGAATAGAATCATTGAAATGAGACTATTTTCAGAGATACAGTAAGATGATGTTATATATCAATCACTGAGATAGTGGTGAGAATAGAGGATAAGAAGGTAATTAATGACTGAGATAAGCACTGGGGCCCTGGTTCATAAAACCCTAGTCGAATACTACCATTCATATGGTTGACTGGTGTCAGAGCTATATATAGAATTAGGTCTCTTAACTCTTGGATGTAGGTTAATAGAGAGACATGTTTTATTATTATTTATAACTTGAAACAGTCACTAAGCAACAGACATATGAGAAAGCACAGAATCAGGATTCCCACAGGCTGATGTCTTTTCCCCCCTGTTATACATACAACCATCATGGCAACAATATGGTTTTGAAGTAAGGGTTACTCTGCTCTAAAATTTGATGTTTTATTAATGGTTGAGAAAATGAATAGAAGATTCACTTAACCATTTACAAATGAAAAAACATCCTTTAATTTCAATATAGAAATAAATGAGTTAGTATCTATGTTAATTGAAGCATTTTGGATTAAATTATATATGATTTATATTGGTGCCTTTTTAAATTCATGAGTTACTAGGAAAAACTTACACAGAGAACAACTCCAAAGTAGGAGGCTACTTCAGATATACAATAGTGATCATAACAGATAGTATTATCATGTATCTACCAATCTTATTGAAGAAACACACAAGAAAAGAGGTCACAAAAAAATCAGCGAAATAAGTAATCAAAAGTGTTCATGTGGTTACTTAACAATGAAGTAACAGCAAATTTCCAGTAGTTAACTTGCAACACTTAAGTGTTCTTGGGTATAGTGATGAACTATTACATACAGCAACGAAACCAAATACATAAAGGAAAAAAACTAAGTTGGACACCATAAAAATTTAAATCTTACATTTAACAACATACACTGTCTAAGAGGATAAAATACATGCCACAGAGTGAAATAAAAGTTCATAAGGTATATATTTAATAAAGCATTATTATCCTAAGTACACAAAGAAACTCCAAACTTGAACAATGTAAAATTAACCTGTTTGAAGAATCAGGCAAAGTATCTAAATAAGTCTATCCAAAAAGAACATATAAAGTTTAAAAAGGTGTTTATGAAGAGATGTTCAAGATCATATATCATTAGGGAGCTAAAATTTAAAATAGATATGTATACCCACCCCTATCAACTGTCACAACTTTTCTCATTTCAAAAAATTATTCTGCCAAAATTTCACTGTTACAACTTCCATTTTACAAATGTTTCTAGTCATTTTCAAGTGAAGGGTTACATTTATTTACATTAATATGTCTATTTAACTGCACTATGTAATACTTTATAACTTTTTATTAAGATCCTATATTTTATTAGGTTATTAATGAAGGTTTGAGTTCTGTGCTTCTTATGGTTTACATATAAAACTTTTCTAATTAATTGAGGAATGATTAGGTCATGAGGATGCTAATATGAGTAATGGATTAACAGTTCATAAACACATGAGCCTTTAAAGGTGCATTGGAGGAGGCGTGGTACCAGGAAGATGCCTTCTATTTCTCTTTCTGTTTCCTGTGAATTGTGAGCTAAGTGTTTTGTTCTATCACTTTTTTACCACTGTGATATTTCTTATCACAGGTACTGGGTGCTGGATCAAACTGTCTGGACTGATATATATGAAGTTGTAAGCCAAAGTAAATGCTTTTTCTTTTAAACTGTTTCGTCTTAGCTATTTTTTTTATAGGGATAAAATCAACTAACAGTGCCAAATCTTCTCTTGTCTACTAGCTTTGTGGTTTTTTGTTGAGAACTTCTATAAAACATACAATATATAACAGCAAATCTGACTGCATTGTCCAGGAGGATCTTTGTATGATCAAAATTATAGTTACATTTTAGAAATAATACAAAAATAAAATATGGCCCTGGTATATGTTATATCAATATTATATATATATATATATATATATATATATATATATATATATATATATATATATATAATATGTATATATAATATATACACACAAGTTACCAGAAGGAGTATGTGTGTGTATGTGTGTGTGTGTATATATATTAAGTAGCTTGTTAAAATCACATTAAAGTGCATCTAATTAATTCACATGAGATAATATACTACTATTATAACACACAGTTACATGCATAAGGCTACTCTGAAGGTCACATGCAGAATTATGTGAAAAATTAAACTCAAATATTATGTAGATAGCTCCATAACCCAGAACTAAAATTTTCTAAAGACGAATATGAAGAATTATTCTATTGACATGGAGCCAAGACTTAATTAATTCAACTTTGATTGTACATCTATGCTTTGAAAGAGTGAGCAGGGTTTCAATACATACAGGTACATCTAATGTAATAACAACTGATGTCATTTTGATTTGATTTGTAACACTTAAGGTACCACTGTAATCAAAGCCTTTAAAGTCTCAGGGCAGTGCTATTCTGTAGTCATGGAATATTTAAAAGATGTACCCAAATAGAGGTCTTTAGGTCACTCAAAGATGAGACAAAAATAAATGGGACACATTGACTACTGAACTTTAAGCTTCCAAAAGAATGGAAGACTGAGCTAAGGCATAGCTTAGTGGACTGCAATCAAAGAGCTTTATTAATCTTTGTGAGTTTCTGAATTACTCAGAAAAGCATAACTTTTCCTTTCCTTCTGTCTCTGTTCTAAGCATGCCTTCTCTAATACTCTGGGCTCTCTTTCTCTTTCTCTAATGCTCCCCTCCCCTCCATGTGGCTCAAACCATATGGCGTCTTTAACTTCTTGCCTCCATTCTCCTCTCAGGGCCACTGCTGAGATTCACACCTAGCCTTCCCTAGGGTGTTTTCCTTTTAAACTCTAATGAAATTGTCCTTGAGCTTAAATAAATACAGAGATAAGTTATACTCTATCTCTTTATGAATACCAGGTCAGATATTTCATTATGGTGATGAAATGCTGCCTCCTAATATAACTGTATTCTGATGTATTAAATCAATGGCTATAATTTGAAGTATATTTCATATTAGACCAAATAATACCCAGAGCCACTACATGTAGATGTAACCAGCCGTCTTATTAAATAAGAAACACAGAACCAATGCAAAGAAGAAAGCCAAGAGGTCAGAGCTAAGAGCCTTACCCGTCTACTGCAGCTAGCCTCTTCAGCCAAGAGACCTATTTCCTGTGTTTTTGTTGTTATATAGACTTTCTGTTCTGCCTTCTTAATGGTTGTAAACCCAACCACATGACTGCCTCGTCACTGCCTGTCAGTACAGCCCTCCAGGTCTTCTATGGTCGGTATTGAGATTAAAGGCGTGTGTCTCCAATGCTGGCTGTATCCTTGAACACACAGAGATCTACTTAGCTCTGCCTACCAAGTGCTGGGATTAAAGGCATGCACCACCACCACCCAGCTTTTGCTATGGCTCTAATAGCTCTGATCCCCAGGCAACTTTACTTATTAACATACAAATAACATTTTAATACAAATAAAATATCACCATAACTACATTTTGAGAAAATAAACATAGTGTGTTCCTCAAGATTTTATATTATAATTACTACTTGTTCAATAATAGGTAATGTAATAAGTATATATAATATATAATATAACAAGTAATACTAAATAAATAGTTGAATAAATAACATTTAAAAAAATATTAAGTAATGCAGTTTACATAGAGTTTCCCAAGTTTATTTTAGGACAACTAGTACAAAAACTTCCTACTTCCTTGGCCCAGGATACATAAGTAAAGCATTCAAGATAATTATCAATCAACAGAAATTTAGACACAAGTTTACTGTGTTTGCTACAGAAGTCCAATGGTGACATAAATGATTCCTTCACAACATTTTATTTAAATGAGCACTGCTTTACATCCTTCACATATTTTTGAGTACACTGTGATACTTAAAATGGTACATATTCAAATTGAGTTACAACTTCTAAGCCAATAAAATTAGAAAATGATAAAACCACCAAACTAAATGTGGTAAAATTTTGCTACTGAAATAAAAATCTAAAATAATGCATTTTTATTGTAAGAAATATGTGTCATATTTTACTTATGAACTAGATTAACTTAGCTCTTAATATGAAACAGAAATTTTAAATTTTAAAAGTGTTATGTTTAGTTAATACAAGTTTGTTTGCTTTTGTTTTTGTTTGTTTTTAATTTTCTTATTTTTATTTTTGATTTTATTTTTATTATTTCTTTTTACATTTTCCTTTGTGGGGGTGCTACAATGGTAAAGGGTAAATAAGGAGGGACTGGGAAATGAGTGGGATTGGGGTACATGATGTAAAATTCCCAAAGAATCAATAAAATTATGTTTAAAAAAGTGGTTTTGATAATACATCCAATATACTGGATATTGGTAAACATACCCCCACCCCTCTCACACAAACACACAGGTACTATACTGTAACAATTCTTTAGTATATAAAACACAGCAGACATTATTAGAAACCTATCCACACCATAGTTCTAGGAAAAAGGTAGTAAAGCATTCAAGAAAATAGGGAATGTTAAGACAAATAATCACTTTGGAGGCATCACACTGTGTTATTCAACTGGGATTTGAACAGAGGCAGTAAAACTCCTAAGCTGCATTCACAATAAACCAGGCTGTATTTACTCTGTGATGATAAATATGGTACTTACTGTTTGCATACATTAATGTGCTATGCGTTTGTCCAATTGTTTTATTATTTTTCTATTAGTTGAACTACTTTGTGCTAGTATTTCACCTTTACATGATGTGAATGTAATATTGGCATCTTTAGTTTGCTGTTCTTTCCATATTTGTACAAACAAAAATAACTTTTATGACCCAGTATTGTTTTCTTATCAAGTGCTCAATTTGTTAAGTTACTTTAAATTCTAGTCTGTTATCTATTCCAAGTATGAATTATTATTGAAAATGCTGATACTTTTAACCTGGAAAAACTAAATGAAGTGGTGGTCATGATAATTCTTTGCATGATGACATATCAGTTTAGTAATAGCCACTTTCTTAATACATCATACTTAAATATTGTAACATTCAGTGATACTTCACTTCCAACCAGTTATAAATACAAACATAAAATCAAGGATTATTGGGATACTCTCAATTATTAAAAAAATTTTGCTATCTAATATGGAAGATACTAATATCCACAAGAGAGTTAAATGGAAATCGTAAAATATGATTAGTCTGAACTGGAATATGCTATGTGAAATACTACACTACATTTCAAAGGTTTCAAAATGAAAATTTTCTCCATAATGAATAGAAATTGAAAATCACTTCTAGATTTGCTTTATAATTACGTTAGCACTGAGTCAGATTAGCTACATGCATTGCAATTTACACTTTATCAGAATAAGAATTGCAAAATGGTTGTTAATAAAAACTGGAAGTGTAGAATTTGTTCAAAGTCAGTTTATTAATTTTCAAAACTTGGATAAAGGTAAGTTTCTTAATGGCCAGTTGTTTCCTGTTCCTATTTCTAGGTAGAATCTAAATATCTGTCTCTATGATGAAAGTACTGATATTTGTATCTACTGAACTTCATAGTACAAAAATTTTTTCTTCCATAGATTCAAACTTGGTTTCTTTTCTTATTTCCTATATATTAACACATTTTACTTTTATTTACAATTATTTTATTGAATGTTTCCATGAAAATAGTTTAAATAATGAAAGGGCATCATAATACACAACTGATTTATCACTAATTGTATTTGTATCTGGTATTGATTTTGTATCTGGTGATTCCTTTCAGACAAATCACATATACATACTGTGAATTTTCCTATTAGAGTATTGCCATCGGATGACAGATTTTCAGGAACTTTTCAATAATCAATTTCACAACCACTGATGGCAAATAACAATACCAAGAACTGGGAACTAAAGTCCCCAAAGGAAATAGGGTGCACAATGCATTCATTTTATGGAAATTATAATGATCTTATTACAGGTTAGATAATTTACACCAGAAGGGATACTACAGACTCACAAGGAAGACAGCATAAAACCATCTTTGAGTTTATAATCATCGGTTCTCCAAATTTGGAAAACTCACAATGATAATATGTCCTTACTTCCTGTATGCTAATATAATATGCAAAAGTTTATAACAAAATCAAATGTTAATGCATTTCAGAAAAAATAACATTAACTTGCTGTACTTCCACAATTCTAATTTAGGCATTGTTCAGTGCTAGGTCATGCTTATAACCATACTGCGTTTAGTTTGTGTTCTGGTATATATAGGCACTAGTACCAATAGATGTAGATTTCCTTTTTTTTTTTAAACCTCCTTCTCAGGGAGCTCCAGTTAGCAGTTACTCTAGACTTTTCAGATTGCTAGATTCCATCCCTTTCTCCTAGGACCAAGTAAGAACATAAGCAAGTGTGTGAAGTAGCAAAAGTTCCTCCACATGGAAGATAACATCATAATTACGACAGAAATCATGCACTCTATGATTTCATTGGGAGAAGCTGGGCTATTTGTATGAATTAGCTTCTCATCACTGTGACAAGAACAACTTAAAAGAGGGTTAACTGGGGCTCCCAGTTTCTGAGGGTTCAACATCACGGCAAGTCGGTCTTGATGGAGCAACTTCGTTCACTCATGTCAGGTCCAAAACTTGAATGAGGGAAAGGCTACAGCCTGCTAGGCTCTCTCTTTTTCTGCTTTTATTATTTTGGAGCCACCAGCTCATGACATGATGCTATGCCCATTCTGGGAGGTTCTCTTCTCAGTTGATCCCCTCTGAAATACCTTCCAGACACACCTAGAGTTGCATCTTAATTTCTAGATGACTTTAAATCCAGTCAAGGTAATAACAGTAAATATACGACCTTTAGCTTACTTTAAATACATCTACATAATACATGTGTGTGTGTGTGTGTGTGTGTGTGTGTGTGTGTGTGTGTGTTTCATGAAATTGCCAGTAATTGAATGTTGAGAGGGCCTTGATATGGGATCAAAATGTTTAGTCATGAGAAAACACATCTGAGTGACTTAGCCAGTGGAATAGAATGACATCAGTTTTAGAAATGCTATGGCCTCCCAATTATTGCTTTTAGTGCATTTATACTACTTTATTAAAATTGTCAGAAGCCATGCAGTCACTGAGCTTATCAAGTCTGATTTATTCCTTTCCTTCATGGCCCATAGTCATTTGATCAAAAAGAAGGCCCTCCTCAGAGATGTCTAGGATCTCTGACCTTCATCCCATCCCTTCTGATGCTGCTCTTTGTCATCACATTTGACCTATTTCAGACATCTCAGCCTCAAGGGTGTACTTCATTCCTTCTCTTCATCATTTCAATCGAACCATTTTATGATTTATAATCAAACTATACTATAGCCTTTCTCAGAACCTGCCTCCCATTACCTGTCTGTAAAATGAGTTAAAACTATCATGATACAAAAGGACCTTCATCATGTGAACCGAACCTCTTTGGGAATCGTACTGATAAACTCTTTACTCCTGCCCTGTGTCCTAGGCACACTGCATCAAGGGATGAGCAGCACAGTTGCTGCTTGTGTCATTTCTCATTTAGATGTCCTTTAAAGAAATGGTCTAAAGAGTAAGAGACGCAGGCAACAATGGGTTCGTTTTGTGGTTTTTCATTTCTTTTAAATAAGAAATGCTCCATCGGTCACAGGGCCGTATCTAGAGCTGAAGATGAGGTCACCATTGCCAAGCTATCTGGGCTGATTGGGGGCAGGGTTTGCTGGGCAGCTCATGATGGATATTGATAGGTATATATTGCTAACAAACTGCAAAGAAATAGAGGAGACACATGAAGAGTTTGATGCTGTAAGAAGAGGCCAATAAACAAGAGAGATATAATTAGAGAGGGTTAGAAGGAGAGAGAGAGAGAGAGAGAGAGAGAGAGAGAGAGAGAGAGAGAGAGAGAGAGAGAGAGAGAAGGAGGGAGGGAGGTGTGCAATCTGGACTCCAGCCTTCCTGTTTCTGGTTCTAGGTCCTTATGAGTTACTGTTCTCATTACAGTTTTGGAGCTCTGATAAAAAAGACCCATGGTGCACACCTTTAATCCCATCACTCAGGGGGCAGAAGCAGGTGGATCTCTAAGTTTGAGGCCAACAGCCTGGTCTACACAGTGAGTTCCAGGACAGCCAGGGATATACAGAAAAACACTGTATTGGAAAAAGCCCTCTGAATTTGAGTACAGTTACGTGGCTAGATCTGTATGGGGAGCCCCTGGCAGTGGGACCAGGACTTAGCCTGGGTACATGAACTGGCTTTTTGGAACACATTCCCTAGGGTGGGATACCTTGCTGAGTTGACACAGTGGGGAGGGGCTTGGTCCTGCCTCAACTTAGTATGCCAGACTTTGTTGACTCCCCAAAGGAGGCCTTACCCTCTCTAGGGAGTGGATAGGGGGTGGGACTGGGGGAGTTGGGGGGACAGGAGAAGGGGAGGTAGGGGGAACTGGGATTGGTATGTAAAATGAAAAAAAAAACTTTTTTAAAATAAATAAATATCAAGAAAAAAACAAAAACAAAAACAGGACCCATTTTCATCATCTTTTATTGTTTTTCTTTTGGCTTGTATAAGTTTGTAATAGGCCATCTTGAACAATATGTGACCAATGGAGTGAGAGAGGAGTGGTCCTATTTCAGCTATGAATATGGAGAACCCAGCCAGGCGATGGTGGTGCACGCCTTTAATCCCAGCACTCGGGAGGCAGAGCCAGGTGAATTTCTGTGAGTTCGAGGCCAGCCTGGGCTACCAAGTGAGTTCCAGGAAAGACACAAAGCTACACAGAGAAACCTTGTCTTGAAAAACCAAAAAAAAAAAAAAAAAAAAAAGAATATGGAGAACCCTGAAGAACTTATAAGAAACACTTCAGTAAAAGTTAATGGTTCAAGCCTTAGAACCAACACTCTATATTATTGAACAAGAGTTATTGAATAAGAAATTATTTAATTTCTCTAAGATATAACAGCATTAGGAAATCATAAAATAAAACATTTTCATGACTGGTTCCATTGTTTGAGCCAATGGGAGTCTGTAAGATTATTTGTACAATTGTTGGATTACTGTGATGATACTGGTACCTGGGACTACTTGATGGTTGAACATGAAGCTGGAGCCATGGCTGAAACTTTACCATAATATTCTTTAGAATAAAATCTTTAAAAAAAGAAATGCTGATACTGGATAACTACACTGAGTCTACATTTTAACACAAGAGCATCATATTTCAATGATGCTTTTCTGATACAAAAAGACAGACTTATTATAAATGGGATATTTAGAATTTTAGAGTAGTTTAAACATTGAGATTTGGATTCAAATTATTGCTCATCACTTGCTAGCTATGTTAATATAACAAGGCATTTTTTTCACTATGGAAACTGTCTCCACATACATAAGACAAGAGGAATAATTTATATTTTATTTAATGTGTGTGTGCATGTGTGCATGTGTATGTATACATGAGTGTGTGTGCCCAGCATGAGTTTGTGGATCAGAGGAGAACTTGAGGGAGTCAATTCTCTCCTTCCATCATGTGGATTCCAGGCACCAAACTCAGATTGTCAGTCTTGGCAGCAAGAGCCTTGACTCTCTGATCCATCTCACGAGCCTATGTTGAATAATTTATCATGGAGTTTTTATGAGGATTTCATAACACAGTAAATTTAAAGTATTTAGCAAATAGTGACATAAATCTCATTGGTTTTTGGCTAACTAAATATTGCTAGCTGTCATACTATAAATTATTATTATAGATATATACATTTGAACTGTAAAATATTATCACAGCTTCATCATATTTGTATGTCAGAGCTTAAACATTTTAAAATATTGGAAGAAATATTTGCTAGAAATGACAACTTAATCACCTCACCAAATCTGCCCAGTTGTGTTAGTGTACTTGCATTCTTTCCAGTAATAACTATCTGAGGAAAGTAATCAACTCATATTGGTTATGTCAGAGACAGAGTCAGAATTCATGTGTTCTGGGCATGCCTTCTAAATTTAGAGTGGGAGTTTATTCAGTCACAAGTCCCTTCTACTGATTTTTCAGGTTCAAACAATCTATGATTATTGAGAGTAAAGATCCATGGATTCTGGGGACTAGATGAATGGGAAAATATCAAGAAGTTTTGGTAAAAGAGGCTTAAGAACTTTAATTCATTTCAGGCATTCATTTAATTCATTATTTTCTTAACTGAAATACGTGCTACTAGATACTTCAAAGGGTACAAAAATTACTACCATTCTTTACTACAATATGGCACACAAATAGTGTCCATAGAAAGCAAAATATGTCTTGTATATTCTAATTTATCCTTCACCTTCTTTGGTTAACTAAACGAAACATTACTCTTATAAGACACAAGAGTACACAAAATTCAAATGTTTCCATGGGACAGAAAGTTAACATCGATGACTCAGCTGGGCATTGTACTTTACAGTAACTTTAAGCATTCATTCACAGTAGCATGGGGCTGTTTAGTCTTAGCTAACTCTGAGAATATGAACTCAAGAATACCCAATTTTCTGTTTTTTCCCAAGAAACTAGAAACTTAGATTGATTTAAATGTTTCTGACTTTTAAATTACAGCAACTGCTAAAAGTTGCTATCACATTACATAGATTTGATTTTTGTGCTGTAATATAATATATTTATTGTTTGTTTTATCCACTAAGAACATTTATTCCTGTATTTTATTTATTATGTTTATATATCTGGAAAAGTTAGTGCAGGGCGTAGCACAAAGTACGGTTTAGTAAATGTCTGATAAATAAATACATACAAAACTAAATATTTCAGTACAATCCAGACATCTTAACTATTTTTACAAAATCCTATCCTATTTGGATACCTTGCAAGCTTGTCTGTGTCTGTCTTTTCCAGGAGCCACATGCTGTATCCTTTTTCAAGCATTCTATCAAGTCAACAAATATGATGAATAATTGCTGTCATGTCTTTTTAACAAGGTAATAGCAGAAGGAAAAATCCTTCATTGAAGTCTCAGTGTTGCCCAAAAAATATAAATTATTCCCTTTCGCCTGTATATGGGTACTAGATACTGAAATACCTAACAAGCTTTCACATCAGTCAACTTATCAACCTAACTGTTCAGATGACAATGGAATTCTGTCAGTGGCTGGTGGCTAGTCAATTCACATTGCTTCTTGTCATTATTATCAAGTAGAGATGACAGAGAGCAGAGAAGTGGTTCCCTCCATATTAAGTCCTGAAGTGCTAATGAATGTTAACAGCTTACAGAATGTCCTGTGGTGTCTATTTATAACGTATCTGCCTATTCATCTTGAACCAGGAGTGCATTTGGAATAGTACATTTAAAATGAGTGACAGTAGAGAAGAAAAAGAAGATAATAAATCAATGACAAAAAATACACTACTTTCATTGGGAAACAACGAACTTTTTAAAGATGGTTCAAACAAATCTGAAAAATAAGGCACAAAAGGACACATCACTAACAACGAATAGTCACAAAGTTTCAAGTATGCCCATGAAAATATTCCTCACATATATGACCATCTAGGAAAACTGCACTGAATACAAGACAGGATATTTGGATCTTTCATTGCCCAAAGGTTTGTGGCTTTAAAGATTCCACTGGGTATAATTTATAGGACATTTTCTTAGAATAGCCAAAGAATGAATAGAGTTATTTTCTTTCCATTTATATGTAATAGCTTACTAATCAGAAAGAAAACTCATTGGTTAGGAGATCAAGCCTGGAGTTGGCACATCAAGAAGGTATGGGTAGATTACCTAGATGAAACTGTAGCAAATGTTTATCTCAACAAGAATCTGCCAATGATGCATCCTTCAACATAATAAAGTAAATGTTTATCTCAACCTGTGATATATGTTGCTACTGAGTGTAAAATAAGGAAGTAAACAAGATATGGCCTTAGCCATCAAGGAATTTTCAATACACTTTGGGGAGATGAATATTATAAAAGTGGCCCAAAAATAATACTGAATGAACAAGGTACTACAATAAGATATAGTATACAATGAGAAAAATAAAATTTATACGAATTTTAAAAGTGCATTAAATTAAAGCAATTAGTTTTAGGGACTGGAGAAATGGCTCAGTGGTTAAGAATGTTTGCTGCTCTTAAAGAACACCTGAGCTGGGTTACCAACACCCATGGCAGGAAGCTTCCAATCTACTGTAATTCCAGCTCCAAGGAGTTTTATGCCTTCTTCTGTCCTCCAAGGTTAACTATGCACAAGTAGCATATGGACACACACACACACATACACACAAGTTTAAAAAGAGTTTTCTCAAAAAGGAAAAGCAATTAGTTTGCAAAAGGAGGAAAAGGAAAAATGACACTCCAAAGATGTACAGTTTTGATTAGCCTGAGCTGGAAAAATAAGTTTGAATGACTTATTGTATTACATAATGGCCACAATTAGTAATGAAGGTATGTGGCGGAATGCCTCTGAGCATGGCTGTCAGAGATGATCTACATTGGGTTAATTAAAATGGGAAGACTCAGCTTAATTCTGGGTGGTACCATTCTATGGGCTGAGTTTGTGAACTGAGTAAAAAGGAGAAAGAAAAGTGAGCAAAATCATTCATTTCTCTCCATGCTTTGTGAATGTGTGTGCAGTGTGACCAGCTGCCTGAATTTCTTGCCACCAAGACTTATTCTATCATAACATATTAATGTGTGTGTATATGTGTGTGTGTATATACATATATATTATACGTGTTTTATATATATTCTTCTCAACAACTCATCAACGTTTCTCCACAACTGACCACATACCACATACTTGGACACAAAACAGATAAAAAATCTAAATAACATCCTGTAGCCTAACTAACCAACCCGGATTAATGCTGGACATCAACAAGAACAGAAACAACAGAAAGCTTACAAACTCATGGAAACTGAACAACTCTCTACTGAATGATGACTAGATCAAGCCAGAAATAAAGAAATTAAAGACTTCCCAGAATTCAATGAAAATGAATGTACAACATACCCAAACTTATGGGACACATGAAAGTAGTGCTAAGAGGAAAGTTCAAAGCACTAAGTGTCTACATAAAAAATTGAACAGATCTAATAGTAGTAACTTAATGGCATACCTGAACTCTCTAGAACAAAAAGAAGAAATAACATCCAAAAGGAGTAGATGAAAAGAAATAATCAAACTCAGGGATAAAATCAACTAAATAGAAACAACAAAACACAATACAAAGAATCAATGAAACAAAGACTTGGTTCTCTGAAAAAAAATCATTAAGATTGGAAAAATCTCTTAGCCAAATTAATTAAAGGGTGAGAGAGAAATTCCAAGTTAACAAAATTAGAGACAAATAGGGGGTCATAGCAACAAACACTGAGGAATTTCAGAGAATCATAAGGATGTACTTTAAAAACCTGTACTCCACCAAATACAAAAGGTTAAAAGGAATGGATAATTTTCTCAATATATATCACCTACCAAAATAAAATCAAGATCAGATAAGTAGTTTAAACATATCTATAACTCGCCGGGCGGTGGTGGCGCACGCCTTTAATCCCAGCACTCGGGAGGCAGAGCCAGGCGGATCTTTGTGAGTTCGAGGCCAGCCTGGGCTACCAAGTGAGTTCCAGGAAAAGGCGCAAAGCTACACAGAGAAACCCTGTCTCGAAAAACAAAAAAACAAAAAAACAAAAAAAACATATCTATAACTCATAGCAAACAGAAGCAGTCATAAAAAGTTGCCCAAACAAGAAAATCCCAGGGCCAGATGATTTTTTTAGGGGGGCTGGGCCATCTCACATCAATCAGTAATTAAGAAAATGGCCTACAGGCTTCACTATAGCCTGATCTTATGGAGACATTTTCTTTTTTTTTTTTTTTATTTTGAAATACAGTTCAGTTCTACAGTTCTACATATCAACCACGGATTCCCCTGTTCTCCCTCCTCCCGCCCCCCTCATCTTCCCCTCAGCCCACCCTCCACTTCCACCTCCTCCAGGGCAAAGCCTCCCCCGCGGACTAAGAGCAACCTGGTAGACTCAGTCCAGGCATTCTACCAGACTTTCAAAGAATTATTAACACCAATACTCCACAAAGTAGAAACACGAAGAATATTGCCAATCCTTTTTATAAGGCCACAGTCAGTCTGAAATTTAAACCACATAAATACCCCCAAAAGAAAGAATTACAGGTCACTTTCCCTTAAGAACATAGATACAAAAATTCTAAATAATTTAGGAAGTGGTCTTCTGTGCCAATGTGTTCAAGACTACTTCCTACTTTCTCCTCTATCAAGTTCAGTGTAACTGGATTTATGTTGAGGTCTTTGATCCACTTGGATTTGAGTTTTATGCATGGCAACAGATATGGATCTATTTGCAATCTTCTGCATGTTGACATCCAGTTATGCCAGCATCATTTGTTGAATATGCTTTCTTTTTTCCATTGTACAGATTTGGCTTCTTTGAAAAGAATCAAGTGTTCATAGGTGTGTGGGTTAATGTCAGGGTCTTCAATTCAATTCCATTGGTCCACATGTCATTTTTTATGCCAATAACAAGCTGTTTTTATTACTATAGATCTATAGTAGAGCTTGAGGTCAGGGATGGTGATGCCTTCAGAGGTGGCTTTATTATACAGGATTGTTTTAGCTATCCTAGGTCTTTTGTTTTTCCATATGAAGTTGAGTATTGTTCTTTCCAAGTCTGTGAAGAATTGTGTTTGGACTTTGATGGGGATTGCATTGAATCTGTAGATTGCTTTTGGTAAGACTGCCATTTTTACTATGTTAATCCTACCTATCCATGAGCATGGGAGAGCTTTCCATTTTCTGATATTTTCTTCAATTTCTTTCTTCAGAGACTTAAAGTTCTTGTCATACAGGTCTTTTACTGGCTTAGTTAGAGGTACCCCAAGGTATTTTATATTATTTGTGTGTAGCCCATTTTTTAAATTGGATTGTTCAGTATTTTGATGTCACTTTCTTGAGTTCTTTATATATTTTGGAGATTAGCCCTCTGTCAGATGTGAGGTTGGTGAAGACCTTTTCCATCTGTAAGCTATTTTTTTGTCTTATTGACCATGTCCTTTGCTTTACAAAAGCTTCTCAGTTTCAGGAGGCCCCATTTATTAATTGTTGCTCTCAGTGAGTATATGGGGAACAGAGATTGGACTTAATGGTTTTTTTTGTTGGGGGTGCAAGGGTGGGAGGGTGGACTTGAAAGGAATGAGAAGGGAGCATGATTGGGGCCATTGTACAAACTTCCCAAAAATGAATAATAATATTATGTTGGGGGGAAAAAGTGAAAAGCAGGAAAAATAAAGTTCTGGAAAATAGTAAAAAAAATCTAAATAAAATACTTGCAAACCAAATCCAAAAACTCACCAAAGAGATCATCTAATATGATCAAATAGGCTTCTTCCAGAGATGCAGGATGGTTCAACATATGTAAATCAATAAATGTAATCTAATGATCATGTCATTAGATACAGAAAAGTCCTTTGACAAAATTCAGCACCCCTTTATGATAAAAGTCTTGGAGAGAGTAGGGATACAAGGGACATTCGTAAACATAATAAAGGCAATTTACAGCAAGCTGGTATGCAACATCAAATTAGAGAGAAACTCAAAGCACTTCCACTAAAATAAGGAACAAGTCAAGGTTCTCCATACCTATCACCATAGAACTTGAAGTCTTAGCTAAAGCAATAAGACAACTGAAGCATATCAAGAGGATATAAATATAAAGAGAAGAAATCAAAATATCTTTATTTGCAAATGATATGACAGCACATATGAGTCATCCTAAAAATTCCACCAGGAAACAGCTACAAAATAAATACTTTCAGTAATGTAGGATGATACAAAATTAACACAAATATCAGTAGTCTTCCTATACACAAATGTTAGAGGAAAACAACTTTCACAATGACTTCAAAAAGTATAAAATATCTTGGGGATCTATAAGCAAGCAAGTGAATTACATTTATGACAAAAACTTTAAGATATTGAAAAAAAAATTGAAGAAGATATCAGAAGATAGAACGATCTCCCATGTTCATGGATCAATAAGATTAATATGGTAAAAATGGCCATCCTACCAAAAGCAATCTACAGATTCAAAATTCTAAAATAATTCTTCATAAAACTTGAAAAGACAATTTTCGGCTTCACATGGAAACACAAAAACACAAGATAACCAGAACAGTCCTGAGTGATAAAAGAACTGCTAGAGGTATCACCATCTCCAACCCCAAATTGTACTAAGAGGTATTGTAATAACAACTGTAGACTGTTATCAGCAGAAAATAGACACATTGATCAATGGAATAGAATTGAAGACCAAGAAATAGGTCCATACACCTCTGGAATCCTGATTCTTTTTAAGAAGAATGCAGAGATATACACTGGAAAAAGACAGCATCTTCAACAAATAGTTAAATTGGATGTAAAAAAATGCAAATAGACACATAGTTACTATCCTGAAAAAAACTGAAGTCCAAATGGATTAAAGACATGAACATAAAACCAGACGCACTGAACCTGACAGAAGAGAAAGTAGGGAATACCCTTGACTGCACTGACACAGGAAAAGACTTTCTGAACTGAACACCCACAGCACAGACAATAAGAACAATTAATAAATGGTACCTCATGAAATTGAAAACTTCTATATGGCAAAGGACATCATCATTAAGACAAAGCAGCAGGTTACAGAATAGGAAAAGATTTTTACCAACTACACCATTCAATAGAGAGCTAATATCCAAAATACAGAAAAAACTAAAAAACAAACAAAATCAAAAACAAGAACAACAACAAAAAAAAAAAAACAGAAAACAAGAAAACAAACTGCGCCAGGCGGTGGTGGCACACGCCTTTAATCCCAGCACTCGGGAGGCAGAGCCAGGCGGATCTCTGTGAGTTCAAGGCCAGCCTGGGCTACCAAGTGAGTTCCAGGAAAAGGCACAAAGCTACACAGAGAAACCCTGTCTCGAAAAACCAAAAAAAAAAAATAAAGAAAACAAAACAAACTGACCATATCCTGGCCCACATGTCCATCAAAAGCCTCCTACACATCAAAGTCTAGGGCAGCAACCTGAACCCCAGGTAAGACCTCCACCCACCCCACCACCCAGCATAACCCCAACTTCCGCTCTTTTCTTTGTCATCATATCCTAGCCCACACCTTCAAAATAAGTCTTATATCCTACCAGAGGTCAGGCCAGCATCCAAACCCCCAAAGGTCAGGCCAGCTCCCTGAAAACCAGACAGAAGTCTCCTACCCTACCAGAAGCCAGGCCAGAATCCTGAACCCCAGAGGACCCCCATCCGTATCAGAGACCACACACATCACCAGAACTCTAGCCCCCAAATGGGGTGGAAACCCCCTACTCAATCAGAAGCCATCCAGGCCATCAAAAGTTCACCTCCCGACCCCCTGCCCGGCGGTGGTTGATGCACACTTTTAATCCTAGCACTCAGGAGGCAGAGTAAGGCTGATCTCTGTGAGTTCAAGGCCAGCCTAGGCTACAGAGTGAGTTCCAGGAAAGGTGCAAAGCTACACAGAGAAACCCTGTCTCGAAAAACCAAAAAAAAAAAAATTTCAGCCCCCAACTTGGGTGGATACTCTCTACTCAACCACAGGCCACTCCAGCCAGAAGACCAGAGAGGAAACAGAAACCAAAGGGAAAAAAAAAACACTCATCCAACAAAGACAAACCCAGAAATCAACACCTAGACCTATAATCAATCCAAATCCAGATGCCTAGACACCAGTGTAAGACAATCAACAACAGCTAGGGCAATATGTAACCACCAGAGTCTAGCCAGCATAATATACCATCGGCCAGCCGGGACACAGGAAAACTTCAAACTACATTCTAACACAGTTGAAATATAAGAAAATGACCTTAAAACAAAATTTGTGAAGATGATAGAGGTTCTTAAAGATGAAATGAATGAATCCCTTAAAGAAATCAAGGGGGGGTGGAAAACGCTCAAAAATTAGAATAAATCAATTAATCCCTTAAAAAAATTTAAAGAAAGCCAAGGACAACAAACAGTCAAAGGGAACAAATAAAATTGTTCAGGACCTGAAAATGGAGATAGATGCAATAAAGAAAAGACAAACTGGGGGAATTCTAGATATACAAAATCTAGGTGTGTGAACAGAAACAAGCACTACCAACAGAATACAAGTAATCCAGGCAATCATTAGGTCATACATCAAAACCCTGTACTCCACAAAATGGAAAATCTAAAAGAAATGGATAATTTTCTTGATAAATGTACCAACGTTAACTCAAGATCAGATAAACAATTTAAATAGACCTATAGCCCCTAGTGAAAAAGAAATAGTCATTATAAGTCTACCAACCAAAAAAGGCCCAAGGCTAGACAATTATAGTGCAGATTTTTACCAGACTTCAAAGAAGAGTTAATGCCAATACTCCTCAAATTACTCCACAGAATAGAAATAGAAGGAACATTGTCAAATTCATTTTATGAGGCTAAAGTCACTCTGATACTCAAACCACACAAAGATTCAACAAAGAAAGGGAATTACAGACCAATTTCACTCATGAACAGAGACGCAAAAAATTCAATAAAATACAGAATCCAGGAACACATCAAAAAGATCAACCACCATGATCAAGTAGATTCATCCCAGAGATGCAGGGATGGTTCAATATACAAAAAAAATTTTAAAAATGTAATCCTTCATGTAACCAAACTGAAAAAAGCTACTGCATGATCATTTCATTAGATGCAGAAGAAGCATTTGACAAAAATCCAACACTCCTTCAAGATAGAAGTCCTGGGAAGATTAGGGATACAAGGAATATATCTAAATATAATAAAGGCAATTTACAGCAAGCCAATTGCCAACATCATGTTAACTGGAGAGAAATTGAAAGCAATTCCAGTAAAATCAGTAACAAGACTGTGCATTCTCTCCACATCTATTCAATACAGTACTTGAAGTTCTAGCTAGAGCAATAAGACAACTAAAAGAGGTAAAGGGGATACAAAATGGAGAGGAGGAAGTCAAAGTATTTCTATTTGCAGATAATATGATAGTATACATAAGTGACATGAAAAATTCTACCAGGGAACTCTTTCAACTGATAAACACATTCATCAAAGTGTTTGGATACACGATTAACTAAAAAAAATCAGTAGCCCCCCCCCCCCATACAAACATCAAATGGACTCAGAAAGAAATCAGGAAAATGATACATTTTACAATAGTGTTAAACAATATAAAGTATGTTGGCATAACTCTAACAAAGCAAGTACAAGACTTGTATGATAAAAAGTTTAAGTCTTTGAAGAAAAAAATTAAAGAAGATAACAGAAGATGGAGATCACCCACGCTCATAGATCAGTGGGATTAACTTAGTAAAAATGTCCATCTTATCAAAAGCAATCTACAGATTCAATGCAATCCCCATCAAATTCCAAGATAATTCTTTACAGACCTTGAAAGAACAATACTAAACTTCATATGGAAAAAAAACCCATGATAGTTAAAATGATCCTGAACAATAAAGAAATGCTAGAGGTATCACCATCCATGGCTTCAAGTTTTACAAAAGAGTAATGACAATAAAACCACATTGTATTGTCATAAAAACAGACACATTAATCAATGGAATTGAATTGAAGACCCAGACACAAATCTACACACCTACAGATACATAATTTTTTATAAAGAAGCCAGAAATACATACTGGAAAAAAACAGCATCTTCAACAAATACTGATGGTCAAACCAGATGTCTGCATGAAGAAGGATGCAAAAAGATCCATATTTATCACCCTGAACAAAATTCAAGTCCAAGGCAATCAAAGAAATCAATATAAAACCAGATACACTGAGTCTGATAGAAGAGAAATTGGGAAATAGCCTTGAACCCATTGGCACAGGAGATGACTTTCTGAACAGAATATCAATAGCACATGCATTAAAACCTCATGAAACTGAAAAGCTTCTCTAAGGCAGATTACAGAATGGGAAATGATTTTTTTTAATCAACTCTATATCCAATAGAGGACTAATATCCAAAGTATATAAAAGATTCATGAGCCCAGGGTTGGTGGCCTATAATGCCAGCACTCAGGAGGCAGAAGCAGGCAGATCTCTGTGAGTTCAAAGCCAGCCTGGTCTACAGTGAGTTTCAAGAGATCCAGGACTGTTTCACAGAGAAACGCTGTCTCAAAAGGCCAAAAAGAACTGGTAAACTGGGAAAGCCTAGATGTCCTTCAACCAAAGAATGGATAAAAAAAAATGTGGTACATTTACACAATGGACTATTACTCAGCTGGTAAAAATGACATTATGTAATTTGCAGACAAATGAATGGAAGTAGAGAAAAATTGCCTTGATTGAGATAACCCAGAACCAGAAAGACAAATATGGCATGTATTCACTTATAAATGGATATTATCTGTTAAGTAAATGATAATCAAGATATAATCCAAAGACCCAGAGAGGTTAGGTAAAGAGGAGGGGTCTAGGGTAAAGGCATGGATCTCTCTGGGAGAGAAAAATAGATTTTTCAGGTTAACTGGGAGCAGATGGGGACAGGAGCAGGAGGGATCATGTGAGAAGGATGAACTGGAGGGAAAGAATGCAGGGAGTACAGTTGGAATTGGGGAGCACTTGTGGGTCTGTGTGGAAACCTAATGCAGTGCCATCTTCCTGGAATCTATGAAGGTGATCCTAGTGAGGACTCCTAGTAATGGGGGATAAGGAATCTCAACTGGCTGTCTCCTGTAGCTAGGCAAGGCTTACAGTGGTGGGACTGGGTTGTATTCAGTTGAGTTATTGGCCTAGGGGGTCCTGTGGAGATCCCCCAGCAACCCAGGTTGATGCTAGGACAGAGAGTTGCATTTCCAAAGACAACATCCACAGAGCTCATTGAAAGTAGAGAGGTTGAGCTGGTGCCTACATGAAGCCTACACCCCTACATTCTAATCTCTGTGGTGCAGGACAGTATTCTGCAGGCTACCAAAAGAAAAACATGGCCACCAACCCAGCCACAAAACCTTTAACCAATCATTTGTCTTGCCTGCAAAATGTGCTGGGGCAATGGTGGTGCAGAATTGTGGCATTGTCCAACCAATGTCTGATTTAACTTGAGGCCCATGCCATGAGTGAGAGCCCAGGACCAACACTGCTTGAATGGCCAGTACTTAGAGAATGGATAGCCTAGAGACTCAGGGTAGAAAAAATAATAAAATTATTCCTAATGATATTCTGATATACTTACAGATCTGTGCCTTGTCCACTCATCATCAGAGGCTTCCTTTTTAAGCAGATGGGAACAGATGCAGAGACCCACAGCCAGACATTGTGTAGAGACAGATTCTAAATTCTAGATCTCCATTGAGTCCCTTCCCTCACAGCTCAGGGAACCCCATGAAAGAGGGGAAGGAAAGATTGCAGAAGTCAGAGGGGATGGAGGACACCAGGAGAACATGGCTCACTGAATCAACTAAGCAGGCCTCATATGGGCCTTTGGAGACTGAAGCAGCATGCACAGAGCCTGCATGGGTCTGTGCCAGGTATTCTCTGTGTATGTTATAGCTGGTAGCTTGGTGTTTTTGTGGAACTCCTAACAGTGGAAGTGGATATGTCTCTGAATCTTTTGCCTGCTCTTGGGACTCTTCCTCTTGTTGGGTTGCCCTGTCCATCCTCAAAATGAGGGCTTTTGCCATGTCTTACTGTACCTTGTTTTGTTATGTTTGGTTGCTGTCTCCTGGAGGCCTGTTCTTTTCTGAAGAGAAATGGAGGGGGAGTTGATTGGAGGAGACGGGAGGTGGTAGGGAGCTGGGAGGAACAGAGGGAGGGAAAACTGTGGTTAGGATGTATTGTATAAGAATCTATTTTCAATTAAAAAAAATAAAACAATGAACAGTGATGTTAGGACTGCTTTGGATGTCACCCACAAGAAAAGAAAGTTATTAGCCTCATTGAAAAGAATTACCCTCACGGAAAGGTTTTGAATAGGTAAAAGGAAATTTAATATTGTTGATTCGTAGTGGCACAGTATTATCAAATACTTGTAACCTGTTCTTACCTTATTTAAATGTCTCTTTATTAAAATATGAAGTTTTAAATTATGAATAAAAATAAATTGCATAAAATTCTACTTGTCATAAAAGAAAAATTTAGAAAGAAAATGACAATTAGTGAGATGAGAGATATGTTAAATTATTTCAATAAATTATTCTACCAGAAAGACAACATCCAAAGAGAGAGACAGAGACAGAGAGTGAAAGATTGTGATGTCACATTATTTTCCATAAACAAGATTATTATTTGCCAACTAAAAATATTGATAAATGTAAATGGAAAATGCAAATAATTTGTGATGTGAGATCAAAATATATTATATACTATGATTCTTATGTACTTGTAAAGTTGACTAAGTTACCTAGCATCCAACACAGAGAAAGAAATTAATATAAAAGATTAGTAAGCCTGGCCTCAACATGAAAATGAGATCCTGTTATTTGAAAAAAATGGATAGAAATGCAAGACATCATTTTTTGTGGTTCAAATGAGAAATGTCCCCCATAGTCTCAGGTCTGTGAACACTTGGTCCCCAGTTCATGGTGTTATTTGTGGAGGGTTAGGGGCTGTAACCTTGCTTGAAAAATTATGTAATTACGTGAGGAGGGTAGACTTTGAGAGTCAAAGTTTGCAATCTCTGCTTTGTGCATGTGTTTGAAGATGTGAGCTCAAAATTCTTCCTCCTGCTACCATCACTGTTGCTCACAACTATGCCTCGACTCCGCTATTATGAACTCTTATCTTCTGGAGCCATAAGCCAAAACACACTCTCTCTTCTTTAAGTTGCATTTGGTCATGGGGTTTTATGGCAGTAACAGAAGAGTCACGTTAAGTAAAATAGTTACAGATAAATCAAGAGTTTTCTTTCACACATGGAAACAAAATATTCCAATGTAGAATAATTAGTTTTAGAGACTGGAAAGGTGCTAAGGTGAAGTAAGGGGAGGGTAGAATGGTAGGCAGACACAATTAATGCATGGATATTCCTGTATGGAAATGTCACAGTCAATCCTACTTGTATAATTACATTAATTATACTTAGCAGGTATGAAATATGGGGGGAAATCCTAGGCTAGAGAAATGACTCAGTGGGTAAAGCACTTGTTATGGAAGCATGAACATCTGAGTTCTGAGGCCCAACATCTATGTGAAAATAAAGCCAGCTATCAAAGTACATATCTCTAACAAGAGAGATCCTGGAAAGTTCATAATCAGCCTAATTGAAGTAGTTCAGTGAGAGACCCTATCTCAAAATATAAATTGGAGAGCAGTCAAGGATAAAATCTGGTAGTGGCCTCTGACATCCACATGTACACATGTATCTATACATGTATATACACCACACACACACACACACACACACACACACACACACACACACACAATTATTTTTCATGATCCCTATTGTTATTATTAATTGTGATTGGTAGACAAAGTTGATTGCATGGTGAATTAATGCCTAAAAGTGCTCTTATTATATATTTATATTTTAAATTTTGAAACATTCAATCTCTATATTAACCATGCAATGTAGATATTATCATTATCCTTATATGGCAATATATAAGTAAATTAACATTTTCAACAACACTGATAAAATATACATATCAATGCAGTTTACACTGGTATTTCTTATATGTTATTCAATAAATGTCTTTGGCATGAGACAAGATGGCAATTCAGTAAACATAATGCAGAAAAGTGGAGTGGGTAAAGTAAAACCTATTGTATTTATCAATGGTTTGCAAATGGTCTTCCTTAATCTCAGTATATATTTTAAAGGAATGAATGAACCACACACCTTTCAACACATCATTTGCATTTAAACATATATGTGTATATATTTAATTTTCTTAGACCAGTTCCAAATATTGAGTGGCAGAAAGATTATAACTATACTCCAACAAATATATGCTGAACACTTCTGTCTTACCCTTAAGTACAGAACCAATTGGTTTTACATTAATTATAAATTGGAGGGTGCTTAGATCACACTTTGAAAACAGAGGAGGACTGAACATGGTATTATATGTATACAATCATACCACTAAAGAGACAAAGACAGGAAGACTGGGAGTTAAAAGCCAGCCTCTATTACATGGCAAGTTCAAGTAAGTCTGGGCTATGTTAGATTACTTTTAATAAAAATATACCTTGATCATAAGACATTAATAGAAAATGCTAATCTCAGAAATAAGTTTTTAGCAGATATAGATAAATATCCACACTGGTCATATACCTACTCCAAGAAGGTTTGATGCACAAAGTAAACAAAATTTTCCTTCTAACAAAGTTGTAAGAAAACGTTTTTACAATATTTCTGAAAGGATATCCAAGGAATATGACATTTTTAATATGCAACACAGTAGTTTTTATTTTTTCTTTCTGAATATTTCCCCAATGTCATAAATGAAATCATAGTTCTTATTTGAAGTTCTTTATTAATATGACCTTCAAAAATAATCCACTTTAAAAAGACACATTTTGGGTTGGGGATTTAGCACAGTGGTAGAGTGCTTGCCTAGCAAGTATAAGGCCCTGGGTTCAATCCTCAGCTCAAAAAAAATAGAGACGAATTTTATGTGTCTTTTTGTCTATATGTATGTCTGAGCACAATGTGGTGCTTACAGAGGCCAGAACAGGGCATTGGATACCCTGGAGCTAGAGTTCCAGGTGGTTGTAACCTGCCATGTTAGTGCCTAGAACCAAATCTTGGTCATCTGGAAGAACAGCCAGAGAATATAAAGGAAACCCAAAGACAAAATTTCTAACTATGGCAACAAAGGAAGAAAACCCTGGCCAAAGTGACATTCAGAGAAGAGCTGATCCTAATTCATCTCTCACAGGATGCTCTTGTTAATAACTAGCCTATGAAAAGCAAGTACTTCATATAAGAATAACGAGTACCTCCTTAACAGTGCAAAATGCAACATAGAAACTCAAGAATTATGAAACAGCAAGGCAATATGGCTCCTCAAATGGTTTATAATTCTTCAATAACTGAATCAAGAGATGTGGAAATTGGATGAAATAGCATAAAATAATTTTAAAATATTACTTTAAATGATTGCAAGCCCAGCACTACTTTGAGATCTTCGGCAGCAGTTAACTCTGAAGCTCTCCACACGATTGAGCCTGTATGATAATGAGTATTCAGAGATGGGTAATGCCTGGGGGCGCTCACCAACCTAAGACAGAGTGCCTGTGTGGCCTGGGCAGGTGTCTCCATGACGGGTAAGGTGACCTGCTGACGTCCCACGCAACCTAAGTCAGAAGCTCATTTTTTAGTAAAAGGGGGGACCTGTAGGGCCCTGGCCCCTGTTTTGGGTAGCTGTTGTCTTGCTTGCTGACCTTGACCTTGATGTCCTCCCTATGCTAATTCCCTGCCAGGTTCCACCCTGAATGCTTAAGGGAAGTTCCTTATATGTGTATCCTGCATATTGGGCATTAACAGCTTAGATGCAAGACTGTAAAACATCGGTAACAACTTCTGCCCTCCGGTGTTCTCCCATTATGCTGTAAGCCTTTATTTAAGACCTCCTCCCTCCTTCAATAAATGGCATTCGGCATTAAAAAACAAAAACAAAAACAAAACAAACAAAAAAATTACATCTGGCCGGGCGGTGGTGGCGCACGCCTTTAATCCCAGCACTCGGGAGGCAGAGCCAGGGGAATCTCTGTGAGTTCGAGGCCAGCCTGAGCTACCAAGTGAGTTCCAGGAAAGGCACAAAGCTACCCAGAGAAACCCTGTCTCAAAAAACAAACAAACAAATAAACAAAAGAAATTACATCTGCAAGATCATTTGCTGCTGTTTTCTGCCTGAGTCAGAAAGCAGCCACTTTAACTTTTCTGTTTAATAAAGGATCTCTCTGCGAAAAAAAAAAAAAAAGGATTGAAGATACAAATAAATAGGTGAATGAAGGAACTAAGTCAATTTTTTAGATAAAATATTCAACCAAGTGCTGTGGGATGTTCTGTATGGCAAATGTGTTGCTCTGATTGGTTAGTAAATAAAACACTGATTGGCCAGTAGTCAGGCAGGAGGAAGTACAGGCAGGACAAGGAGGAGAATAAAGCTGGGAAGTGGAAGGCTGAGTCAGAGACACTGCCAGCCACCACAATGACAAACAGCATGTGAAGATGCCGGTAAGCCACGAGCCATGTGGCAAGGTATAGATTTATAGAAATGGATTAATTTAAGCTGTAAGAACAGTTAGCAAGAAGCCTTCCACGGCCATACAGTTTGTAAGCAATATAAGTCTCTGTGTTTACTTGGTTGGGTCTGAGCGGCTGTGGGACTGGCAGGTGATAGAGATTTGTCCTGGCTGTGGGCCAGGCAGGAAAACTCTAGCTACAACCAAGAAATCTGAAAAATAAACTACAAATAATTGAAAATACAAAGCTTTATAAATAAAAAATATATTAAAAAACACCACCAATAGAATAGACCACATAGAAGGATCAGGAATTGATGATAGAGCTGATAAATTCTTGCATCCAGAAAGCAATAAAAAAGGTGATCATGACCATCATATTCATGATGACTGTCTTAGTCACCATCCTATTGCTGTGAAGAGACACCATGGGCAAGGAAACTCTTATTTAAAAAAAGCATTTAATTGGGGCTTTCTTACAGTTTCAGAGGTTTAATCCATTATCATTATCACAGGAAGTATGGCAGCAAGCCAGTAGACACGGTACTAGAGAAGGATCAGAGTTCTATATCCAGATCTGCAGGCAGCAGGAAGAGTGACACACTGGGCCTGGCTTGAGCTTTGGAAACTTCAAAGTCCACTCTCACTGACACACTTCTCCAACAAGGCCACACCTAATTCTCAAACAGCGCCACTCTCTGATGACTAAGGATTCAAATATATAAGCCTATGGTGGTCCTTTTTACTCAAACTACCACATTTCACTCTATGGCCCCCATAGGCCTGTAGCCATATTATAATGTAAAAATGCATTCAGTCCAACTTCAAAAGTCCCCATAGTATGTCACCATGTCAACACTGCTTAAAAGCTCAAAGTTCAAAGTCTCTTCTGAGACTCAAGGCAATCTCTTAACTGTATCCCCTTGTAAAATCAAAATAAAAAAGCAGGTCACATCCTCCAACAAGGCCACATGTCTTTTTTTGACATTTTATTTAATTTTTATTAAGAAATCTTTTATTCATTTTACATATCAATCACAGATCTCTCTCTCTTCCCTCATCCCACCCCTCCAATTCACCCCCATTCCCTCCTACAAGAAGGTAAGGCCTCCCATGGGGAGTCAGCAGAGCCTGGTACATTCAGTAGAGGCAGGTCCAAGCCCCTCCCCCTGCCTCAAGGCAATACAAGGTGTCCCACCATAGGTAGTGGGCTCCAAAAAGCCTGCTCATGCACCAGGGATCCTACTGCCTGGGGCCCCTTAAGCAGCTCAAGCTACAAGGCCACATGTCTTAATCCTTTCAAATAATGCCACTCTGTATGAGCGTACGGGGGCCATTTTCATTCAAACCACCACAATGACTTGAACACAATTAAAAGACTGCAAATATAAATTGGAGGCACATAATTAGAAATGAAGATACAGACTAAAGCACAAAAATCTATTCAACAAAATTATTAGTAGAAACTTCTCCAAATATAGGGGATGAAATGCAAATCCAAGTACAAGAGGTATTTAAAAATGCAAATAAAAAAGCCATAAAATAACCTGTCAATGTAACATTATACATAAAACATCAAAAAAATAGAACAAAGCAATACTGCTAAAAGGGGGCAGATAGATTTTCCAAGTTCAAAAAGCAAACCTAACAAAATTACATCCTTCCTCTTCTCCAATGACTCTAGCTTGTGTCAAGTTGACATAAACTAGCCAGCATTCTGTTGTTGCACAGAATACATAAAAAGACTGGCATATTTAAGTAAAAGAATGTAGAAAATGAAAAATCTTACTAGTAGCATGGATAAACAAAGGAGACCTAGGAAAGAGTCAAATATTAACTCTATAAACCAGCAAACTTATATGAGAAAAAGAATGAATTTGTTTATTCATTTTTTAACATGTTAATAAACATGGCCTTAAATCTACAACCAATAGAAATAGACTAGGATATTGAGTCCTTTGGGTATATGCCTCCCCACACATACATATATGCCCCCCACCATGCACATACATGGCTGCTCTTCCCAAGTGCCGTGAGTCACTGCCAGGTATGAAACCTCACTTCAAGTTTTCAGTTGGGGGAATGAATACAAGACTCTCCTAAAACAATATGAACTACTGCTATTCCCCTTGGTTGCCTTCTAGAACTCAAAGAAAAGACCCTCTTCCTGAAGACACCAGACACTTTAGACACACAAATTGGAGGAATTGAAGGGTAATTTTTGGAAGCCTCCTCCCTGAGGACTGGCTCCCATAATATTTGAGGATATTATACAAGCTACCACAGGAGAGGAGTAACTGTACTCCTACCCATTTGTAAAGCCTATGAACTAAAGCAATGACTGATGCAGTAAGATATCCCAATGATACAATAGTGGCACTTTCATTTTGGGGTAACCAACAGCTGCCTAAATGGATGGAAGACCTGTTCAATAGGAGGCAATTTATGGCTGGTACAGTAAACTTGGTCAACTATCCATGGATGGGGAGATTATAGACACTAAAGGAGAACATACTACTGCTATTTCCTTAAACCGATTTAATTCTAGCTGTATAGTAATATAGCTCATCTAAGAATGCTGTTATCCAGTTTTACTGAACTAGGTTGAAGAGAACAAATAATTTTGAAACAATATACACACAACTTTAAGCTTTGTAATTTTTCTCAGATTTCCCCAGAGGGAGATGCTCAGGACTGAATGGCCCTTCTAATTTGGCAATCTCCAATAAATTATATACTCTGTAATATAGCAGCATGTGGTTTCTAAAAGAATGCTGCTGCTTAGATTTCTGCTATTTTCATCTTAGAAATCAATGGCTTCCATCTTTCAACCTTCATTAGAGTATAAAGGATGAGCTCAAATAGGCGTGGTTCGAACTTCTAAGCAACATCTGATTAAGTGACAAATAGTGAACAGTTACACCAAATTAGGGTAGTCTGTTTATACCAATTATTGAGATGTTTGACTGAAGAACGAACAGTTCTTCTAAACTTTGATTCCAGAAGATTAGGAGAACAAAAGTCTATCTCTGATATTGCTGATAATATAAATGTATGCATATATTATATAAATATATATATTTATCTGAGTTGGTTTTGTCTCTTGCACATGAAACCAAAGCTTTTATATTATTATCTATTCATTCTTCATTTATCTTCTACATTAGCTTCCTGTGACTATTGTAATAGGACATTATACATTTGATAACTTTAAAACAATAGAATTGCATTTTTCACAGTTCACAATCCTTCATGGTCATGTTTTCTTTGGAGAAAATTTGTTCCTTACTTTGTATATCTTCTTGTCCTGTGGCCAAACTCCTACAATCTGGCTTTCATTTTCTCCTCATTCCCTCCCACATGTCCCTCCCTGTATTATCTCCTGTTTCTCTTTCTCACATATGAGCACTTATAATGCATGCAGCGTTCACCTTGGTAATCCAAGATAACACCCTAATTTCAAGAGCTTTAACTTAATACTTTTAGCAAAGATGTTTTCCCAAATAATAAGACAGTTATAAGATCCAATAATTAAGATTTGAGATCACAGAGTATTCATTATTCCACCGTCTTTATTTTCCACAATGCTTAGAATTTGGAAGAGATGCAATTTGCATCAAAGGAGAATATTGAGGAACCATCATTGCAATGATGATGTAATGATCAATTCTTGGAACAAGTATTATTTTAAAAAATAGTTCTTTGTGTTTTCTCAAATAGGAAGATCCCCTAAATTTATGGCAAGTTTATAGTAAGAATACAATGACACACACAAAAGTCATACAGTTAAATGAAAGTGACATTATTACTGAAATTACTGATAAGAAAAAGGGTTTTGAAGAAAAACTGTAATTCTGAGCAAATTAAGCATTTAAATGAAATGCACAACTTTATATAAAGGTACAAACTATGAAACAATGTGATCCAAATTAGTGATTTAATTTAATGTGATTCAAATTAGATAGTTAATAAGTGAAGATATTGCATAAGTATTCAAAGAATCATAGCCACAAATAAAAACCAAGGGTCAAATCAAATGAATACTAAATTCTAGAAATACTTATGAATTAATACAAACTCTTCATAAATAATTTCAAAATCTCAGTGATGGATGGATAAGTCCTAGTTCACAAACAAAGACTGTATCACTCACATACCACAGTCACAAAAAAGACATCACAACAGAAGAAAGCTATGTACCAACAACCTTTACTAACATAGATACAAAAATCCTAAACAATACATTAGCAAACAAAATCCAGACAAAATGGTAATTATAAACCATTATGAAATGGGATTTAGAAGGGCTGAAAATGTTCCCTAATGTCAGAAAAGCAACTAAAGTAACATTAAGAAGATAAAAAAAAAAACAGAACACATGCAATTATCTGAATGGATGTGAGAAATGCTTTGATAAACCCAAATAAGGATTTATGAATGGATTTTAAAATGTTACGTACCCATAAAATTGAATATCAGGTCATAAAAATACGTACAAATGCTATAATGTAGATGAACCTTGAACCCATTATGTTAAGAACCAGAAGTCTTTCCCAAAAGACCACATGCTATATTATAGAGAAATTTCTAGTGACATTTGCCAGTTCAGAGAAGGGCAATTCTTAGATTATTCAAAGCTTCTGACTACAAAAAAGTCCAAGAGAAAGGGTGGTACTAGCTAAAGAATATAGGGTTTTATGTTTTGAGATAACAAAATCTTTAAAATTCACTCCAGTCATAAAGCCCTACTTGAATATACTGAAAGTCATTGAACTGGACTCTTCAAATAGATTCTTATTTTAAAAAATGATTTCTCGATGAAAATTTTTTAATGAAACCTATATGTGGTTAGATTCTTAATCAGAAATATTATTAACTTTCAATTGAAATGAGGAGCACTGGATAGATTCAGGTCTTTTTCTTCCTCAAAGGAAGATACATTCACTCAGTATTTTATATTTTATTGAGATTTCTAAGAACTCTGAAAAATAGCATGAATCGGACCATAGGAAAATATGAAACTTTGAAAAAAATGAACACAATTGTTTTCTGTTCAAATTTGAATGTTTTTCATGTGTATACTACTTTAAATGGAAAATGTTGCCCATAGGCACATATATTTGAATGTTTGGCCTCTGGGAGGTGGTGCTGTTTGGAGACGTTATGCAACTTTTAGGAGGTTCAGCCTGCTGTCAGAAGCATGTCATTAGAGGCAGACTTTGAGGGTTTATAGCCTTCCCTACTTTCTTTTCACCCTCTCTACCTCCTGTGTGTGAATTAAAAATGTAATCAGCTGTATGGGAACCTACTACTGTAGAAGCTTCCTAAAATATATACATATATGAAAGGAACTTACATGATGTTACTGCACAATGAGGAAGACAGTGCCCCAACTAGCCATCTTATGCCACCAAGTAAAATCTTCAGTGCCAGGAGTGGGTTACAGCTTGTTGAGTCACTGGACAAAGAGGCCAGAACCTCCTGCAAACATCACAGGCTATTTTCAAGCCTACTGGTTATCCTGCATAACCTGATGGTAAGGCCCTATTGCTAATGACACCACTTCCTTATATCATTGAACACAGAGAAATAGACTAGGAGTCCAACTAGTAGCTTCATCACTATTGACTAACATTCATAGTGCTGGAAGGTACTATGAATGCTACTGGAAGAGAAAAATAATCATTGGTATCACTCAGCTATAAACACTATGAACTACAACAGAGACCTGCCTGCAAGGTATACTGGTATAATAGAGGCACAAATATTATCAGAGTAACCAATCATTTCTTCATTAAATTTAAGGCCAACTCCATGAAATGGAAACCATACCTGACACTGTTAATGATTCAAGAACCTAAAACTAGGTATGTCATGGGCCTTAGGGGAAAACCTACTACTATTACTCTGATAAATGAACACAGCAATAAAATGGCTCCTAATAAACATGTTTCTATACCCATAGCTCAATGAATCTCTCAGTCCTCATCTCAGAAGCTTCTTCTAGTAGATGATAATTAACACAGACATCTACACTGAAAAATGTGCAAGAGTGAGAGACTTTGGAGCACTCAGCTCTAAATGGGGTATCTTCATCAAACTCCTCCCTTCAAGCCTCAGGAGAATATATAGAAGAGGAGGCAGAAAGACTGTAAGAGCCAGAGGTGGTGGATGATGCCAATGAAACAGCAGCTTCCAGATACAACAGGGTTGATGCACATGTCAACTCACAGAGACTATGACAACACACACAAGAATGACGCAAGTTCAAACAAGACAAAATCCCAGCATGAAGAAGGGGAAGTGGACCCAAGTCCCACCTCTCACCAAGGAGCCATTTGCAATTGATAGCTGATGGGAGAAGAAAAATCACATTTTTTTTTCTGTCTAACTTCAACCTAATTCTTGCTCATTAACATTCTCCCACCCCACCCTACCCCATTAATATTATCCTTGAACTTTATAAGAGCTCACACACACATTTTAAAGTCTAATGGGGTAGGTAAGGAGAGCTATACTTTTGCAGTCATTGTTGAGTCTTCACAACATACTGCATTAATTAGAGGGCATATGAAAAAAAATAAAACAACACAATAGAAATACAAACAATTAGTCTACCCATTGAAACAGACACCAGAGATTTAGAATGACTTTACAACATTGAACTAAAAACATGCTAGCAAGTGAAAGGAACACAGTAATGAAAGGCCAGAAAGACTAAGGGAATGCAGCCTTGGCTTTTCTTCTGAAGAATTCATTATTATTTATCTTCTTATTTATAAACAGAAGGAATGTTTCTGACCACAGGAATGGCAGTATCACTAAATTCTCTATGTTACTTTCCTTATGCTTACTGCAACCCAACAAATCTTGCATTAATACATAATAAAATGTATAAATGTTATTTGACCTTATTGTTTAGTATTAAAATAATCTGGTTGAGATGGTAAGTCATTATGCCTTGATAAGCACTTACTTTGTGGTTAGTTCTGTGTCAGTCATTGTAGAAGATACTAGAATAATATAAAATATTACTTTTGTGCCTAATGGAGATCAAAATTGGCCAAAAGAACAAATTATAAACCAAAGTAATTGAAATTTTAAAGAACTGTAATGATTGAAATACATTATATTCTATTGACCTTACTCTAAGGAGTTTAAAAATAGAAAAAGCTATGTCTACAGAGGATTTAATAGGAAGTCATACACTGACTGGGTCAGATTCTTCTTAGATGCTTTAAGTATTTTATATAATTTAATCCCATCAAGAACTGTGTGAAGTACAAAATATTACTTCCAAAACTGTCAAAAAAATAAGATCCCAATGTTTCAGTAAATTGTCCCAAATCAAACCCAGATATAGGATTGACAATACTGACTTCCTAATAAGAAAGACATAGGTTTGACTTGAGACAGAAAAAAAATATAGTAAGTACAAAGGCCCTGAGGTATGAATAAACATAACTTTTCACAAAACACATTGAAGGCAGCATAACTAAGATAAAATGAATAAGGGTAGTAGTTGAAAATACAGTTGTACAAGAAGACATTCCAGATCATACAATCATCAGTCAAATGAGATTTTGATTTTGACTAATATTTAATAAGCCACACTCTCTTGCTATATGGAAAATAAATTGTATCACTGGCAAAGATATAATTATCAATGTAAAATAGGTAACTATTAGAATAATAATAAACAGGAAATTTTGATAATTTAAAACAAAGAGCTATAAGATGGATTGGATATGTATTTTAAAGGTAAAACTAGCAAGATTAGACAATAAGTTGGATTTGAACCAAGAATGTAAGAATAAAATACGTCCTAGATTGGGACTAGAAGAGAACTGGTTGCTATTTATGTCACTTAATGATAGAATGAAAACCTTAGGAAGAATAGGAGGAGAATTTGATAGAGTTATAGTTAAGCCACATTTAATCTGAAAATATTTTAAACGTAAATCCAGCTCTAAGATAAATTCAGAGGCTATCAGCGTTTAAGGTGACACTTAGAACAAGAATGGTAAAGATTAACAAGCATAGGATTTATAGCATCTAAATATATTACATTTTTACCTATTTCAATTTTGGGTGTAATAAACACCGACACATTTAGCCAATAAAGAAGAGCAAAGCTCATTTTGGTCTTCAATAAGAAAGAGGGTGTAGGGACTCTGTGGCCCTCCCTACAAAAAGACTTTTGTTAACATGGGCTCTTACTTATTTACCTTCTTAAGGAGACCATCTGTCTAGCTTCCAAGTGTTTCTGCACCTTCTGCTACAAATGTGGCATATGGTCACAGAAAATGAATGGCTGCCTTCCCAGCTGCATTCATTGATTTGACTTCTAAGTGTGGATAAGGCTATTGATCCCTGACACAACTGAGGAAATTAGGCTGATTGGTGACAAACTCCAGCACATGTGCTGCGTTTTATTGGCTAGAGGCTTAGAGGCTTACTTTACTTTCAAAAAAAAAAAAAAAAAAAAAAGCTTGAGTTTTGGAATACATTTATTAACGGGCTCATTACTAACTAAATCTACTAAGAGTTCTCTGACAGGAAAAGCAGTCACATCACCCCTCCAAAATATAGTCAGCCTTAGACCCCATAGGCATTGTTATCAAACTTTCTTCCCAACAAAATCATGTATTTTTCTAACCTTATAGCTTCTTTACCCTCTAAATACCCATGTCCTCTAGTGCTTGGTCCTCAGATTCTAAGCCCTTAGCTATTGTTAACCACAACATTAGAGCTTTAAATACTTATACACTGATGGCTCTTTATTATCACCACCTTGGATATGTTTCTTAGTCTCTGGATTCAACTAGATTCCTGAAAACTCAATAAACTTAAGTATTTAACAGACATCAAATTTTAATATTTGCAAAATCAAATTGATTACTTCCCCACATCTGTTTCTTACATAGCTTTTGCCAGCTAAGCAAATAGAATGTGCATTCTTCCAGTTGCTCAAGTCAAAGAAAAATAAGTTGGCTCATTAATGATGCTTTCTTCTCTTTTTTTGGCCTTCCACATCTAATAAACTACCCAAATCTGTGACTACTCACTTAAAACATATCCAGAATCCAACAATTTCTCACCGTTCAGTCCTCACAACACTGTTAAAATCCAGCAGGACTTTTTCTCTGAACTATTAAAAATGCTTCGTTACTGGCCTTTTACATCCAAAACTTTCTTTTCTGTTTTGGAAAACCGGAACAAATGCCACACTGAACATTTAAAATGTAAGTCGGATGTTATATCTTCTTGCTTAGAACAAACATCTGACAAGATGTCACATACTGTGAATCTGTATCTTCTCCAGCCTTTTTTGAGGTGGAGGATAGCAGGTGAATTCTGGGAATCCAGTCAATCAACAGAAGACATGTACCTAAAATTAGCCAAAAGATTGAAATTTTAGAAAATAAAAGGGCTGTCAAGGTGGCTCAGCAAGTAAGAATGCTTGTTCCATACAGGCCTGTTACCCCCAAATCGGTGCCTGGACCCCACAGTAGGAGGAGAGACCTGAAGGCCACATATCTGTTGTGCATACACATGCCCACACTCACAACCTACACATCACGTGCATGTGCGCTCCAACACACACACACACACACACACACACACACACACACACACACACACACACACACACACACAGAGAGAGAGAGAGAGAGAGAGAGAGAGAGAGAGAGAGAGAGAGAGATTAAAGTTAATAAAGAACAAAAAGTCTACAAATTTAACTACTGTAAATAAAATGTTTTAATTATAACCAGTAAATTAGAATACATGCCAATAGAATTTCCCTAAAGTGAGAAGATACTTCGAAAAAAGCTGGACAGAGTATCCAAGGGTAATGGTAAGATTATAAAAGATAAACTATACATATGACATAGTACTAGAAGAAGTGAAAAAATATATTTGAATTAATAATGATTGACATTTTCTCCAAGTAACTATCCCACCAAGCCACATGTCAGAGAAGTTCACAAAAATATCAAGCAAGTTAGTGGATAACAAGTCAGCGGCACCTACAAATACCATATTTAAACTGAAGAAAATCAAAGATAAATCATTTTTAAATGAGCCAGAGGGAAAAAAAAGTATCAATCAAAAAGTATTAAGAATCACACTAAAACAAGCCAGGCAGTGGTGGCCCATGCCTTTAATCCCAGCACTCAGGAGGAAGAGGCAGGTGGATCTCTATTAGTCTGAGGCCAGCCTGGTTTATAGAGTGAGTTCCAGGAAAGCCAGGACTGTTACACAGAGAAACCCTGTGTCGAAAAAACTTTAAAAAAAAAAATTACACTTTTTTTCAAAATCCATGTGAGCAAGAAGAGTAGAGTGAAATATTTAAAGCATTGGAAGAGGAAGACACATATGGTAACCTAGAATTTTATAAACAGCAACACCATCATTTGAAACTGAAAGAAAAATAAAGACAAACAAAAGTTAAGGGAGTTATCATCAGTAGACCCACCTCTCAATAAATTATAAAGGTCATGCAGAAAGAAGAAAAACTGACATAGATATGAAACTACCAACAATCACATTAAATGATAATTCTCAAAACATACCAATTATAAGATAAAGACTGAATGAATAAACAAAACAGGGCCTAAATAGATCTTACAAATGGAAACTCTTAAAAAAATACAAAGACACATATAACTTAAAAGTGAAGGAATGAGGGTTGGAAATGTAGTTCTATGGTAAAGTGCTCACCTACTATGTGTGAAACCCTGGGTTCAATCCCTAGCACCATACAAATTAACGTAAAAATTGAAAGGATGATGAAAGCTAGACTATAGTAACACTAATCAAAACATTAAATTAACTGAGAGACAAGGGTTCAGACCCCAAAAAGACGTTTATATCGTGCTCCCTAAGGCTCAGGGAACACTACAGAGGAGAGGTTTTAAAAGAATGTAAGTGCCAGAAAATAGGGAGAAAGGCTGTGAAATGCTAGTTTCTAGGCCAGACACAGCCATTGCAATTATGAACTCACACTCATGTGGTTGCATACACTGCGGCTGCCCATAAATTGGTGTGTCTTCAATCAGGCATGGAGGGATCAGGGGCTCAGGGGCTCAGGGGCTCCTCCCCCTCCCTGCTGAACTATTGGCTACTGACAGATTCAGAGAGAGGGGGTCCTGCTTGCAGTTGTGTGCTGGTAACTGCCCAAGGTTCCAGTGGATAGTGCCGATCCTATGCTCACACAGGCGGCACTAGTGAAACAAGTGAGTCAAAAAACAAACCTCCGTCATGAATCTGGGAAGGGGTTGGTAGGGAGAAGAAAGGGGTTAATATCCACCTCAGGGAAATGAGAGAAAATGGGGGAGAAAAGTCAGAATTATTTGAATGTATGAAATTGTCAAAGAGCAGATTATCAATAAAAAGGATAAATTAAAGCTCACAAAAATGACCCACTGTATTGATTTCATAAAATGCAAAACCATAGTAAGAGAAAATTTCATGAGCAAAGACTTACTAAGAAGGACAACTGTAGGTAGAGAGGGATAAAAGTCCCTTATGCTCTGCTGAATTTTAAAAAGATATTAAGAAAAATAATGAAATCTGGGGCGAATATTCTCTTAACTACTTATGTTATACTGATTCTTGAAAGAAATGAGCTAGAGGTTGACGGCAGCTGATGGAGAGAGAGGAGCAATTCTGAGGAAGGCAGTGGTAAATGGACATGATAAAAAACCATTGTATTAATCTGTGGAATTTTCTAAGGATAAATAAACATAATTAAAACTTTTTTTAAAAGAAAATTGATATTTACACCAAACGAAATTATTTTTGAAGATGAGACTACTACATCAGATTATAAAGCAAATTAATAATGTTATGGTATAATTTTGGGCTGGTTATATCGCTCAGGCGTTAAAAGCAATGGTTGCTCTTTCAGAGGACCTTGATTTCATTCACAGTACTCACATGGTGGTTCACAAATATCCATAACTCTAGTTCCAGGGCATCTGACACCCACTTTTGGCCTCCATGGGCACCACACACACACACACACACACATGTAGTATACAGACATACATGCAGGCAACAGATGCACACACAGAATATTTTTCTAAAAAACACATCCCTTTTCTACTAGTGGATTCTTTTCTAAGATCTATGCCCTCACCAGCCTTAGGAAGTGGGCTAGGTTTGCACTACCAGGCATTATTTCCATCCTCTTGAGTGGCTCTAAGTTAAATTAGACAGCCATTGGTTACCACCAACATATTAGTATTACTATTATACTTCTATGGATATATTGTCATGCTGCACATTATTATGGTTCAAAAGTGTTGGAATTGGGTAGAACTGTTAATTGCTTCCCTCCCTTGACAGCTTGCATAGTATTTTCTTGTAGCACGGAAGCTAGACCACAGGAAGGTGGCTTTCTGGTTAGATCCAGCTCTAATAATCCATGCCCTATGTTCTTCTAATTGTGTGATGTTTACCTTCAACCTTAGAGAGGCAACCAAAGGCAACATAGTCTATATCATCTTGGGAATCACTTGGACTACCCAGACTAATCATTCTAAAGAAGATTTATGGTAACTGGTTATAAGGTTTTTGTTAGTCTATGGTTCTTATGTGGAGTATGTATGCACACAAACATTTATATATATTGTGTATGTTTTAGGTAATATAAAACAATATTCCTTGAGGCTCTATCAAACAAGGCTTTATCCCTCCTAACTACGTTCTAAATCTTATGGGGGTAGTGCTCACCCCCCATCAAAGAAGCTTCTCTTTACAGAAAATGGAGACTATCACAGAAAACCACAACTGGACACAATGCAGAGACCAACTGATCATGGAGAGCCCAGCCCCAATATATGCATCTATATTACAGCTCCTATATCTATGGCTCAGGGAACATCTTGGAATAGGGGGTTGAAAGACCGTAAGAGCCAGAATATCAGGAAGTCTGTTGTGAAACAGTCTCTCAAAGAAATAGCTGCCTAAACAAAATCTGAACAACGGCAGTATCAGCAGACATGATAACATAGAAGGAAAGTCTCATGGGGTCACTGCACTGGACAAGGAACTAAAGGCTGCTGACTGCTGAGAAAGGGAAATATAGCCCCTCCCAGGGATGAGCCCCCCAACTGGCTGTCCAGTATAAAGTGGTCAGTCTTGAAACCATATACATGCAAACAATAACTTAATACATATAACTTAGCTCATTGTATTTATATATTTGTGCGTATGTGTGTGTTTGTGTGTAAAATAATAATTGAATAAGAAAAAGCTAACAATTTGAGAGTAGAGGAGACATGGAAGGAGTTCAAAAGAAGTGATCTGGGTGGGAGGGGCTAGAGGGAAGAAAGTAAAGGAGAAAAGTGATGTAATTATAGTCTAATAAAATGTATATAAATAAATAAAATGCAAAAATACAATTCTCAATAAAAACTTAAATGTAATAAACCTACATAATAAAATTATGCCATTAAAACACGTGAAATAGATACCAGTCAAACTATGAGCATTGTTTTCATAACTGTTTTGTACTGTTTCAACAATTTTTAGCAAATAGTTTAGGTTGTTATGAAAATACACAGTAGACTGGGTAGAACAGTAAATGCAAAAATTTATTTCTTGTAGTTCTGGAGAGTGGAAGTATGGTGCTTATAGATTAGGTTATGAAATGAGGACCTGTTTCCAGTTTTTCAGAGTATTTTCTCTTTCTTTGCATGGAGGAAAGAACTCTGGGAGTCACACTATAAAGGACACTAATCAGGTTTATGAGGAGTCAACCCCTGTGCCTCAATTACCTTGCATAATCCATCCCCATCCCTAATACCACCGTACTGAAGATTAGGATTTCAGCATATGGTTTTCAAAAAATGGGGGAAAAACTCAATGTATAACAATAGTTAAATATTAAAATATTATACAAAATGAAGATGCATTATTTGGAGTCAGATAAAGAGTTTGATACACTTTTTTTTTCAGGTAAGCTCTCATTCTGCAATCCCAGATGGCCTGGAACTTCCTGCATAGCACAGAGTGGCCTTTAACTATAGGCATTCGTCTGCTATGTCCTCCCAAGTACTGTAATTATATCATCCACCTAGCTATTAGACAAGCAGAATCCAATTGATTTATTTAGAACCTCTCTATCCTCGGTAAATCCTTACCCATTATAGTTCTTTTTTTTTATTTTTCTTCTTCTTGTTCATGTATTTTAATGTAATATAATTAACTATGTAGAAATTCACTTATCTCAGAAAGTCATTACAGGTTATTCTTTTGATGAATATTTCTATCATTTAATTCTTTATACATTTGTACAGGAATTCAACCTGTCTGATACCAATTTTGTTACTGGAGCTTTCCTTCATTATTACAAAGCTTTTACTTTCATCTATATGAGTCATTTATGTTTAGACATTTCTGACTTTGAATTTAAGATTCACTTCAAATATATCCTCCACATAAAGGTTTTCCTTGACAGACAGCATACCCCTTGAAACATCTAGCCATTTAGCAGCTCTAATTTTATTCATAGCACTTTGCACCATTTGTAATTATATATTGATCTAGTTAATAGTTTTTGTCATCTCTCCCAGTAGAATCTGAGTCCCATGTAATGAACGGCATTACTTAACATTAAATCACTGTTGTTCCAAATACATCTCCTTAGATTTTTAAATAATGATTTTACACCATTAGAAACTACAAAATACAATACAGCTTTCTTATTTTGTTATTTACTACTTTTAAATTTGATTTTTTCATTTTGCTTTATAATTCATTATCAATTGGTTGCAAGTGAACATTCTGTTTTCTTATAAGTTGGGAAATGTTTATTTCTCTATATACTCTCTTCCTACAATTTCTCATCCAGCCCCAGCTTATAATATCATCCACACATTAATATTACAAATTTATCATAACCATACCCAAATTGTCTCCAAAACTTCTGATCCAACTTATAAATTGCTTTTCATTTTCTTTCATACACTTTACTTCAAACAAACTCTTCTGCTCAAAATATATCTTGAATAAAACCACTTCCTTGGCTCAGTGGTGGTGGCGCACACCTTTAATCCCAGTACCCAGGAGGCAGAGCCAGGCAGATCTCTGTGAGTTCGAGGCCAGCCTGGTCTACAGAGCGAGATCCAGGACAGGCACCAAAAGTACACAGAGAAAACTTGTCTCAAAAAAAAATCCTGCCACATCTACCACTATTACTACCCTGGCACAAAAATTACCACCATTGTCACAACCTTCCATCAGGTCTCCCTAACTCACGCTTAACATTTGCTATCATTTGAATATGATTTGTCCACTGAATTTACATGTATTAAACACCTGGTCTCAAATGGGATGATGTTAAAAAATTCTAAGACCTTTAAGAGATAGAACCCAGTGCCCTCAGAAGCAAATAATACTGGTCTTGAAAAGTGAGTTAATTTTACTTTAGTGATCATTATTATAAAAAGAACAAGAATAGACTCTCCATGGTGGCTCTAGCTTACTGTCTTGCCATTTGATCTCTCTCCATCTTGCATGTGCTACTGTCATGAGGACAACTGTAAAGAAGTCTACAGCTTGCCGGGCGGTGGTGGCGCACGCCTTTAATCCCAGCACTCGGGAGGCAGAGCCAGGTGGATCTCTGTGAGTTCGAGGCCAGCCTGGACTACCAAGTGAGTTCCAGTAAAGGCGCAAAGCTACACAGAGAAACCCTGTCTCAAAAAACCAAAAAAAAAAAAAAAAAAAAAAAAAGAAGAAGTCTACAGCTTGCTTGCCCCGGACCCCATCCCTGGGCACCAGCCACTCCAGGGAAGACCTGCCCAACTCGGCCCCAGGTTCTGGCCACCGGGCAGGTTCCCTGCTAGCCCCACCGGGAAGGATCCCCTTCTCCAAGACCCCTGGCAGGCCCTGCAGTCTCCACGCCCTGCCCCCAAGCCCATCTGCCCGAGCCCCAAGCCTCTTCCTGAGACTTAGAGGCCGGCCCCCACCTCCCATCCTGCCCCGGACTTCCCTTCTGGAGAGAGAGACAGAGAGAGACAGAGAGACAGAGAGACACAGAGAGAGACAGAGAGAGAGAGACAGAGAAAGAGAGAGAGAGAGAGAAGAGGGAGAGAGAGAGAGAGAGAGGAGAGAGAGAGAGAGAGAGAGAGAGAGAGAGGGAGAGGGAGGGAGAGAGAGGGAGGGAGGGAGAGGGAGAGAGAGGGAGAAAGAGGGAGAAAGAGGGAGAGAGCGGGAGAAAGGAGCTCCCATCCTGCCCCGGACTTCCAATTTGCACAAGAGAGCTCCCATCTGGACAAAAGAGAGAGACTTCCTGAATCTGTCAGCTCTGTCTGAACCAAGTGTGCGGATAAGGCCAAGAATGAACCACAAGGAGATGGGCAGACATCAAGGCAGAAACATATACAACAAAATGAATAGCAATACAGCATCACCAGGCCCTAGCCCTCCTCCAACACCTAGACCTGAACATCAGAAATTGGAAGAAGCAGAAGAAAACAGCCTTATGAATGACATCATGAAGAAGCTAGAGGCTTGTGTAGAGGAAAAGACAAAAAAATGTGAAGAACGCTGTAAACAACTAGAGGAAAGGGCAAACAAATTAGAAGAAATCAATAAAGTCCTGGAAGAAAACAATAAAGTACTGAGAGAAAATCAAGAAAAATCAATGAAATAAATGAAGGAAACAGTCCAAGACCTGAAAAGGGAAATAGAAAAAATGAAGAAGACACAAACAGAGGGAATGCTGGAAATAGAAAATCTGAGTAAACGATTGGGAACTTCAGATGCAAGTATAATCAACAGAATGCAAGAGATGGAAGAGAGGATCTCTAGCGTTGAAGATACAGTAGAAGAAATACATTCATCAGTCAAAGAAAACACTAAAGACAACAAAGTCATGAACCAAAATGTCCAAGAAATTTGGGACACCATGAAAAGACCAAACCTACGAATAATAGGGGTCGAAGAAGGAGAAGAACACCAACTCAAGGGCACAGAAAATATATTCAACAAGATCATAGAAGAAAACTTTCCCAACTTAAAGAAGGAAATGCCTATGAAGATACAAGAAGCTTATAGAACACCAAACAGACTAGACCCCCCAAAAAAAGTCCCCTCGCCACATAATAGTTAAACAACTAAACGTACAGAATAAAGAAAGAATATTAAGAGCAGCAAAGGAAAAAGACCAAGTGACATATGAAGGCAAACCCATCAGAATAACACCTGATTTCTCAATGGAGACTTTGAAAGCCAGAAGGACCTGGACAGATGTAATGCAGACACTAAGAGACCATGGATGTCAGCCTAGACTAATATACCCAGCAAAACTTTCAATCACCATAGATGGAGTGAACAAGACATTCCATGACAAAGCCAGATTTAAACAATACTTATCCACAAACCCAGCCCTACAGAAAGCACTAGAAGGAAAATTCCAACCTAAGGAAGTCAGATACACCCTCAAAAACACAGGCAACAGATAAAGCCACAGCAGTAAACCCCAACATATAGAAGTACACACACATCACCACCAAAAAATAACAGGAATGAACAATCACTGGTCATTAATTTCCCTCAATATCAATGGACTTAATTCACCTATAAAAAGACATGGGCTTACAGAATGGATACGAAAGCAGGACCCATCTTTCTGCTGCATACAAGAAACACATCTCAAATTCAAAGATAGACACTACCTAAAAATAAAAGGCTGGGAAAAGAATTTCCAGTCAAACAGTCTTAAGAAACAAGCGGGTGTAGCCATCCTGATATCCAGCAAAATAGACTTCAAACTAAAATCAATCAAAAGAGATCAAGAAGGGCATTACATACTCATCACAGGAAAGATCCACCAAGATGAAGTCTCAATTCTGAATATTTATGCCCCAAACACAAGGGCACCCACATATGTAAAAGAAACATTACTAAAGCTTAAATCACATATAAAACCCCACACATTAATAGTGGGAGACCTCAACATCCCACTTTCACCACTGGACAGATCTCCCAAATTGAAACTTAAGAGAAATAAAGGACTTAACTGATGTCATGACTCAAATGGACTTAATCGATATCTACAGAACACTCCATCCTAACAAAAAAGAATATACCTTCTTCTCAGCACCCCATGGAACCTTCTCTAAAATTGACACATACTTGGCCACAAAACAAATCGAAACAGATACAAAACAATTGGAATAACCTCCTGTGTTCTATCAGACCACCATGGTCTAAAGTTGGATTTCAACAACAACAAAAACTACAGAAATCCTACAATCTCATGGAAACTGAATAATATCCAACTGAATCACCAATTGGTTAAGGAAGAAATAAAGAAAGAAATTAAAGACTTCCTAGAGATCAATGAAAATGAAGACACCACATATCCAAATTTATGGGACACTATGAAAGCAGTACTAAGAGGGAAATTCATAGCACTAAAGTCCACATAAATAAGTTGGAGAAATCTCACACTAGTGACTTGACAGCACACCTGAAAGCTCTAGAACAAGAAGAAGCACAGTCTCCCAGGAAAAATAGACACCTGGAAATTATCAAAGTGAGAGCTGAAATCAATAAAATAGAAACAAAGAGAACAATACAAAAAATTAATGAAACAAAGAGTTGGTTCTTTGAGAAAATCAACAAGATAGACAAGCCCTTATCCAAACTAACCAAAAGACAGAGAGAGAGCATCCAAATCAACAAAATCAGAAATGAAAAGGGGGACATAACAACAGACATTGAGGAAATCCAGAGAATCATCAGGTCATACTTCAAAAACCTCTATTCGACAAAACTGGAAAACCTAAAAGAAATGGATAACTTTCTGGAGAGGTACCACATACCTAAGTTAAATCAAGACCAGATAAATTATTTAAATAGTACAATAACCCTTAAGGAAATAGAAACAGTCATTAAAAGTCTCCCAACCAAAACAAGCCCAGGACCAGATGGTTTCAGCGCAGAATTCTACCAGATCTTCAAAGAAGAGTTAATATCAATACTCTCTAAATTGTTCCACACAATAGAAACAGAAGGAACATTACCAAACTCCTTCTACGAGGCTACAATTACCCTGATTCCTAAACCAAACAAGCATACAACAAAGAAAGAGAACTAGAGACCGATCTCCCTCATGAACATTGATGCAAAAATACTGGCAAACATACTCCAAGAACACATGCAAAACAATTATCCACCATGATCAAGTAGGATTCATTCCAGGGATGCAAGGGTGGTTCAACATACGAAAGTCCGTCAATGTAATACACCATATAAACAAACTCAAAGAAAAAAACCACATGATCATCTCACTGGATGCAGAAAAGGCATTTGACAAAATCCAACACCCCTTCATGATAAAGGTCTTGGAGCGATCAGGAATACAGGGAACATACCTAAACATAATAAAGGCAATTTACAGCAAGCCAACAGCCAACATCAAATTAAATGGAGAGAAACTCAAAGCAATTCCACTAAAATCAGGAACGAGGCAAGGCTGTCCACTCTCACCATACTTATTCAATATAGTACTTGAAGTTCTAGCCAGAGCAATAAGACAACATAAGGAGATTAAGGAGATACAAATTGGAAAGCAAGAAGTCAAGCTTTCCCTATTTGCAGATGACATGATAGTATACTTGAGCGACCCCAAAGATTCCACCAAGGAACTGATACAGCTTATAAACACCTTCAGCAACATAGCAGGATACAAGATCAACTCAAAAAAATCAGTAGCCCTCCCATATACAAGGGACAAAGAAGCAGAGAAGGAAATCAGAGATACATCACCCTTTACTATAGCCGCAAATGACATAAAATACCTTGGGATAACACTAACCAAGCAAGTGAAGGACCTATATGACAAGAACTTTAAGTCCCTGAAAAAAGAAATTGAAGAAGATGTCAGAAAATGGAAAGATCTCCCATGTTCATGGATAGGCAGGACTAGCATAGTAAAAATGGCAATCTTATCAAAAGCAATCTACAGATTCAATGCAATCCCCATCAAAATACCAACACAATTCTTCACAGACCTGGAAAGAATAATGCTCAACTTCATATGGAAAAACAAAAAACCCAGGATAGCCAAAGGAATCCTGTACAATAACACAATCTCTGGAGGCATCACGATCCCTGACTTCAAGCTCTACTATAGAGCTACAGTAATAAAAACAGCTTGGTACTGGCATAAAAACCGACATGTGGACCAATGGAATCGAATTGAAGACCCTGACATGAATCCGCACACCTATGAACATATAATTTTTGACAAAGAAGCCAAAAGTGCACAATGGAAAAAAGAAAGCATCTTCAACAAATGGTGCTGGCCAAACTGGATATCAACATGTAGAAGGTTGCCAATAGATCCATATCTATCACCGTGCACAAAACTTAAGTCCAAGTGGATCAAGGACCTCAACATAAATCCAGCTACTCTGAACCTGCTAGAAGAGAAAGTAGGAAGTAGTCTTGAACGCATTGGCATAGGAGACCACTTCCTAAATAGAACACCAGTAGCACAGACTCTGAGAGACACAATCAATCAATGGGACCTCTTGAAACTGAGAAGCTTTTGTAGAGCAAAGGATATGGTCAACAAGGCTAAGCGACAGCCTACAGAATGGGAAAAGATCTTCACCAACCCCACATCTGACAGAGGACTGATATCCAGAATATATAAGGAACTCAAGAAATTAGACATCAAAATGCCCAACAGTCCAATTAAGAAATGGGCTATAGAACTAAACAGAGAATTCTCAACAGAGGAAACTCAAATGGCCGAAAGACATTTAAGGAATTGCTCAACATCCCTAATTTTCAGGGAAATGGAAATCAAAACAAGTCTGAGATACCACCTTATGCCTGTCAGAATGGCTAAGATCAAAAACACTGAAGACACCTTATGCTGGAGAGGATGTGGAGCTAGGGGAACTCTCCTCCAATGCTGGTGGGAATGCAAGCTTTTACAACCACTTTGGAAATCAATATGGCGCTTTCTTAGAAAATTGGGAATCCATCTCCCCCAAGATCCAGCTATACCACTCTTGGGCATATACCCAAGGAATGCTCAACCACTCCACAAGAGCACTTGTTCAGCTATGTTCATATCAGCATTGTTTGTAATAGCCAGAACATGGAAACAACCTAGATGCCCTTCAACTGAAGAATGGATAAACAAAATGTGGTACATATACACAATGGAATACTACTCAGCAGAGAAAAACAATGACATCATGAGGTTTGCAGACAAATGGATGGATCTAGAAAAAATCATCCTGAGTGAGGTAACCCAGACTCAGAAAGACAAACATGGTATGTACTCACTCATAGGAGGATACTAGATGTGGAACAAGGATGACTGGATGCTACTCACATCACCAGGGAGGCTACCTGGAAAACAGGACCCCAAGAAAGACACAGGGATCACCCAATGACAGAGAAATGGAATGAGATCTACATGAACAGCCTGGACATGAGTGGGGGTAATGAAAGGCGAGGGTCGAGGGAAAGAGAGCTTGGAGGAGCAGGATATCCCAGCTGGATCAAGAACAGAGTGGGAGAACAAGGAATAGGAGACCATGGTAAATGAAGACCACATGAGAATAGGAAGAAGCAAAGTGCTAGAGAGGCCCACAGAAATCCACAAAGATACCCCCACAACAGACTGCTGGCAATGGTCGAGAGACAACCCGAACTGACCTACTCTGGTGATAGGATGGCCCAACAACCTAATTGTTGTGCTAGAAACCGCATCCAATGACTAAGGGATCTGGATGCAGAGATCCATGACTAGGCCCCAGGTAGAGAGCTGGGAGTCCAATTAGCGAGAAAGAGGAGGGTTTATATGAGCGAGAATTGTTGAGACCAAGGTTGGATAAAGCACAGGGACAAATAGCCAAACGAATGGAAACACCTGAATTATGAACCAATGGCTGAGGGGTCCCCAACTGGATCAGGCCCTCTGAATGGGTGAGACAGTTGATTGGCTTGATCTGTTTGGGAGGCATCCAGGCAGTGGGACCGGGTCCTGTGCTCATTGCATGAGTTGGCTGTTTGAAACCTGGGGCCTATGCAGGGTCGCTTGGCTCGGCCTGGGAGGAGGGGACTGGACCTGCTTAGACTGAGTCTACCAGCTTATCTCAGTCCTCGGGGGAGGCTTTGCCCTTGAGGAGGTGGGAATGGGGGGGTGGGCTGGGGGGAAGGTGAGGGGGCCTGGAGGGGGGAGAACAAGGGAATCCGTGGCTGAGATGTAGAACTGAATTGTATTGCAAAATAAAGAAAAAAGGATGTGTATTACAGCAACAATGTATTACTGTACTACTGCCCTAGCCGATGACTTGTGGTTACTAGAACAACTATGAGGCACATGAGTATGTTGCTGCTGAAGAAAATCTTTAGTTCAACACATGTACAGTACCACCATTCCCATTGTGTTAGAGTGGCCACAGAATGAACATTTACTATGGTATGTATCATATCTGTACAGGCCACTAGATTACATTTTCCTAAATGTAGTCCTGTAAATAAAGGGGCTCTTTAACACTACTGGCAAATGCACCATGATCCAAAGTGTTGATTACAAATGGAAATGTAAATCAACTATTATGAATTAACCCCAGTGAATCTACAGAGTGTGTTGCTTATCAAAACAGTAATTGAAGACACATCTTCAGGAGAAAATTCATTTTGTAGAAAGGCACTTCATAAAAATTGGTGCAGATAATGATGCACTAGATACATAAAGTTCACCGTTGAGTCAAAGAAACATTGTAAAACAACAGAACTTAATACACTCAAAGAAAAACAGTAACTATCAATAGACTTAAAATTTTAAAAAAATGTTATTAATGAAAATCCTGAGAAGGAAAGGCAAGAGCAAATCAAAAGCAAAAGTAATAAAAAAGAAGGACATGAAAAAAAAAAAACCAAAGCAGAAATAAGTGAAATAGAGAATTACAAAATATCAATGAAATATACAGCATGTTATTTCAAACTAAAAATGAAAACCAAAAATAATTATCTGGACTAACCAAGAAAAAGAGAAAGATAAGTTAAATAAACCAGAGGGGTAAAAAGATACATTAATTGATGCCACAGAAATACAGAGTTTTTATGGATTACTGTGAACAAATAAATATATGCTGATATATTAGAAAATCTAGAAGAAATAGATACATTTTCCTACCAAATCTTACTGTAAGGACATGGTGAATAGGGGAGAATAAAAAATAAAATGTTTTCATCAATAAGCCCTTAAAGAAGTCCCATATTAGTGGGTCGAGGGTTCCCTATTTTTTACTGCTATACACGAACTCTTCTGTTCGTTCTCTCTCTCTCTCTCTCTCTCTCTCTCTCTCTCTCTCTCTCTCTCTCTCTCTCTCTCCCTGTTTCTGCCTCTCACTCTCAATCTCATCTCTGAATCTAAAACAAACTTCTCTCTAAAACAAAAACTACAAACTCTCTCACACAAACAAAAGCCCAGGATCAAATGGCTGCACTGCTGAATTATAATAAACATTGTACACTAAGTAACAATCCTTTTTAAATTATTTCAGTGAACCTAATGAAAGAAAATTCTTCCAAATTTATTCTGGAGGCCAGCAATACCCTGATACTTAAATCAGAAACAAAGCATAAGTTAACAACAGAAGAAAAGTATAAATAAATATCCTTGATTAATACATGTGAAAAACTTCAACACAATAAAAGAAACCATATTTAAGGGCCAATCAAAAAGATCATATACCGTGCTCAAGTTGAACTGATCCTAGGGATTCAAGGACATTTCAACAAACACAAAGTCAATAAATAAGTATATCTCATCAACAGAGTAACAATTAAACTATTATATTTTCAGCATATGCTTAAGTATTAATCAAATTATAAATTTTATCATAATTAAAACTGAAAAAATAAATGTGCAAAAGTAATAGCTCAGAATAAAAAAGTTTATATGTGACAAATATCTGATATACTGAAGGTGGAAAAGCTGAAATATTTCTTTTAAGATCTGGAATGAAATAAGTTTGTCTACTCTCACTGCACTTACACAATAAATTACTGAAAATTTCAAGTAATTTAAATTGAGGAAGTCAAATTGGCTCTGATTTATAGATATCAATATATATAGATAGATAGATAGATAGATAGATAGATAGATATAGATATATATAGATATATATCTTAGCTCAAGAGAACCTAAGAAGAAACTATTGAAATTTATAATAAATACAGGCGAAGTTAAAGGACACAACAGTGACATTTCAAAATAAACTAGCATTTTAATAACCTATGTCTTGGTTACTTTTCTATTGCTGTGATAAAACACCATGACCAAGGCAACCTATAAACCCTATCTCAAAAAAACAAACAAAAGAAAGAAAGAAAAAGAAAGAAGCATTCAATTTGGGGCTTACAGTTTCAGAATTAGAGCTTATGACAGCAGAGGACAAGGTGGCAGGCAGGCAGACATGGTGCTGGAGTAGTAGCTGAAAGCTCACATCTTGAGACACAACCAAAAACAGAGGCAGAGACAGACACACATACACTGGGAGTGGCGGTGCATGAGTTTTTGAAATCTCAAAGCCTGCCTCAAGTGACATACCCGCCCCCAAACACACCCACACTTCCTAATCCTTCTCAAATGATTTCGCCAACTGGGGACTAAGTTTTCAAATATATGAGCCTATGAGGGCCATTCTTATTCAAAACACTACACTAAGCATGAACTTACTGAGAAAGAAATTATGAAACTATTTTCATTTACTATACCTATAAAAATACTCAGATAAAGGAGGCTCTTGGGAGGTAGAGGAAGGAGGATCTGGATTTGAGGCCAGCCTCAGTTACATAGCAAATGTGAGTCAACCTAGGATATATGAAACATTGTCTTAAAATAATAATAATAAAATAGAAAAAAAGGAACTTAGTAAACTAAGAGTGAGTTTTGCAAGGAAGCTGGCAGGAAGTCCTCTCCAATACACTCCACAAATATGTCTTTCCAAGAGTATTAAGGAGAAACTTCAAGGGAAATGTTATCCCCCCACAGACACCATACCTCTAGGACCAGAAGAGGCCATGGGGAAGTTTCTGAGTTTTATTTACCAGGAAAGACTTACAATTTCCCCTCCCTCACAAAAGCCCCAGGAACACTGAAGCAGCAGAGGCTAAAGGCTCCCACTCCAGTGTTCCAAAACGCCCAGGGGAGCCTGCTAGAGCCAGCCAGATTAGAGAACTTGAACTTTCAATTCAGGGCATCTGCTTCACTCAGAAAACTGGTATAGCTCCCAACCTTGCTCAGAGAAGCTTCTTTTTGCAGTGGGCAGTTGTTAATGTAGAGACACTCAACTGGTCAAAGTGCTAAAAATAAGTGCTTGGGAGTGATCAGCCAAATACGGGACATCTTTATCAAGCTACAAACTCTCATCCCACCAAGGTTCAGTGAACAGCATGAAGCAGGAGGTGGAAATGGGAGGATGGGGAGGTGTGGTGTGAAATGCTGTCATCTGGATATTGAGTAGTTGTTTGCACTCATGAACTCACAGCAGCTATGGTTACCTGCACTAGATGTGCCCATGAACCAGCTAGTCAAAATTTCCACATAATAAGGGAGAGGCTCACAGGATGCCTCCACAGCTAAGGACATATTTGCAGTTTATAGATGTTGTGGGAAGAGGAATAATTTTATTCAAGTGTGAGGCTACTATAAGATACTAATCCTCTAGTGGATGGTCCCATACCCCTGCAGATCTGAGCAGTACTAATTTGACTTTTTGCATTAAGAGAGAAAGTGCATTTAAGAAGAAAGGAAGAAGAAATGAAAGATAATATATTGGGGGATACTGGGGAAGTTGGAAGGTTGAATAGACGGTGGCTATGATTAAAATACATGATATATGCAGGGAATTTTCAAAGAATAAGTAAGAATGTTTTATGGAACACTATTCAGAAATAAATTGAAATAAGGAAGTGAGAAGACTTCACAACTATAATTATAAAACATTTATGGAAGGAGCTGAAAAAGATAAAATAACGAAAGAGCTTCTGCGTTCATGGTCTAGAATTAAAATTGGTAAGATATCCATACTGCTCAAAGCAATTTACAGATTTAATGAAATTACCATCAAATTAACTATGGAAAATTTCACAAATTTACTGGGAAAAAAACCCAAAATGCATATGGAAGCAAAGAGCACCTTAAACAATCAAGGTAATCTGAGTAAGATATAAAGAGCTCAAAGTATCAGAGTGTCTGATCTGAAAGCACATTAAAGAGTCAGGGGAACAAAAACAGTACTATCTTGATATAAAAACAAGCAAACAGATAAATGGACCATAACTGAGTTCCTAGTAAAATCATTCATCCTTATCTAATAGATGCTTAATGAAGTAATAAGAACAAACATTGAATGATGTTTGAGGAACGGGATGGCATTATGTAGATAACAGAAATGTAAACCCTACCATTTATTCTATACCAACTCAATCCAGGAGTGGAGAGATGGCCCATTGGTAAAGTGCTTTCCACACAAGCATGAGGATTTGAGTTTGGATCCCAGCATCCATGTAAAAGTCTGATGTTAGTGACAGAGCCCAGGGTGAATCTCTAGAGAAAGCTGGCCAGCCAGCCTAGCTAATTGGTGAGTTTTGGGTCCTGTGAGAGTCATTAGCTCTAAATACGATGTGGAGTGTGACTGAGGAAGACATCTGACCACAACCTCTGGCTTCCAGACTCCATGCACCTGTGTATACCTTCACACACAGACAGATGCACACATAAATTCAATTCATGTTAACCAAACACCTAAATATAAGTCATGAGACTATGATACTCCAGGAAGAAAATGGGGGGGAAGAATCCAAATGGACACTTTTATAGGCACTGGCTTTTTCCACAAGATCCCAAAGCACAGACAACAAAAGCAAAATTGACAAATGGGATTATAGTAAAACAAGAATCTTCTACAAACTAAAGTCAATGATTTGAATGCAAAACAGCTTAAAGAATGGAAGAATCAAAGAAAATTTCTGTATGTAACAAAGAGTTAAATGTCAGGACTATATTAGGAAATTAAAAATAAATAAATAGATTAATTTAAAAAGCTAAAGACAATGCCAGGAGGTAGTGGCACATGCCTTTAGTCCCAGCACTTGGGAGGCAGAGCCAGGTGGATCTCCGTGAATTCGAGGCCAGCCTGGTCTACAGAGCGAGTTCCAGGAAAGGTACAAACCTACATAGAGAAACCCTGTCTCAAAAAAAAATAAAATAAAATAAAAAGCTAAAGACAAGCATCTGGCCCAGAGCTCCCATTCACACCAGAGGTGAGTGTCTAAGGTCATACCCAGGGAGGCCTGCCCCTAGGTACCATCCCTGGGCACCAGCAGTTCCCAGGGAAGACCCATCCAACTTGGACCCAGTTGCCCGCCATTGGGCGGGGCTCCCACGAGAAGGTTTCCCTTTTCCAAGACCCCCCAGCAGACCCTGCAATCTACATGCCCTGCCCCCACACCCATCCGCCCGAGACTCTTACCACTTCCTGAGATTTAGTGACCAGCCCCCAGCTCCCATCTGGCCCAGAGCTCCCATCTGGCCCAGAGAGCTCCCATCCAGCCCAGAGAGCTTCCATCTGACTCAGAGAGCTCCCATCCGGCCCAGAGAGCTCTCATCAGGCCAAGAGAGCTCCCACCTGGCCTAGAGAAAGAGAGAGCTCTCATTGGACAAAGAGCCTCTTTGGACAAAGAGCCATCATTGGACCAAGAGTAAATTCAGGAGACAGGGAATCTGCCAGCCCTGATTAGACCAAGAGTGGCTTTCTGAGAAGCAGAATTCACCACCTCTCATTGGACCAAGAGAGGCTTCCTGAAACGCCGAATTTGTCAGCTCTGACTGGACCAAGAGCGCTGATAAGACCAAGAATGAATCCACAAGGAGATGGGCAGACGTCAAGGCAGAAGTACATACAACAAAATAAAGAGCAATACAGCATCACCAGAACCTAGCCCACCTCCAACAGCTACACCTGAACATCACAAAGTGGAAGAAGCAGAAGAAAACAACCTTAAGAATAACATCATGAAGATGCTAGAGGCTTTTAAAGAAGAAATCAAAAATGAAATTGAGGAACAGATAAACAAAAAAGTACAAGAAATCAATAAAGAAAATGAAAAGTGAAACAAAAAATGGGAAGAACGCTATAAAAAAACTAGAGGAAAAGACAAATAAAGCAGAAAAAAACAATAAAGCCCTGGAAGAAAACAATAAAGCCCTGAAAGAAAACCATGAAAAAGCAATGAAACAGATGAAGGAAACAGTCCAAGACCAGAAAAGGGAAATAGAAACAATGAAGAAGACACAAACAGAGGGAATGCTGGAAATAGAAAATCTGAGTAAACGAACAGGAAACACAGATGCAAGCATAGCCAACACAATACAAGAGATGGAAGAGAGGATCTCTGGTGTAGAGGATACAATAGAGGAAATGAAATAGTCAGTCAAAGAAAATGCCAATGCCAAAAAATTATAACACAAAATATCCAAGAAATCTGGGACACCATGAAAAGACCAAACCTAAGAATAATAGGGATAGAGGAAGGAAAAGAATACCAACTCAAAGGCACAGAAAATATATTCAACAAGATCATAGAAGAAAACTTTCCCAACTTAAAGAAGGAAATGCCTATGAAGATATACAAGAAGCCTATAGAACAACAAACAAACGAGACCCCCAAACAAAGTCCCCTCACCACATAATAATTAAACATACAGAATAAAGAAAGAACATTAAGAGCAGCAAAGGAAAAAGGCCAAGTGACTTATAAAGGCAAACCCCTCAGAATAACACCTGATTTCTCAATGGAGACTTTGAAAGCCAGAAGGACCTGGACAGATATAATGCAGACACTAAGAGACCATGGATGCCAGCCTAGACTAATATACCCAGCAAAACTTTCAATCATTATAGACGGAGTGAACAAGACATTCCATGACAAAGCCAGATTTAAACAATACTTATCCACAAACACAGCCCTACAGAAAGCACTAGAAGGAAAATTCCAACCTAAGGAAGTCAGATACACCCTCGAAAACACAGGCAATAGATAACATCACAGCAGTAAATCCCAAAGAAGACAAGCGCACACACACACACTAACACCAAAAAATAACAGAAATGAACAATCACTGGTCATTAATATCCTTTGATATCAATGGACTTAATTCACCTATAAAAAGACACAGGTTTACAAAATAGATACAAAGCAGGGCCCATCTTTCTGCTGCATACAAGAAACACACCTCAAATTCAAAGATAGACACTACATTTCAATGAAAATGAAGATACCACATACCCAAACTTATGGGACACTCTGAAAGCAGTGCTAAGAGGGAAATTCATAGCACTAAATGCCCACATAAAGAAGTTGGAAAAATCTCACACTAGTGACTAACAGCACACCTGAAAGCTCTAGAACAAGAAGAAGCACAGTCTCCCAGGAAGAATGAATGCCAGGAAATTATCAAAGTGAGAGCTGAAATCAATAAAATAGAAACAAAGAGAACAATATAAAAAATTAATGAAACAAAGAGTTGGTTCTTTGAGAAAATCAACAAGATAGACAAGCCCTTATCCAAACTAACCAAAAGACAGAGAGAGAGCATCCAAATTAACAAAATCAGAAATGAAAAGGGGGACATAACAACAGATATTGAGGAAATCCAGAGAATCATCAGGTCATACTTCAAAAACCTCTACTCCACAAAACTGGAAAACCTAAAAGAAATGGATAATTTTCTGGAGAGGTACCACATACCTAAGTTAAATCAAGACCAGATAAACTATTTAAATAGTCCAATAACCCCTAAGGAAATAGAAACAGTCATTAAAAGTCTCCCAACCAAAAATAGCCCAGGACCAGATGGTTTCAGTGCAGAATTCTACCAGATCTTCAAAGAAGAGTTAATACCAATACTCTTTAAATTGTTCCACACAATAGAAACAGAAGGAACATTACCAAACTCCTTCTATGAGGCTACAATTACCCTGATTCCTAAACCAAACAAGCATACAACAAAGAAAGAGAGCTACAGACCAATCTCCCTCATGAACATTGATGCAAAAATACTCAATAAAACACTGCATGAGTTGGCTGTTTGAAACCTGGGGCCTATGCAGGATTGTTTGGCTTGGCCTGGGAGGAGGGGACTAGACCTACCTGGACTGAGTCTACCAGGTTGACCTCAGTCTGTGGGGAAGGCTTTGCCCTGGAGGAGATGGGAATGGGGGGAGGCATTGGGGGGAAGGTGAGGGGGACGGGAGGGGGGAGAACAAGGGAATCCGTGACCGATATGTAGAACTGAATTGTATTGCAAAATAAATTAAAATAAATTAAAAAAAAAAAAAGCATGTCAAATGCAAAAAAAAAAAAAAAAATAAAAAAAAAATAAAAAACACTGGCAAACAGACTCCAAGAACACATCAAAACAATTATCCACCATGATCAAGTATGCTTCATCCCAGGGATGCAAGGGTAGTTGAACATATGAAAGTCCGTCAATGTAATACACCATATAAACAAACTCAAAGAAAAAAACCACATGATCATCTCACTAGATGCAGAAAAGGCATTTGACAAAATCCAACACCCCTTCATGATAAAGGTCTTAGAGCAATCAGGAATACAGGGAACATATGTAAACATAATAAAGGCAATTACAGCAAGCCAACAGCCAACATCAAATTAAATGGAGAGAAACTCGAAGCGATCCCACTAAAATCAGGAATGAGGCAAGGCTGTCCGCTCTCCCCATACTTATTCAATATAGTACTTGAAGTTCTAGCCAGAGCAATAAGACAACATAAGGAGATTAAGGAGATACAAATTGGAAAGGAAGAAGTCAAGCTTTCCCTATTTGCAGATGACATGATAGTATACTTGAGCGACCCCAAAGATTCCACCAAGGAACTGATACAGCTTATAAACACCTTCAGCAACATAGCAGGATACAAGATCAACTCAAAAAAATCAGTAGCCCTCCTATATACAATTGACAAACAGGCTGAGAAGGAAATCAGAGATACATCACCCTTTACAATAGTCACAAATGATATAAAATACCTTAGGGTAACACTAACCAAGCAAGTGAAGGACCTATATGACAAGAACTTTAAGTCCCTGAAAAAAGAAATTGAAGAAGATGTCAGAAAATGGAAAGATCTCCCATGCTCATGGATAGGCAGGATTAACACAGTAAAAATGGCAATCTTATCAAAAGCAATCTACAGATTCAATGCCATCCCCATCAAAATACCAACACAATTCTTCACAGACCTAGAAAGAACAATACTCAGCTTCATATGGAAAAAAAAAAAAAAGAATCCTGGCTTTGGGAGTTTTAAACGCTCAAGTCAGGCCAGTGTCACTGTCTCTTCCTGCTGCCTGCCAATCCAGATGTCGAACTCTCTGCTCCATCTCCAATACCATGTCGACATACACACTGGCACAACTTCCCACCATGATGATAATGGACTAAACCTCTAAAAATGTAGGGCAGCCCCAGTTAAATGTTTTCCTTATTAAGATTTGCTGTGGTCATGGTGTCCCTTAAAAGCAATAGAAACCCTAACTAAGGCAGAAGTTGGTACCAGGGACTTGGATATTGCTGTGATATCCAAGGCTGGATCATATATTTGTTTGGAGGAATGTGGACTTTGGGACTTTGGATTATAAAAGCAGTTGAATGCAGGAAGTATAGGCAGGATAAACAGACAAGAAGAATTCGGGATAGAGGAAGGCTGAGTCAGCAGACACCAGCCCACCATCCAGGGAGCAGCAAGTAATGGCACACAGGTAAAGCCATGGAAAACATGGCGACATATAGATTAACAAAAATGGGCTGAGTTTAAGTGTAAGAGCTAGTCAGTGGTAGGCCTGAGCTAATGGCCGAGCAGTTTTAATTAACATAAGTCACACACCTCCTCCAATGAGGCCACACCTCCTAATCCTTCCTAAATTATCTGCCAACTAGGAACCAAACACTCAAATATATGCGCCTGTTGGGCCATTCTTGTTCAAACCATGACAGACACATTTTCTCAATTAAGATTCCTTTTCCCAAATGACTCTAGCTTGTATCAAGTTGATATAAAGCTATCCACCACAATGTATTAAAACACTAAAGAATGAGATAACCAAAACTGCCCCTCTTCTTCTTGTCAACACAACCAGGTCCACATCTCTGGTGGAAGCCTCCACTTCCCCCAGAGGCCAGACCAGCATCCTGAACCCCAGATAAGACTCCCCCAAACCTGCCTGCCCACACCCAGAACAATTCAAACTCCCACTTTTATCCTTATTACCACATCCCTGCCCACACCTCTGGTGGAAGCCTACCCTTTCCCCAGAGACCAGGCCAGTATCCTGAACTCCAGGTAATACTGCCCTCCACTCCACTCATGCTTGCCCAGCATAACTCCAACTGTATTTCCTCTCCTTATCACCATATCCTGGACTACACCACTGGCAGAAGCCTTCTATCCCATCAGAGGTCAGGCCAGAATCTTGATCCTCAGAGGCCAGACCAGCATCCTGAACCACAGAGACCAGGCCAACTGCCTGAAAACCAGACAGAAGCCTCCTACCCCATCAGAAGCCAGGTCAGCATCTGAACCGCAGATGACCCCTGGCCAGATAAGAGGCCACACACATACACAGCCAGAACTATAGACCCAAACTTGGACAACAGGACCCTACTGGACCACAGGCCATCTAGGCCATCACAAGTGCAGCCCTCAATGCAGGCAGAAACCCTCTACTCAACCACAGGTCACAGGATTCAAAAGACCAGAAAGGAAACAGAAACTAAGGAAGAAAACACCCATTCAACAAAGACAAATCCAAAAATTGGCACCTAGACCTGTATTCACTCCAAATGCTTAAATGTAAGTATAAAAACACAACAGCCAGAGCAATATGTCACCACCATCTCACTACAGCAATCACTGAATAGTCCAACACAACAGAAGCACAAGAAAACAATGTAGTTGGAAGTTTTCCTCTGTCCCACCTGGTCCTGTAGCTGCTCAGACCCAAGGAAACACATAGAGGCTTATATCAATTACGAATTGCATGGCCATGGCCTATGGTTCAATTTTCTTGCTAGCTAGCTCTTATATCTTTTTTTTGCAGTGTTTGTGAAGCATTTAATATAACTGATGTTTATAATTTATCTTTATACACTAAATTGACATAATGACACTTTTCATTCACAAAACAATTTCAAGAGTATTCAGGTTGACACACAATGTGTGTTACATTGATTCCTGAGGAAAAGGAGAAATCTTTTTAAGAAACTTGCCCAATTCTACACATTTTTTTATTTTAATCATTTTTTTAAATTTAAAAACAAAAGTATTATCTCTTAAACTTTTTAGGTTTAATAAATATATGCATAGAGACATTATTTTGTATTATGTTTCTAAAATAGATATATTTTGTGCCACTGAAAATTGTTAATGTTAAAAGTCTAATGGTTTATCAAACAAATAGAAAGAAAAGATCTGTTGCCTCCAGTTCTGTAGCTCTTATATCTTAAATTAACCCATTTCTATTAATCTGTATGTCACCATGTATTCTGTGGCTTTACCTGTGTGCCATTATATGTTGCTCTCTGGGGGACAGGATGGCATCTCCTCTCTCTGCCTTTCTTCTTCCTGTCTCTCCACTTGGATTTCCTGGATGCCTCTAAGCTGCCTTGCCATAGGCCAAAAGAACTTTATTTACTAGTCAATGGGAGAAACACATATTCACAGCATACAGAAAGACGTCCCACAGCACTTCCCCTTTTCTATATAATCAAAAAGGAAGGTTTTAACTTTAACATAGTAAAATTACATATAATAGAAGAGTTATAAAGCAAGAATTACAGTTACAATATTGAGTCTATTTGTATTTGGCAAAATTAAAGAAAATATTCTATCATCTATCCTGTATTTGTGAGTCTAAAGTCTCATATCTAATCTAACTTTTATCACAACTAAGGAAAATTATAACTACCTAGTCTTCAACTATATCAAAGACCCCAGAGGGATATAATACTACCTAAATAACAGGAAGTGCACTGTAAGCAACTTCCAAAAGTCTAGAATGACAGAGACAGCTGGCTGCCTGGACAGTCACCCAAAGTTCCTCTACAATGTTGGGGCATCCATTTTAAGCCTACAGGCCTAGTCTCTCAGTCATCATTCCCTGCATACTGTAGAATGTCTGGCAGTCTCCTCTGTGAAGCAGGAACCTGAAGAACCATCTCGTCGTGCAAAGTTCAGTGGTCACCTTCCTATAGGTCCTGCATGTCCAGTAGATACAACATTTTGTCAAGTAGTCCAGGCAAGAACAGTGTCTTGCCCAAATGGCTAACTTTTGCCAAGAAGAAGATAAACTCCATATGGAGTGTCTTCAATGCCCATCTTCCACTTTGAAGTAAATTGGTGTTGCCAGGAGCATATGTGTCTTACTGTCCAGAAAGTCTAAGTTTTTAAAACATTTTAAATGCCATATTCTGTAGGTATTTGAAGTGTTTGAAGATTACCTACCTAATTGAAATATATATATATATATATATATATATATATATATAAAACATGACTATAAGTTTGACTATTATAGAAGACTAATTATTAATCTGTATTTTTAATTATCCATTACAATTTAAATGTGTTATATAAACATAATACCTTAAATGAGAGTAGAAATATATATATATATATATATATATATATATATATATATATATGGTATAACAAAATTAATTTTAAATTTGTATCAATAAACTAAAATCCATAGTAATGTAAAACATTTTAAACAAGTTGTTACTCTTTATCCTATCATATCTATATTATCCCCTTTTCTTTTTTAGAAAGAGGTTGTATTTATAATCAACCCCCTTTAAATAAAAATAAATATATATAAAGGATATTTTGGGAATTTGGGCATAGCTTCTCATACTACTATCTGCTGCATGAGGCAGCTGCATTCTTAATGAGATCCTGAGAAAATTAAGAATTATGGTCAAGTCTTGACTGGAATAGTCTGTGAGGCAGCACTGTCTGAGCCAGTTCCCTTGAAGCCATTCTGGGTGTTGGATCATCTGGACCTTGGTTTCATCAGATATCTTTCAGGGGGTCTTGGCTAATCAAATCATATTATCATGGAAGCAATCCACAGGTTCTCATCTTCTGTGGAAACAAAAGCAGAACTTCTTTCCCAAAGCAACATATCCTTAGACATAAATTTTGAAGTCAAGATACCTTTATAGATAGATAGATAGATAGATAGATAGATAGATAGATAGATAGATAGATATAGATATAGATAGATAGATAGATAGATAGATAGATAGATAGATAGATAGATATAAAGCCTTTACAATCAAATGTCTTTCTGCTGTTAAAAATCCCAAAGACAACACAATCCAGATTCTCTGTGTAATATCCATCTTTATGGGGCTTATTTTTTATATTACCTTTACTGGCTCTTTAAAGACTTTATTTTTAAAACAATTTCTTTATATAACTGTGTATATTCATTTTCTTCTCTCTTCCAAGCCTATGTACATTTTTACACACACTGTAAACCATTTAAATTCTTATTCCATCTGAATCAGCCTTATTGTGAATCTATTGCTTTAAACTGCAGTGACTAGTACTGAAGCAGAAGCCTTGGCTGCTGACTCCACCCACTTCAGCTTCCCAATATTGCAGTGGTACATTTACTGCCAGCTCTGGGAGCCATGCATACCACTAACTCTTGGAAGCAGTGGGTCTATGCCTCCATCAAAGCAGTGTGTAGCACAGAAACCATTTTTTTCTGCACTAACAAATGCCAAATCCACCAACACAGCATACTGCACGGCTTGGAGATGGCTCTGTGTACTGCTGCAGGAATCTACCATGCTGCAGTAGAGCCCACATGCTGCAAACCCACTAGAGTGTAGCTCACGGCTTGCCTGAGCAACACATTTAGGAAGCTGTTTTTAGCTCTGTTTTAGAATCTTTTTTTAAAAGTTTCTCAGGTTTTAGGCGGAAACTCGAGTCAACACATTGGGCAGCCAAACATAGCTGGAAGTTTTCCTGTGTCCTGCCTGGTCCTGTGGTCCCACAGCCACTTATAAAATAATCATTCAGAGGCTTAATATTATTTACAGTTTGGTATATGGCAGACCTCTTGCAATGTCCACACCAGGGGGTGAAGAACTCAATTAGCATGAGGCCCGCTGAACCCATGTCAGAAATGTGACTCTCAAAGTTTTCATCCATGAGTTCTAGCATGTAAGAGGTGGTGGCGAGGTGGACCAAGACGAGCAGAAGCACCATGCTTGGAGCAGTGCTAGGCAGCTGAAGCGCATGGCAGAGAGATGCAGCAGGGGCAGTTGGAGGGTCGGGACCAGGGGACTGAGAAGGGAGCACCCACAATAAAACAATCTTAAAATCAACTTTGTGATGAGGAAAGAAGTCCTTGAAATGGAGATGAAAAACTCCCTTAAAGAAATCAAGGAACAGACAAAAAAAAGGGAGGAAATAAAAAAAATCCCTTAAAGAATGCCAAGAAAACCTAGAAGAAAAAAAAAACAGTGAAGGAAAATATTCAAGACATGAAAATTGAAAGAGAAACAATAAATAAAATACAAACTGAGGGGATTCAGAAAATGTAAAATCTGGGTAAGCAAACAGGAACTAAAGATACAAACATCCCCAACAGAATTCAAGAGATGGAAGAGACAGAATCTTAGGTATTGAAGACAAAATAAAAAATAGATTCACCAGTCAAAGAAAATGTTAGATCTAAGAAATTCCTAACACAAAACATCCAGGAAATCTGGGGCACCAAAAACCAAACATAAGAATAATAGGAATAGTATAACTTTGTTTAAAAAAAAAAAGAAAGAGAAAAAGAATAATAAGAATAAAAGGAGAAGAATCTTAGCTCAAAAACCCAGAAAATGTATTTAACAAAATCAAATATGAAAATTTCTCTAACCTAAAGAAGTACATGCCTATAAAGTTACAAGAAGCTCACAGAACACTAAATAGACTGGATCAGAAAAGAATATCCCAACATCACACAATAATCAAAACACTAAAAATATAGAAGCAAGAAAGAATATTAAATGCTGCAAATAAAAAAGGCCAAGTAATAAATAAAGGCAGACCTATCAGAATTACACCTGATTTCTCAACAGAGACTCTAAAAGCCAGAAGGGCTTGCAGACTCTAAGAGACCACAGATGCCAGCCCAGACTACTATACCCAACAAAACTTTCAATCACCATAGGTGGCAAAAACAAGATTATCTCTTGACATAGTCAAATCTAAACAATATGTATCCACAAATCCAGCCCTACAAAAGGAACTGGAAGGAAAACTTCCAGTTAAATAGCAACAACAAAAACACAGGTAATAGATAATCTCACACTAACAAAATCCAAAGAAGGGAAAAACATGTGTGTGAAGGCACACACACACACACATACACTACCAACAACAACAACAACAATATAAGAACAGAAAACAACAATCAGTGGTCATTAATATATCTCAATATCAATGGAATCACCAAAAAAATGACACAGGCTAAAAAAGAATACAAAAACAGTATCCATCCTTCTGCTGCATACAAGAAACACACCTCAATATCAAAGACCAACATTATCTCAGTGTAAATGGTTGGAAAATTTTTCTAATTTAATGGACCTAACAAACAAGCTGGTGTAGCTCTTCTAATATCTAACAAAATAGACTTCAAACCAAAATTAATCAAGAGATGGAAAAGGACATTTTGTACACATTAAAGGAAAAATTCCACTAGGATGATATCTCAATTCTGAACAACTATGCTGCAAAGGCAAGGGCACACACATTTGTACAAGAAACATGACTAATGCTTAACCCACACATCAAACCCCACACATCAATAGTGAGAGACTTCAACACCCCATTATCAGCAATGGACTGATTTCATCCAGAGAGAAACTAAAGAGAGAAATAATGGAACTAACAGATATTATAACTCAAATAGACCTAGCAGATATCTACAGAACATTTCACCCAAACACAAAAGAATATACCTTCTCAGCACCTCATGGAACTTTCTCCAAAACTGACCAAATACTCTGTCATAAAGAAAATCTCAACAGATACAAAAAAATTGAAATAATCCCCTGTATCCTATCAGACAACCATGGACTAAAGTTGGATTTCAACAGCAGAAACAACAGAAAACCTACAAACTCATGGAAACTGAACAACTCACTACTGAGTTACCAGTGGGTCAAGGAAGAAATAAAAAAAGAAACTAAAGACTTCCTAGAATATCTATATCTGTATAAAATAATGATTATAAATGTATGTTTAAAGGGGTGAAGTACAAATGTGAATTTAACAAGAAGTTGTAAATTTTCAACACTGTACACAAACTCCTTTGTTATAAATAAATATTTGTGCTTAAAAAAAGACTTCCTAGAAATCAATGAAAATGATTGCACAATATACCCAAACTTGTAGGACACATGCAAGTGATGCTGAGGAAAGTTCATAGCACTAAGTGCCTGCATGAAGAAATTAGAGAATTCTCATACAAGTGACTTACCAGCACACCTGAAATCTCTAGGGAAAAAAAAAAGACCAGACAAACTTAAGAGGAGTGGATGAAAGGAAATAATCAAACTCAGTGCTGAAATCAATGAAATAGAAACAAAGAAGCAATACAAAGAATCAATGAAACAAAGAGATTGCTCTTTGAGAAAATCAACAAGATAGACAAACCCTTATCCAAAAGAGAAATAATATCCAAATTATCAAAACCAGAAACGAAAAAGGGGACATAACAACAGACACTGAGGAAATGCAAAGAATCCTTAGGTCATAATTCAAAAACCTGTACTCCACAAAATTGGAAAATCTAAAAGAAATGGACTATTTTATTCATAGACACCACTTACTGAAGTTAAATCAAGATCAGATAACAATTTAAATAGACCAATATCTCCCAAGGAAATAGAAGCAGTCATTAAAAGTATCCCAACCAATAACAATCCCATGGCAAGATAGATTCAGCACAGAATTTTACCAGACCTTCAAAAATGAGTTAATACTGATACTCCTCAAATTATTCCACAAAACAGAAAAAGAAGTAACTTTGCCAAATTCTTTTTATGATGTCACAGTCACTCTGATACCCAAACCAAACAAAGACTCAATCAAAGAAAGAGAATTACAGACCAATTCCACTCATGGATATTGATGCAAAATAATCAATAAAATACTGGCAAACTGAATCCAAGAACACATCCAAAAGATCATCCACCATGATCAAGTAGACTTCAGCCCAGAGATATGGGGATGGTTCAACATATGAAAATCTGTCAATGTAATCCACCATATAAACAAACTGAAAAAAAAACACATGGTCATCTCATTAGATGCTGAAAGTCTTTGGCAAAATCCAACACTCCTTCATGATCAAAGTCTTGGAGAGATCATGGAAACAAGGGGCATACCTAAACATAATAAAATATATAGCAAGTTTCTAGCAAACATCAAATTAAATAAAGAAAAACTCAAAGCAATTCCACTAAAATCATGAATAAGACAAGGCTGTCCACTCTCTCCATATCTATTCAATATAGTACTTGAATTTCTAGCTAGAGTTATAAGACAACTAAAGTGAATCAAGGGAATAAAAATCAAAAAGGAGTAAGTCAAAGCACCATTATTTGCAGATAGTATACTTAAGCAACCCCAAAAATTCTACCAAAGAACTCCTACAGCTGATAAACACCTGTAGCCAAATGGCTGTATACAAGATTAACTCAAAAAATCAGTAGCCTTCCTATATACCAATGATAAATGGGCTAAGAAAGAAATCAGGGGAAAAAAAACTCCCTTTACAATAGCCACAAATACTATAAAATATCTTGAGGTAACTCTAGCTAAGCAAGGGAAATACCTATGTGACAAGAACTTCAAGTCTTTTAAGGAAGAAATTGGAGACTATATCAGAAGATGGAAAGATCTCCCATGCTCATGGATCAGTAGGATTAACATAGTAAAAATTACCATCTTAAAAGATCAGTCTCCATATTCAATACAATCTACATCAATATCCCAACACAATTCTTTACAGATCTTGAAAGAACAATACTCAACTTCATATGGAAAAAAAATCCAGAAAGCTAAAACAATCCTGTACAATAAAGGAACTTCTGGAGGTATCATTATCCCAGATATCAAGCTGTACTACACAGCTATAGTAATAAAAACTGTGTGGTATTGGCATAAAAACAGATTGATCAATGGAATCGAATTGAAAACTCAGACATAAATCCACACACCTATGGACACCTGATTTTTAACCAAAAAGGCAAAATTATACAATGGAAAAAAGAAAGTGTCTTCAACAAATGGTGCTGGTCTAATTGGATGTTGGCATATAGAAGAATGCAAATAGATCCATATCTATCACCTTGCACAAAACTGAAGTCCAGGTGGATAAAAGAACTCAACATAAAACCAGACACACTAAACCTGATAGAAGAGAAAGTGGGGAATAGCCTTGAACACATTGGCACAGGAAACAACTTTCTGAACAGAACACCAATAGCACAGGCACTAAGACTGACAATTAACAAATGGTACCTCATGAAACTGAAAACCTTCTGTAAGGCAAAGAACACCATCAATATGACAAAATGGCAGCCTACAGAATAGGAAAAGATCTTCACCAACCCCACATCTGACCAACACTAGACATAAAAAAAACAAATATTGCAATTAAAAATGGGGTACAACAGGTCTAAACAGAGGATTCTCAACAGGAGAATCTCAAATGGTAAAAAAAAAATCTTAAAAATTTTCAATACCCTTAGCCATCATTCCACCTTACCTGTCAGGATGGCTAAGATAAAAAAAAGAGGTGATAGCTCATGCTGGAGAGGATTTTGAGCAAAGGGAACACTCCTCCATTGCTGGTGGGAGTGCAAACTTGTACAGCCACTTTGGAAATCAGTATGGTGGTTGCTCAGAAAATTGGGAATTGATCTACCTCAACACCCAGCTATATACCACTCTTGGGCATATACCCAAAGGGTTCTCCCAAGAACACTAGCTCAACTATGTTTATAGCAGCTTTATTTGTAACAGCTAGAACCTAGAAATAAGCTAGATGTCCTTTACCTGAAGAAAAGATAAAGAAAATGTGGTACACTGACACAATGGAGTATTACTCGGCTGTTAAAAAACAATGCCATCATGAAATTTACTGAAAAATGGAAGTAGAAAAAGATCTTCCTAAATGAAGAAACCCCTAACCCATAAAGACATACATGGTATGTACTCACTTATAAGTAGATACTAGCTACAAATTAAAGGATAATTATGTTATAATCCACAGACCCAGAGAAGCTAAACAAAAAGTAGGCTCAAGGGGGAATGCATGAATCTCTTCATGGGAAGGGGAAATAAAATTGATATCTCAAGTAGACTGAGTGCTAGCTGGGACAGGAACAAGAAAGATCAGGTCGGGGAGGATGGAATGATAGAGTACTAGGAAAGACAACTTGAATTAGAAGGCATTTCAGTGGCAAGATAGAAACCTAGTACTATGGGAACTCCCAGGAATCTATGAAGGTGACCCTGGCTAAGACTCCTAGTAATGGGGGATACAGAGACTGAACTGACCATCTCCTGTAACCAGAGGAAGGATCGGGACACCAACCCAGGCACAAAACCTTCGACCTACAGTTTGTCCTGCCTGCAATATGTGGTAAAATAAAGGTGGCACAGTGTAGCTGGAGTTTTCTCTCCAGGTCCCACCAAGCCCCAACAGTCTGACAGCCCACTTATAAAATAAACACACAGACACTTATATTATTTACAAACTGTATGGCCATGGCACACTTCTTGCTAACTGTTCTTATATCTTAAATTAACCCATTACTATAAATCTATACCTTGTCACGTGGCTCATGGCTTACCAGCATCTTCACATGCTGCTTATCATGGCAGCAGCTGGCAGTGTCTGTGACTCAGCCTTCCACTTCCCAGAATTCTTCTCCTCCTTGTCCCGCCTATACTTTCTGCCTAGCCAATGGCCAATCAGTGTTTTATTTATACAGAACGATATCCACAGCAGCACAGGACTTATGGGAGTGGCCAACCAATGACTGGTCCAACCTGAGACCCATGCCACAAGAATGAGTCCACCCCTGACCCAGAGGCTAGATGGCCCAGAGACCTAGGATAGAACCAAACACAACTGGAGAAAAGAAATCAATGTAACAATGCCTAAGGATATTCTGCTATAGTCATTGATTGGTGCCTAGCCCAATAATCATCAGAGAGGCTTCATCCAGCAACTAGTGGAAACAGATTCAGAAACTCACAGCCAAATATTAGGCTGAGCTCATGGAATCCTACTAAAAAGAGGAAGGAAGGATTGTACCAGCCAGAGGGGTCAAGGCCATCACAAGAAAACCCACAGTCAACTAACCTGGGCTAGTAGGAGATGACAGATGAACCAACAACCTGGGAGCCTACATGGGACTGACTTAGGACCTCTGCATGTATCTGACAGTTGTGTAGCTTGGTCTTCCTGTGGGGCTCCTAATAGTGGGAGCACAGGCTGTCTTTGAATTTATTGCTGGCTTTTGGGACCCTACTCATACTGGGCCGCCTTGCCCAGCCTTAATATAAGGCAAGGTGCTTAGTTTTACTGCAACTTGATATGCCATGTTTTGTTGATATCCTGGAGAGGAATGCCCTTTTCTGAATAGAAATGGAGAAGTGGATGACAGGAGTGGTGGCAGAGGGCAAGTGGGAGGGGAAGGTCTGGGAGGAGGGGGGACTGCAGATGGAATGTAAAATAAATAAATAAGTAAATAAATAAAATATTAAAGAATGGAAAGTTACTTCTTAAGGATGAGCAAAGAATGTTGGTCCTTCTATAGACTCTCCTCCTGGTGAAGATTTTCCATACATGTATTGCTGAAATGAGAAAGCATTTAGAATAACCACAGATGTAGGTTATAAAGCCTTAGCAAGGTTTAAGAGGATTGATCACTGTTTCCAGTGATGATATCTGGTGAGTAATAGGGTATCAAATAGCACTGCATAGTGCAAACGCATCATTCTGGAAAGAAGAATCAATCAATGAAGAAAACTTCATTGTCTTATTTTAAGAAATTGCAATAGACACCCCAGCATTCAGTAATCAATAACCTTACTCAGTAGACAATACCTCAAAGCAATACAATCTACTGCAAGACATTATTCAAGTAAGGTAATAAGGTGTGTGCCCTTTTAGTTATAATGCTATTGTGTACTTAATTGGCTATATTATATTATGTATAGAGCCAATTTTATATACAGTGAGAGACCAAAAAGTAATTGTTTGGGATACTTGCTCTTTTGCAGTGATCTGAAATTAAAATCCCAATGATTCAGAGACACATCTGTTATAATTTTCACCTTTGATCTTCTGATTTATCAAATCCATGCTATTGTTATATGTCATTAACCATGAACTTTTTCCTCTTTTGTCTTATCTTCTTCAAAGAATTCTGGCAGTTTTGACCAGCATACTTTCCTTTATCACTCCACTTTTATGTGAATTATAAGATACAAGAATTCAAATTCATCCACCTTTTTCCTGATTTTTTTCTTTGAACTTATAGATAAATTATTCCTTAATAAATGAATAAAAGACTCTCAGTGCCTATAGATGTTTCTCTCTACAGACTTGAATATCACTTTCTATAGTGAGTGTGCTGAGATTATTGCAAATTCTTTTATACTTTTTTCCATTTTCAAACTTTTTTCTCAATATTTCTTGGTGAAATTTCGCTGATAAAATTTTATCACACTCTCTTAGCTCACATTCAACATAAATGAATATAAATTCCATGCTCTGTACTTACAGAACTTTATTTTTCTTAGCTTCATTGAAATATAATTTTATTGTTGATATTACAAATATTTAGTTCTTATAGTTTGGTACGTTTGAATATATGCATGTATTCACGTTAGCATTACAACTAACGTATCCATTAAACCCAACATTTTTATTTATGTCTCTATAGTGTTGTCATTGACCATTAGCAGTTCTGCTTTTTATTCTTGTTTTTATTTGGGGTGTGGGGGTTGTATAAAACACTTAATAGCACTGATCTGCCCTTTAAATAAAGTTTTAATTACACAACATCTTAGGATCATGTGCATAGATGAAAGAATGCTTGAGTGTGTGAATCGAAGGAGCAACAAATATTGGAAGAGAGCAAAAGTAAGTTAGACCATAGAGGAGGCTATGTTAAACATCTTGGTGATAGACTATGGGGGTGTTATCTATGATGTTGGCTGGATAATCATAGAATACTAAATATATTTTGGGTTATACTTGATAATACATAGAATCACGTTGTAGAAATAAAGGAAAGCTGTCAGAATAAAAGTAATGATGAGGTTTCTGACAGGAATGCTGAATGAATGGAGCTGCCATACTTGCTAATGAGTTATAATGAAAAAACAGATATTATAAGATAACTAATAAAGCTCAGAAGAAATAATTGAAGTATAAAATTTCCATCTGTCCTAGAAGAAAGCTAGTACCTCATGGAAGAGTTTGCTCTCAAGCCTAGAGTCATGCATTAAAGACACACAATTGAATGTTTAGGTTAGCCCAGTGCCTTCTGCTGCTGTTATCTCCTATCTGAAACTAATTCCAGAGGTAAGAGCAGAAGAGCATGACAATGACATAAGCCTGCTGCTTCTCACTTCTGGCATGTGAAAGAGTCTGACTTAAATCATGGTTGCCTGGTTACTAGTAGAAAAGGAAAGACACAAAGCTCTCACCTTCAGATTAGAGCAACCAATGTGAGAGTCAGATGTGGCTCACAAGACTCAAACAGTGTCCAAGACTGAGTGAATCTTAGATGAGTTGGCAATGTTTAAAATAAGCTAAAACTGGGATGTCTTCCAATTTTAGTACTGCAATAAATCTAAAGTGTCTTTAAGTGAAGAAATGGATGAAGGGAATCTAAATTAATTGGTGGTGCCCAAAATAATTCAAGATGAATTAATTATGTAAATCATATATTAAAGAACATAGCTATCCAAGTAAATAATCTGAATAAACACATGGAAGATACATTTGAGGAACATCCAAAGATGTTAATAGGCTTAAGATTCAAGCTTTACAAGAATATGTAATCCAATTAACTGATGGAGTTCTTCACAAGGATCCCTATGAAAGATTTTCCTTCCAAACTACAGAATTAAGGATGAAATAGTGCAAGCAACACTACAGAAGCATAACCTGCATACTTCTCTAAGCTGCTACTTGCTAAAAAGTGTGAAATACAAGATGTTCCAGTACAGACATTACCTCTCAATATTCCTGTCCCTTACTACTACAACAAGAATTCTAAATATTTTCCCAATTTCTCTGTATTTCACTTAATGACATAAAGAAGAGATTATACTTGAAACTCAAGAAAAAGAGTAAGAAACTTAGCACAAAATGAAGCATGTAGTTTATTACACTGAATCAGAAAGTAAGCTTCAATACCAGTCGATAGATATGTTTCAGGAAATCATATTTCAACTGCTTATGGTAAGATCTCTCATTCATGGACCAAGCTCTTTAATTTCCAATTTGCCAGCTAGAGAAATGAATAAAATTCTAACTTATGTTATAGGAAATGTGTAACAACATCTCTCAAAACATAATCTCAGCAACCTGAAAAATTCATTCACCTGTCAATTATCACCTCACTGGTTAACTGTTAAACTCCAAAGGGGAGTGGTCAAACGGTTCACAGGATAGAGTTCCTTGTCAAGTCTGACAATTTGCATTTGATCCATATGGTGTAAGGAGAAAACTGAATCCATCAAGTTTTCATCTGATACACACACAAGCACACACACACACACACACAGAGAGAGAGAGAGAGAGAGAGAGAGAGAGAGAGAGAGAGAGAGAGAGAGAGAGAGAGAGAAAGTTGGGTGGGAGACAGAGGCAGAAAGACAAAGGGACAGAAAAAGAAATAATTGTTTAAAATTTTGCATAGGAAAAAATTTTTTCCCTTTAATTGTACATCTCCAAGCTCAGCTTTTATCATCTGCTTTGAAAGCTCCAAAATCACAACCACCAACTGATTGTGTGCAAACTACTACATAAGCAGCACTTCCTATTACTCCTCCTAAGGCAGACTTCTACATTTCAGTACATACACCTTTCCAAAAACTAAACTAACACGAGGTTATATACACCCAAAGGGTAAAGATCAGCAGATGTTCCACCTCTATCTCTTTCTGTAACCACTTCCAATATTGAAATGAGTATACTTATAGACCTAACTGGCTATATTTCAGTTTTACAATTACCAGCACATTCAGCTAGTCAATTGTCAAAAGATTTTATTCACAGAAAAAAGCAAATATTAGTTTCAGAGTTAATAAGACCTTCAGTTTCATCAGCATCAAATTTTTATTCATAAACCACCAGGGTCTTCAGTCTTGTCAACAAGATCATGTTTAATTCCATCACTTGTAGCTAGAATTTTCCTTCCTGGTCCACAGTCAGGACAAATCTCTGACACCTGCCAGTCCCACAGCTGCTCAGACCCAACAAAGTAAACACAGAGACTTATATTGCTTACAAACTGTATGGCTGTGGCAGGCTTCTTGCTAACTGTTCTTATATCTTGAATTAATCCATTTCTATAAATCTATACCTTGCCTTGTGGCTTACTGGCATCTTCACATGCTGCTTGTCATGGTGGCGGCTAGCAGTGTCTCTCCCACTCAGCCTTCCACTTCCCAGAATTTTCCTCTCTCCTTGTCCCGCCTATACTTCCTGCCTGGCCACTGGCTAATCAGTGTTTTATTTATACAGAACGATATCCACAGCAATCACTAAGAGTTTCAACTGTCAAGATCTTTAATTTTTGAAAACTTGAAGCCCATTTACACCAATACTAATGTCTTCATGCACACAAACAATATCTTCAGTTATATCACCAAGGCATTCATCTGCACAAGTATCATGATGTTCATCTGGCCTATAATTAGGTCACTCAGGTGTCCGTTCACCAAAGTATTCTTTGGACAATTATCAAGATGTGCAGTTGCACCACCAAAAAGACCTTCAAGTGCATGGTCATCTAAACATTTGACTCCATTACAATCAATCCTCTAAAATTTAAAAAATAAATGAAATTATTAACCTACAACCATTGTTTTCTTTTGTATAATCACAATAAAATTATTTCTCCAACTCTCAGGCTCTTATCACTTCCCAATTCTTCACCACCTCCAGTTAGTCCTGATTTAAAACAATCTCCATTAACTGTGATGAAAATTATTTTAAAAAAGCAAGGTTCTTGTGGAAATATTAAGAAAATTATTCAAACTACAAATCATTACATATCAAAGTCAAAGGTACCAAACCATGAAGCTATGACACATCTTATAATGTAAACAGTGAAGCTGATTGGATAGATGAAAATCCATGTAAATTAATTAATAATATTATTTTCTCATTTTAGGATAGTAAATTATTTCTAGTGTTCTACATTTAAAAAAAGAATTCATCTATTACTTTTGTATTTTTTTTCAAGAAAACTACTGGTGCATATTACACACGAAAAACTTCACAAATTTCTTAAACAATACGATTTGTTAAACTTAAGTAAAAACTAAATATTAGCAATGACAGCTCCAAAAATAAAATTTAAAGGAAACTAAAACAGAAATTCTGTAGAAATTAATATTTCAACTAATGTTTAACTGAATTTGTCAGTATATATGTCTCAATTACTTTGGTGAAATCACAAGGTCCAGTTAATGCATAAGTACATATATAGATACACACACACACACACACACACACACACACACACGAACTTTCATTGATGCTCATGAATAATCTTGCAGTTGTGTGTGTGTGTGTGTGTGTGTGTGTGTGTGTGTGTGTGTGTGTGTGTGTGTGTATAAAAACTTATGGTTCTCAATGTGATAAAGGGAGAGTTCTGGTATTTTTTCTGGGTTTTATTTGCATGCTTTGGGGGATATTTTTGTAGATTTAATAGGGTGATTATTAAATTATTTACAGATATTTTTCCAAAATTAAAAAAATTATAGAATGATAATAAAGGTACATCATGTCTTAAGAAATTATTAAAGTATTGAAGCTAAGTGAACATGACAAAGGACACAATGTAATTTAAGCTGAAAGCCAAGGTCTGAGCCTTAAGAGACTCTAAATGTTAAAAGTACCAGAAAGCTAGAGAAATCTCATACATGACTGGGATTAAAAAATTAGAAATATAAGAAGGAAACAGACAAGGAGACCTATTTGAATCACATAAGCTATCATATGAATATTTAAGAAAAGAATAGTTAACATCTATCACACAAACACATAAACTAAAGTGAGAACTACTGGCTTTAGAAGTTGTGGACATAAACCTTTCTAGGATTTATTGCAATAAACTAACCAAGACAAATTAATTGGAAAAATACATATATTTTATAGTCATGGAAGTAGTCACATAAGCCAATATGATTCAGAAATGTATGTACCACTTTTTAAAGTTTTGGGGTATTACTGGCATGGTCTTATAGAGCAATTTCTAAAACTGTACATCAAGAGACTGGAGAGAGGACTCAGCAGTGAAGAGCACTGGCTGTTTCTCCAGAGGACCTGAGTTTGGTTCTCAGAGTCCCATTGAGAATGTCTCACCACTACCAGCCATAACTCCAGTTCCTGGGGATCTGAATCCCTCTTCTGGCCTATTGGGCACTGAAGAACACACTCCTACACACTCCTACACACACACACACACACACACACACACACACACACACACACACACACACATACACACACACACACACACACATTTATGCATAAATAAAAATAAAACACTTTAAAAATTGTTCATCCACCTGCAAAGTATAGCCTACTTTTGTTTTCACTGAAAAATTGTGAAGTTTGAAACATCTGTGAATAATCAAATAGGTCCCTGTTTTAACATGAAGTCTCTGTGCATATGATAACTATTTCAATAGTTATGCAAATTTCAGAGAAGAGAGATGGCTCAGCAGTCAAGAGCGCTTGTTGCACTTTCAGAGGACCTGGGTTTAGCTCCCACCAGCCAGGCTGGGCAGCTCACAGCTGCCTGTAACTCCAGTTGCAGTTCCGCTGCTCTATTCTGGCACCCACATGCACATGCTGATGTATACATAGACACAGAGAGACATACACATAAAAACTAACCCTTTAGTAATACAAAGTTTTGGTTTTATGCAAGATGAGAACAAAAAATGAATTATTAAGTAGATTTGTCTCATTTTTAAAAGTATACAAAGGTCAATATATAATGTATTACTCATTTTTATTTCAATGGTGAATTTAAAACAAACTAAAAAATGAGTGAAAATTTGAAAATCAAGGCTAAAATAACATTGTTCTACATATAGACTCATGAGAGACAGATCATTTCTGGCCATGTGAAATAAATTATTTTTAGGAAATAAATCCTCAATAACTTAATGAAAATTATACAACCCTGTTTTAATACATTTCTATTTGCATACCATCAAAGATATTATACTTAAAATTTTATTTTTGTCATTAAATCCCAATTAGCTAACTACAAGATTATTTACTGTATGTATAAACTTTAAATTTACCCCAAAGCCATAATTTTTGCCTCAAGGCATTAAGGATTATATATGTCAAATTCTTATCTCCAAATAAAACTCTAAAAGTATTAATTTGTCACATAAGAAAATTAGATCATTAGTTAATCTGTTATATGACCTTTACAATATTCTTGTTACAATGACACAAAATCAGTACAGTCTCATGGTCCTATTACTCCAATGAAATAATTTTTAGAAATAAACAGGGCTGTGGTAGAACTTCGTGGTAGAGTACTGGCCTGTTACAAGGTCCTGGGTTAAAACTCCAGCACTGAAAGAAACTTCAGAAGTCCTGAAAGTGAAGTTACCTAATAAAGGAGAGTCAATGATATAAATGATCCATGCCTAATAAACACAATAAAGCATTTTATTCTTGTTATGAAATAGTACTGAAATAGTAAAACTAAAATCAAGCTTCATCATTTCAAGTATTTGCTACCAGCTGCCTCACTTCCACCCATGATAGACTGTACCTTCAAAATGGGAGTCAAAAGTAAGTCCCTTCTCCCTTATGATTTGTCAGGGACATGAAAATTAATTTCAATACTAGTATGAGGTGTTTGTTGGTTTATTGCATTGCACATGACAAAGTCCTCCTTAGTTCTCATTTGGTCATCTACTATTGTCACAAAATTTATCTTTACTTTGATTCCATGCTTGATACAGAACTTCTTCCTTTTCTTTATTTAAGATTATTTAAGTATTTCTGTAAGTACTTGCTTCTGACCATGAATTGCTTTAGTTTGTGTTGTCTCTACAAGTTCCCATTTCTCTGTCAATTTTGAAAGATAACTTTTCTGGATACTGTACTCTTGGTTAGCAGTTATTCATTTTTAGTCCTTGCAGTTCATTATACAACTTCCCAACTTCTAGGGCTTTATAGAGATCCAATGTGATTTTGACATGTTGGCCTTTATAAATGATTTGGAGTGTTTTCTTTTAATAGCTTATAATTTATTTATTTTTATAGTTTTGATATCTATTCAATAATGTAAAGAGGTCCATCTCTGCTTATATCTAGAGTTCTATTTTTTAGAATTAATTTTTATATGTATGAATTTTTTGTCAGCATGAATATATATGTACCACGTGTATGCTTGATAGCTGCAGAGGTCAGAAGAGGGCATCAGATTCTCTGCAGCTGGAGTTACAGACAGCTGTCAGATACCATGTGGGTGCTGGGAATTGAAACCTGATCTTCTGGAAGAGAAGCCATTGCTCTCAACTGATCCATCTTGGCAGCCCCAATTATTTGGAATTCTAAATGTTTCTTGTGTTTGCATAACCACTTTCCCCATCAATTTAGGAAATTTTGTTATAATTTAATTGAATAGATATTCTATGCATTTTTTACAAATCTCAGCTTATTCATTCACCTTGTGGTTCTTTGATGGCATTGCTAGATTGAAATCAGAAGGTGTAGAAGCTGTGGCAATGTTCTTTTTTTTTTAGTACATTTAATATACTATTCTTTTGACATTGTCCTCTGTTCTGGACATTATTTCTTGCGCATGGTCTAGTCCATTTGTGATCTGGCCATTTTGTTGCTTGCCTTCTTCATTTGACCCTAAATTAACTTCCTGAATTTATTCATTTGCTTTTATACTCCATTTTTAAAGTCTTCAATCATTTTTATAAGTAAACTTTTGAGTTCTTTATCTGGCATTTTGTCCATTTCAGTATGTTTGGATTCAAAATGAGTAGTTATGATCTTTGGGAGCAAACATGTCACACCTTACATTGTCATGTTTCTTATGCTTCCATGTAATGATTTGTATATTTGGTGATTTGCATAATGCTTTTAGTTGTATTTGGGAATCTTCTTAGAATGCACCTACTCTTTAGAGATCACCTCACAGAGAAGAAAACAAATTACTATAACAGCAATAACATCAAACTATCCAAGCAATACAAATGTACTTAAAAATTGTCTAAAGCCCAATAATACAATATTAGTGACCATAAAATACAAAATGACAAAGTGTGTAGAGTGCTATGAAGTTAAAATTATTTGGGGTAGAAATAACAGATACTTAAGGTAAAGAATATGGCAGAGGATAATCAAGGGTAAATAAAAGAAGAACGCGGGGGAAGAGGAAAGAAGCAATAGAAAGGAAAGGAGAAAATTTCTATGCAATGAAATACATGTGAATAAGATTTGATAAATACACTAATAAATATAATAAAAGGATATAATAAAAGGAATAAAAACAACATAAGAGCTAAAAAATAAGATTAAAACAAAATATTACTGAAAGAACAGTAAAAGCAAAAACAAGGAAACATAAGTGCCAGAAAGAAAGAAAATGAAAAAGAGAAAAAAATTCCCAATCATGAAAACAATGCATTAAAAAGTAGATAAGGGAAAAATGGAAATTAAAAACAAAAACAGAAAATCTTTTCAAAGATATAAGATGAAGTATAAATCCTACTGAAACCGTAAAATAAAAAATGGTAAACATGAGAGTAAGAAGAATGAATAATTTCTCTGTGGGTCCTTTAAATTATAGTCAGCTAAGTGAATTTGGGGCAGGGTAGTTGAACTTACTGGTTTTTATCTTTCTTATTATTTATGCTGATTATTATCCTGTACAGGACAAGTGTCATATGTTCACCAATAGTATATTTCCCCTTTTGTATTTTATTTTTAATGTTTTAAATACAATAAAATTCCATCACTTTCCCTCCCCTCTCCTCCCTCCAGTGCCTCCATTTACTCTCCTTCAATACCCTCCTATGCCACTCCACTCTCAAGTTGATAGCCTCATTTTCTTTGATTATAATTCTTACATATACATATATGTATTGCACACACACATATAAAACTTGTTGATTCTGTTTTTGTTGTTTGTGTGTATACAGTTACAAGGTGGATCATGATGAATTGGACAACCAGTAAGGGGCTCATACTCATGAAAGGTTCATTCTCCTCCCAGCAGTCATTGGTTGCTTGGAGTTCATTGTCTGAGGGTATACGACACCTTGAAAATTTTCCCTTTCCATGTTAATATGCCCATTGATATTGTCGGTGTTCTGGTCTTGTTTAGGCAGCTATGTATAGAAGAGACTGTTTTAAGGTGGATTTCCAGTGTTCTGGCTCTTACAATCTTTCCAAGTCCTCTTCCATGATGCTACATGAGTCTTAGATTCAGAAGCTGTGATGTAGATATATTCTTTCAGGCTGAGATTCCCACGATATTTTTATCTCTGCACATGTCTAGTTGTGGTTTTTCTGTACTAGTCTTCATTTTCTGTAAAGAGAGGCTTCTTTGATGAGGAGTGGTAGCTAAACTTATCTGTGTGTATAAGAGTAAGACTTAGGACCGTTATACCCAACATTCTCTTTATTTTAGTCACTCCCCTTATTTGTATATCATGGTCTTTGGCTGGCCATTTAATGATTGTGGGCCATGTAGGTGGTCCTACCACTCTTCCAAGACTCCTTAGATTGTGAACACTGGAATGACTTATGCTCTAGTCATGGGTGTTTCCCATGTGTATAAGGAAAGAAAGAAGTAAACACAGCACTGAGATAGTTATAATGGTTCTGTCTCCACACTTCCAGATCCACTAAGCATTAAACATCTGACTAAAAGATGTAGCCTAATGAATATAATCCATATAATCCCTCCCAGCCATGCCCAGAGGCTTATTCCCATGGTGATTCTAAATCTCATAAAGTTGAAAGCCAATATTAATCATCACACCATGTTTAGCTCTCATCCTGGAGCTGTGATAGATTGAATTCAGGCTCCCTGGCTGTGATGGATATCTGACTACAAGTGGTTCCACTCCTCACACTTCTGAGACAGACTAAGATTTCAGGGAAGGCTTGGAAGGCAATGATTCAGTCCTTGAGGCAGTCTGGTCTTAGTGCAGATAAGGGCATTCCAGAGCTCTTGTGTATATGGAAGAGGAACATGAGAAAAAAATGTAGGGACTCTGACTCTTTGCTGTTTTAAAGGCCTGTTAGCATTTTTTAGATCACATTGTTCAGATGGAATATGATGCTCAAATGAAATATGAAATACACTTTAATTTAAAGGTATCATTATCTGAGTTCCAAGAAATCACAAAACTCAGCCAGTCTTAGCAATGGTAGTTTTAATGTGGAGCCAGAAGGAGCTAAAAAGTATGTAAGGTAATACCACATGGGAAATCAATAGGCACATCAACCTGTAGTCTGAGTTGTAAAGAGAAACGGAGAAGATGGCATTGGTTGGATGTGTCAAGTTATTGATAGGGTAGAAGTGTGAAAATTACATGTGTTTTGCAATACTGTATCAGGTCAAAAATGTTGCTACAAGGGGAAACATAGGAGAAGCTCAGAGAAACAAGAAAGTTTCCTATGCTTATAAGCCTGTAGATATAGAAGGCAATGACTTTTATACAAAATAAAATGCAGAAGACACAAGAGCAGTCAAGTCACAGGTTTGCAAACAGAAGACAAGAGCAAGAAGAATGTTTAGATCCCTGCCTTTATTAGATTTCATTAGGGAGGAAAAGGCAGGGCACTGGAAGCACTTTTGTGTTGACTAGTTTGAATAATTTTGAGGCCTTTGAGCTATAGAGGTTGCCTATAGTTGCCTGCCATCTGGCCCTAAGATAATTGTCTTAGAGTTTCTATTGCTGTGAAAGACACCATGACCATGGCAACTCTTATAAAAGAAAGCATTTAATTGGACCTGGCTTACAGGTTCTGAGGTTTAGTCCATCATTGTCATGGCAGGAAGCATGGCAGCATGCAGACATGGTGCTAGAAGAAGAGATGAAAGTTCTTCATCTGGATAGGCAGGGAGCAGAAAGAGAGAGACTGGGCCTGGCTTGAGCATCTAAAACCTCAAAGTCCAAGGTCATACTTCTTCCAACAAGGCCACACCTCCTAATAGTGCCACTCCCTATGAGCCTATGGAGGCCATTTTCATTCAAATCACCACAATGATTAAGGCAGGAAAATAAAGTTTGTATGGGCCAGATACATGAGGTATGGTTCTGTGTTAGTTGGTTTGTTAGTTTGCATCAACTGTTTTGAACTTTAGGCTTAGTAATTGGGTACCTAAAAGAATGGCAGTCATTGTAATCAATTTTTTTGAGATAACCAAGTATACAGAAAAATTAAATATTTACAATATAGTATGTGAATATAGTGACATTAGAATGGAGAGGATGAAACAAAATTTGTATACATCAAGGTTAAAAGTCAATGATGGGTCAAAATTTAAACAATTAAAAAACACTGAAGTATTAGATAGGTGCATAGAAATAATTATCAGAATGATGAATTGAAAGAGACAAATGGGAATACCTCAGGGGAAAAGGAAATTTAGACACTACAGGACTGCTTGTTTTTATATCATTTATAGAAACATTTGTCTTAATATGTTGCTATAACAAAGAAATAAAAATAAATTTTGTCAGACAGAAACAGTCACATAACAGTAAATAAATATTAATGAAGAATGAGAAATAAGTTGTCTCATCATGTACTGAAATTTTTTTCTAACATTCAGTACTTATTAAGAAAAAAAAAGCTTGTGAAAGTAATGAATCAAATACAATTAAGCTGGAAAACTGAGTCATGTATACAAGAGAAGTAGTTACATCAAGGTATCATTAATTATGAATGATGTAGACGACAGAAAAAACCATTTTCCAACTACCCATCTTAGGTTTATTGTCTGGGGCCTTTGTAAAAATAGATTAATGAAAGTAAACGAAGCCTGTTTTAGCATGAAAATTTTGCATACACATGGGAAATACCCAGAGAATGAGTAATTCTCAAAGTTGTGGCTTAGGGGACAGGAAATTGGTGAATTAGAGGCACTAAGCACTCCCATGCAGTTTCATGAATCTGAAACAAATCATCAGAGGCATGGCTACAGGGAAAGGTAACTGAGGAGGAGAAGCAAGGGAACACAACAATAACCAGGAGACTTACAGGCTAGCTGAAATCCAGAAATACTGAACTTTAGATTTGGAAAATAAATAATGAGCCTTCACCCAAAGTACTAGACCAATGTGGTAAGGAATAAATAGAGGATAGAAGATAGATAGATAGATAGATAGATAGATAGATAGATAGATAGATAGACAGACAGATCCACCCCTCGGGTACCTTCAGTAGAGCTGTAAGAAAAGTGTCAGAAAGCCCCACAGGCACACATTATGGCATTTTGCAAAAATAGTAGTCATGATGGGAAATTTGCAAGCTGCACAGCAGACAGACACTAGAGAAGGGCCCATTGCCCTTTCCAGATTGCTCACTGGTATCATGGTGGGAAGCCATTTTTAGGAGAGGACTTAAAACATTTTAGAAAACAATAATGAGCCTTCACACAAAGTACTAGACCAAAGTGATAAGAAATAAAAAAAAATCCACCCCTCGGGTACTTTCAGTGGAGCTGTAATAAAAAAGAAAAGTGTCAGATTTGGAAAGTAAATAGTGAGACTTTTTAGAGTGCAGATAGAAGACCTTGGATTTTTTTTCCTTTTTATGAGTTCTTTGAGAATGGCATACACTATATTTTTTAATCTTTTTAAACATTAGTTCTTCAAGAATTTTTTACAATGAATTTTGATCATATCTACTATTCATCTTCCAACACTTTCCAGATCCACCCCTTTCCTTCCCCACCCAATTTTGTGTCCTCCCCAACACACATATCAAGGTCAATTTGTACTGCCCAAATATTCTTAGATATGTGGTCTTCCACTGGAGCACATTTCACTGATCAGGGAGTACAACTTTTTGAGAGAACTGACCCTCCCTTTCCTAGCAACTAACAACTGCCAATAACTCCTTGGCTAGAAATAGAATTTCATGCCCAATTTCCCTCTCCATGCTGAGATTTTTGTCTGTCTTTTTGGGTCTGACATGTCTTGTGCATGCTATGCCATGGCTCTGCTTTGTCCTGAAGACACTCCTTCCTTGTAGTCACCCACCAGCTCTGAGTGGTTGGTATGTAAACAAAATTTTAAAAATTAATAAAAAATGAACAAAAGAAAAAAGTCAAAAAAGTAAATAAAAGTCCAAAGTTCAAAGTCTCTTCTAATCATGCAATCTCTTAACTGTAATCCCATGTAAAATCAAAATGAAAAGGAGATCACATACTTCCAACATACAATGGCACAAAATATACATTACTATTCCAAAAAGGGAGGAAAGGGAACATAACAAGGACATTCTGGACCAAAGCAAGACTGAAAACCAGCTGGGCAAACTGCAAACTCTGCATCTCCATGTCTGATGTCAAAACTCTCTTCAGATCTCCAACTCCTTTCAGCTTTGTTTGACTGAAACACACTTTTTTCTCTTGGGCTGGATCCACTTCCTGTTAGCAGCTCTCCTCAGCAAGTGTCCCATGACTCTGGCATCTCCAACATTTTGGGGTCTCCAAGGCAATCCAGGCTTCACCTTAACAGCTTCATGCAATGACCTCTCTAGGCCTCCATTCAGGGACACCCCCGACACATGTCTGATCTCAGTGGCTTTCCTTAGTCGATGGGGGAAGATTCCATAACCTTCTTTTGTATCCCTGACTCTAAAGCCAGAACTATGTGGCCAAAATGCCAAGTTCTGCTGTTTGCTGGGGCTGAAACATGGCCCCCTTGTTCAAATACATTTCACCGGCTTTCTCTTTTTGATTGTTTTCTTTCACTGCCTAAACTTGGCTGTTCCTTGGCTCTTTAAAGAAAAACCTGATGCTAAGTGTAATAAGGGATGCTGACCTCAGCGAGAACAAAAAATTATTCCTCTTCCCCCAGCATCTATAAACTACAAATATGTCCTTAGCTACGGGGGGCATCCTGTGAGCCTCTCCCTTATTATGTTGAAATTTTGACTAGCTGGTTCATGGGTAGTTCTAGTGCAGGTAACCATAGCTGCTGTGAGTTCATGAGTGCAAACAACTACTCAATGTCCAGATGACAGCATTTCACACCACACCTCCCCATCCTCCCATTTCCACCTCCTGCTTCATGCTGTTCACTGAACCTTGGTGGGATGAGAGTTCGTAGCTTGATAAAGCTGTCCCGTATTTGGCTGATCACTCCCAAGCACTTATTCTTAACACTTTGACCAGTTGGGTGTCTCTGCATTAACCACTGGCCACTGCAAAAAGAAGCATCTCTGAGCAAGGTTGGGAGCTATTAATCCCAAACTCTTCAATTTAGCCTCCGACACATTTTTTGGGCAAGGGCAGAAAGCAGCCACATTCTTCACAAAAATATCAAAAGATTAGTCTCTAGGTCCCACACTAAAATTCTTCTCCTCTGAAACCTCTTGAGCCAGGCCCCCACAGTTCAATTCACCCTCAGCACTACTGTCTTCCATGTATTACCCATTAAGCCCCATTGAACTGCTTTTCTAACTCAAAGTCCAAGAGTAATTGGCCAACACATAACAAAATTCATGGTCTTTTTTCTTTTTGCAGTGGAGACTTTTCGTTTCATTTTAGCATTTTTGTTTATTGGTTTTGTTTGTTTGGAATTTTTCTTTTGGGAGATAGTTTGGATTTGTTTGATGGGGGAGGGAGGAAGGGAGACAGTAGGGATGTGGATGAGATCTGGGAGGAATTATGGGAGGAAGAAAATATGATAAAAATATATTGTACAAAAACATTTTAAATAATTTTAAATCCCCCCAAAATGGTCATAGGATTAAAATAAAGATTTCTTCATAGAAGATAATCAAATATCAAAAAAACATGTAAAGAGATGATATTAAATATCACTAACTAGTGAGAAATGAAAATAAAATCTACACTGAAATGTCATTTCACAATCTAGGAGGCTTTATTATATGCTATTATGACTATAGTGAAATACCTGAGGCAAAGCAAATTTTTAGGGAAATATGTTTATTTAGCTAATAGTCATATGGATTTTCAAGGGAATAGCTATCAGATTCTTAGCTCTGGAAATGATCTCTTGGAAGATTGCATGTTAGGATGGAGATTACATCACAAAACACAAGCCAGAAAGTGACACAGGGCTCTGGATTTCTTTTATAATAGCTTGATTTTACAAAATATCAGAAGTCCAATTAATCCAATGAAGGCTACCTCACTTTCTTGTGAAAGGAGTTCTTTTCAGTGACCTTAGACCCTTACTCTAGGCACCAAGTTTTAAGTCTTACTACCTCAGCACTGCTACACTCGGGATAAATTTCCTAATAACTTGGACACCTCGGAACACAGTAGCACACCGAAATCACACCCAAATCCTAACATTCTGGCAGGGACACTGCATAGTCTCTATGTTATAAGAGCACACTGTAGGAAGAAATTTGCATGCACACACTGCGTTGTTTGTTCTGAGTTAATCTTAGTCTCGATGCCATCCAAACTACTGGCTCAGAAGGAGCCTTTTCCCAGTGACAAAAAGGAGATGATAAGGAGAACAGACCCAACACATAAATCTCAGAGACAAGGCTGATCATCTCACCAGAGAGGCAAGACTACACTTTGAAATGCCTGACTCTCTACACTTCCCTCCCTATATAATCTGCCAGCTAACGATGAAAAGGCGAAGAGATCTACCTTCTCAGACTGCTGGCTTTCTGGGTAAAGCACAGCTTAAAGATTCAATTGCTGCTGTCATTGTTGTTTTTTACATTTGTGATGGGCAGGGCAGCAGGACTATTTAAAATTTGATACTTGGCCCTCTAAGGCTCATCTCCATTATACAATGCAAAGTGCATTAAGTCTTCCAATAGTCAGTATCTAACTCTACTGTTAAATCCCAACCCTGACTCTTTAAGAGGCTGGTGAATCTAGGAGACCAGTTTTAACATCCTTGAGAAATCAGGCCATACCCCCTGCAGTTTTCTCTTTGGAACAGAAAATTTAAAAAGGGTGCTTTGCTGCTGCTTCTAACTGCAATATAAGTTTATGGTCCTACCCAATACCTGATGCTTGAAATATAGGCTGTACCAAACTAAATCGTGTGGTATGGAAAATTCCATTAACCTCCAAGCTAATAAAAGCCAGAATATTTCCTTTATTCAGGGGATTTCTCTGAAGGTTCTCTTTCCCCTTCTAGCTCCCTATTATGTTGTTGATGACACTTACACTTTTACTTTAATATATTTCTTTTTAAATTTTTTATTTACTTTTTGATAATTTCATATGTGAGTACTAACTTCACAACATTTCCCTCCTTCCTCTCCTCCCTCCAATTCTTCCCATGTTGCCCCACTTCCACTTTCTCTCAAATTCATAGCCTCTTTTCTTTAGTTATTATTATTATATATAAGTGTGTGATAATAAAATTATAAATACAACTTGCTGAATCCATTTAGTGTTGCTTGTATGTACGTCATTAGGGTTGACCACTTGGTATGAGATAACCCATTAGGGGAAGGGGTTATCCCTGAAGAAGACAGATTCTTTCTCTCAGTAGTCATTGATTGCCTGAAGCTCTTCATATAGGGTGGTACCCTGAGAGATTTCTCCCATCTACATTGCCAACCTGTATTGTCATTGGAACAAACTATGCCAGAGTTTCCTTGAACCACAGCTGTGGCTATAAAATGATTTTCTGGTTGAACAGAAGAAAACAAATCCTAAGGCAGTCCAGAGCAACAAGCCTAAAGAAAGCAATCTGAATTTCCATGAAAGAATTACTTTTCTAGGCCTCTGAGCCTATGATACAGACAGCCAAGAAATTGCTGAGATGCTCTCAGGGCCTTTTCTCTAATTGTTTTGCTAATTAGCTCATAGATACTTTTTATATGTGCTAATCTCTTTTTTTTCAAGGGGTAACTCTGCCACCTCCTCCTGTCAAATATGTTTGAGAAGACAACTGTCAACTTTCCAAATTCTTCTCATTTTGCTCCTGAGGATCTCTGTACATCTGACAAAAAGAGACCAATAATCCCAGTACCACAGCCTGAATGATTCATTGTTTTGAGATATTACCCATCAAATTAACTAGTTCATCATTCATAATTTTAGCATGTCTTAGGTTATAGACACAGCACATCCAAGTTCAATTGTATGACAAGGATATCCTTTCCTCCCAATTTCTAATCAAACCCTCATTTCAGTCTGAGACTATTTCTCTAATATTTTCCTTTTCTGAGCCTTTAACCAAAATTCCCAAATGTTTTCTTTCTGATAATATTCTGGGCATTTTCTAGCTAGCTCCGCTAAAATTCCAACCTTTGCATTATCAATCAAATAGCTCCTTTCTGATGATGTGATTTCTCTTTGTCTTACATGCTCCTGAGGTCTGCCATGAGGTTGCTACTAGCCTTGTGCTAAAGCCAAACTCATGCTCACAGACATGTCCTCAAATCTCCAGTACTGTGACATAATTATCTTCTCCCTTTTAGAGTGCTTCTGATATTTTGTTGGGGAAAAATAAACTAATGTAGAAGCTTTTCTAGCAAAACTAGAAAACAGTATTAATGATGATGTGGAAAAATTAGAAGTTTTGTGCATTTCTAGGAAGAATGTAAAATGGTCCGACTACTGTTACTGCTAGTAGTAGTAGTAACATGAGCACTTGAGAAGAAGAGGAAGGGGCAGTTAGTTCAAGATCATCCCTGGGAATATGGTAAGTCTGAGATCAGTCTGTTAAAAAAAAGTAGAATACCCAAAAAAATTGCCATGACCTCTTTTAACTATGTACCCCAATAATGGAGGACAAAAATAAAAACTGATTGCATACTAATATCAGAAGCAGCATTATTCAAAACAGCAAAAGTGAATTATTAGTCATGCTTTTAATATTTGAATGAAGGTTTGGACACTAAAATCTTGCTATCCAGTGCTGTGGATATCGCTTTATATAAATAAAGCACTGATTGGCCAGTGACCAGGCAGGAAGTATAGGCAGGACAAGGAGAGAGGAGAATTGAGGAAGGAGGAAGGAAAGGGAGACCAGCTGGAGCCACCGCCAAGACAAGGAAGATGTAAAGTACCGGTAAGCCATGAGCCACGTGGCAAAGTATAGATTAATAGAAATGGGCTGAATATAAGAGTGAGAGCTAGACAATGATAGGCCTGAGCTAATGGCCAAGCAGTTTAAATAATGTAAGAGTCTGTGTGTTTATTTTATAAGTGGGCTCCGGGACTGGCGGGACTTGGCGGTGGGAGCTGGAGAAAAATTCTCCAGCTACAAATGGTGCCCAACGGCTCGAGTTTCCACCTTAAACCTGAGAATATTTAATAACCAATTCTAAACAGAGCCAAAAACAGGTTCCTGCCTCATGTCTCATACGGCAGCTAGACGCCGCAAAACGCTGGTTTGAGCTACTGGCGGGTTCCTGGCGTGTGCACTTGACCTGCAGTATGGCGGGAATGAGACGCTGTGTGGTAGATTTAGTCTTTACTAGTATTTAAAAAAAAACAGAGAGAGAGAGAGAGGTTTCTGGGCTACACGCTGCTTTGATAAAAATGTAGACCCACTATTTCTGAGACTTGATGGCTCCCAGAGCTGGCGGAACCGCCATGTTGGGAAGCTAAAGTGGGCGGAGCCAGCAGCCACAGCGCCACCGTTTCAGGTTTAGAAGGCTGCAGTTTAAAGCAACAGGTTCACAATAAGACTGATTCAGATGAAATAGTTTCCAATGTATGTAAAAATGTACGTAGGCTTCAAAAAGAGATAAAAAGGAATGTATACAGTTATACAAACAAATAGTTTTTAAAAGTAAAGTCTTTAAAGAAACAATAAAGGTAATAAGTCACGTAAAGATGGCTATCACACAGAGAATCTGGATTATGTTGTCTTTGATATTCGTAACTGAAGAAAAACATTTGATTGTAAAAGCTGTTCAGTTATGCCAAAATGTAAATTTTAAAGGTACCTTGACTTAAAAATTTGGATATAAGGATATGTTACTTTGGAAAAGAGGTTCTGCTTTTGTTTCCACAGAAAGCCAGAGGCTATGGATTTGTTCCAGATTAAGATACATCAGGATTGACCAGCCAAGACCCCCTAAAAGGTCTCCAATGACACCATGGCCCAGATGATCCAACATCCGGAACTGTTTCAGGCAACTGGCTCAGATGATACACCCTCATGGACTACTCCATAATCCTAAAATTTTCTTTGTGTCCCCATAAGATACATCACCCCCCTCCAGCAGGAAGTAGTAAGAGAAGCTACGCCCAAATTCCCAAATATACCAAGCTGGCTTTAGAGATGGAATTGGCTCACTCCCCCTCTAAACCCAGACATATTGCTTAAAAAAATGGTTAAGAGGCCGGGCAGTGGTGGCGCATGCCTTTAATCCCAGCACTCAGGAGGCAGAGTCAGGCGGATCTCTGTGAGTTCGAGGCCAGCCTGGACTACCAAGTGAGTCCCAGGAAAGGCGCAAAGCTACACAGAGAAACCCTGTCTCGAAAAACCAAAAAAAAAAAAAAATGGTTAAGAGATTCTTGTGTCCCAAATCAGAAGAGACCTCTGGTGTGGGACAGAGAAAAACCAATATTTTTATTTAAAACAGGTTGATTATAAATACAATCTCTTTCTAAAAACAAAAGGGGGAGATAGTTTAGATATGATAGGATAAAAGAGTAGATTAATGAACCTACTTTTAAAGAGTAACAACTTGTTTAAAATGTTTTACATTGCTATAGATTTTAGTTTATTGATACAAATTTAAACTTAATTTTGTTATACTGTATATATATTTCTGTTGTGTGAGGTATTATGTTTATGTAACTCATTTAAAATTGTAATGGATAATTAAAAAATAGATTAATAATTAGTCATCTATGATAATCATATTTGTAGCCATGTTAGTTAAGTCTTCTAGGTATACATAGATATATTTCAGATAGATAGGTAGTCTTCAAACACTTCAAAGACCTACAGAATATGGCATTTAAAATGTTTTAAAAATTTAGACTTTCTGGACAGTAAGACATATCTGCTCCTGACAGCACCAATTTACTTCAGAGAAGAGTATGGGCATCAAAGACACTCCATATGGAGTTTATCTTCACCTTGACAAAAATAGCCATTTGGACAAGAAACTGTTCTTGCCTGGACTTCTTGATCAACTTGACATACAGGACCCATAGAAAGGTAACCACTGAACTTTGCTTGACAAAATGGTCCTTCAGGTTCCTGATTTACAGAGAAAACTATAAGACATTCTACAGGACACAGAAAAAAGTGAATGAGAGACTCTAGGCCTGCGGGCTGAAGACTGATGCCCCAACTTTACAAGAGAACTTTGAATGACTGTCCAGGCTGTCAGCTGTCTCTGTCTACCCTACAAGACTCATGAAAGTTGCTTATTCTTCTTATAGGGTTAGTCAATACATAGTTTGGATAGGACCTACATATTCCGTAAACTAACAACCTTTCATGGATCAATACCACAAACTAAGTCCACAAAACCAAGCAATATATTCCCTGTCATAAACCACCACATGGCCAGATGCAGTATTAAGCGAGTCCATCATTATATTCCCAAGCATTTCAGAATTTACCCAAATAGCGAATCCTTACCTATATACCCTACACTCCCTTTATCCTAAAAACAATTATTGGTTAGACATACCCTCCTTTCTTCCTTCTACCCTGTGACAACAACATTCTGATTCCAATATGTCCTTTAGTGGAATAGTTTTCTACCTTTCTCAGGAAACATAAACAGTAAAAAAGAATATTTCAATGGCATTAGTCTCTGTGATAGTCAATCTTCATTATCAACTTTATTGATATCATAATTGCTGAGAAGATGGCAAGGCATACCTCTGGTTGTGTCTTTGAGGACATTTGCAGAAAAGACCAATTAAGAGGAAAAGATATACCCTGAATGTGGGTGGCACCATCATCTTATTGGCTGGAGGTTCTAGAAAGAAAAAAAGACGAAAAGGGAAAAATTAGCAGACTGTGTGTACACCCCTGTTCTCTGAATCTCCAACTACGAACTGAACTACTCTTCTGTCATACTCTCCCTCCCACAACAGGCTGGACTTTGAAAGCAGGAGCCACAATCAACCCTTTCTCCCCTATATTGTTTCTGTTGAGTATTTCAGTCACAGTGGTGAACAGTAATTAATTCCACTCCCCAGTGTTGTTGCTATCATATTGTATGCAATAAAATAATGATTCTAACCTGGGTGGTGGGGGCGCACTCCTTTAATCCCAGCACTCAGGAGGCAGAGGCAGGCAGATCTCTGTGAGTTCAAGGCCAGCCTGGTTTACAAAGCGAGCTCCAGGACAGCCAGAGCTACACTGAGAAACCCATCTTGAAAAACAAAACAAAATTAATTAATTAATTTTAAAACGAATAAATAAGTAAATAAATAATGTTTCTACATAAACAATACAACATGGCTGAACCTTGTGGGAATAATGCTAAAGGAAGTAATTCAGACACAGGACAGATATTATATTATTTAAGTTATATGAAGTCCAAAAGACAGACTAATTAAAAAAAGATGTTGCTATCCATTGTAAACTGGGGAATTATTAATTAAGAGTACAAAATTTTCCCCTAGGACAATAAAAATACACTGGAAATAAATAAGGAATATCCATCTTTTGCATAATAATGAATATATTATTGTCAATAGTTGAACACTTAAAATGGTTTAAATGGTAAGTTTTTATGTATATCTTATGGTGAAAATACTCAACATTTTAAAAGCAAGAGACACATTTTTAAATCTAAATAAATTTAAGTATATTGCAGAAACTATTATCAAAATGTTGGTCTCACATCTAAAGTGATAGAATCATTAATGTGGAATACAGATTAGTAAGAGTAAGCACCACATAAAATTTAGAGCTATTATTATCAAAAAATAGCAGGAAAAACACACAAAGCATGTATAAAATTATAAAATTAAAGAAAAATTATTAAAAAATAACAAAAAATAAAATAAGTTGAATTTCTAATAATTTCAAAATCTTTGAACCCATAAATCTACATAGTAATACAACTTAGATATATCTTAAAGAATACTTGAAATTATGAAAAATAGATAAATGTACATCAACATTTCCATGAGGGAAATGAAATATAACTCATTCTAAGTTTATCTTTTTGAAGCAAGTTTTGGAGATATATGCTCATTGGGGCTGGAGTAATAGTTCAGTAGTTTAGAGCACTTGAGGTACAATCATGATGACTGGAGACTGGATCCCACATAACAAGCTGGGTACCTCATAAGAACCTAGAATTCTAGCTCCCAGGGATACAGTGCTCTCTTTTGGCCTTCATCGATGACTGAGCACAAACATCTATACACACACACACACACACACACACACACACACACACACACACACACACACACACACAAATAAATCTTTTAAACATTCATTTCTTCTAGAACATTGTTTAATAATCCTATGAATTTTAGGAGTATCTGTTGTAACGCCCTCTTCACCTCTATTTATAATCATTTGGTTTTCTTCTTTCACTCTTTGATTACCTTAGTTAAAATTTGTCAATCTAGTTTAGTCTTTGAAAGTATCAAATATTTGATCCATTGATACTTCATTGAGTTTTTATTTTCCATTTCATTAATTTAGCTTATATTTAACATTTCTTTTCCTGATTTCAAGATTCTCTTATTTTTGTTTTTCTAAGAAATTGAGGTGCATAAGGGAATCTAAACTTATGAACTATCTTAGAACTATCTTCTTTTACAAGTTCTGCTACACTGTGTGCTCATTTTTCAATAGTAGGAGTTTCTAAATCCATCACTTGCCAAATTCTATCAGTCATGAATCATTCAAAAGTGCATTCTTCAACTTCCATGTTTCCATATTTCCTGTATTTCTGTAGATACTGATTTCTAGTTTCATTCTACTGTAATTGGATAAAATATGATATCAATATAGCTTGAAAAAGTATTAAATCATAAGTGATGGGGCCAATATCTTTAACAGAGGAAATTTCAAAGGAACATAACATTAGGGTGTGGCATGGTTACTGCTCTATTCTCTTATTTAGATCTTCAGTGAGATAGAACAGAAAGATGAAATATACTGTGGGACAGGCAAGTAGTATAAGTTTAAAGTTTCAGACACGGATGGTGCAGATAAAACTTTTATGACTGTAAAAGAGATTCTGTAATCAAAAAGAAATCGCCTCCTAACTGGAACAATGCAAAAGGTGTCCTGGGCAAGATTCTACCCTTCCATGGCTCTATCCTGTGGAAATACAAATTCATTTGACAGGAAAGAGCCTGAACTTAACATGCCACTGAATGGGTTTCCTACTGAAGACCCAATAGCTTAAGGAAATAAGTTCACAGGTTCAGCAGCCAAGGCACATGGAAGTCACTCCAACTGTATTAGATGAGGGCCAGACTACATATTGAGATGGCAGCAGAACTTGGCAGTGTTGCCTACATGGTTCTGATTTTGCAAGAATGTAAAATGCAAGAATTACAGAGCTATTGTAGACTTGTGCCTGAGATCAAGAAATCTACTTAGAACAGACAGTGTCTATGGTCAGATTTCTAAGAAATGAGGCCATCTGTGAAGCTGTTAAGGCAAAGCTTAATTTGCACTATAGACTTCTGGATTTTGGAGATGACTGAAACATGGGCTCTCCACTGAGGAAAGCAGCAGAAAGGTGGCATAACTGAAGAAATGGTGTGCTCAAACCCCTTTGAGGCCTAATGATACCAATATAAGTTTCAGAGGCTGGTCATGGAGCCACAGGGTTTGGTGTTAGACTTACTGAGTTCAATATTGTTTGCTATGATCTTTCCTTGTTATCTTCATAAAATGACAATTATTTTATGTCACTGTCTACAGGAAGTATATAACATTGATTTCTTCTTATTGTGAAGGAATACAGTTAGGAATTACATTGAATCTCAGAAGACTTTGGACTCGGACCTTGGAACAATGTAAGACCTGTTAAACTTTTGAAGACTATTAAAATGAACTAAATATAACACTGAAATCTGAAGCTTATCTGACTTTGGCTCATGAAGCCTTAGCTGTTCAGAATGTGCCTGAACCTTGACCCCTGGAATTTCTGTCAGTTTGTGAGCCTCAAATATCTGCACTTATGGTAAACAAATAGGTCCACTCCACAAAGGCAGAGTCTATGTTATTCTATAACATGCTTGTGTTTAATAGTATAGCTTCGGGGCTGCAAAATGCGCTCCTCAGCATTAAAAGCAGCATAACTGTGGGTTCTCTACCCAAAGTTTCACTCCAGGCACTTGTGCTACTGTTACTCCACGAACATGCATAACTCAGGAACAGGAACCACTGACACAGTATGCTACTGTCCTGTGCAATGGACCCTCGAGCTGCTTTTGTGAACTGTGTAATTGTCCACCAGTGCTTATTTCCATGACTCCTAAGTGAACCTGTACCATGGACTATGGAACAAAGCAAGCAGATGGGTGTCCTGATTCTCAAAGCAGCAAGACCTTCGTCCTGAATCATACTCCTGGCTTCCTTTTGCTTGGCATAAAGTTACCAATGAAAGCAACAAAGGAAACTGAATTATAGAAACAATGCTTCTGCTACCAAACTATGTATCTGTAGTCATTTCATGTTAGTCTAGGCCCCAGAGTCTGGCTTCATGATCAAAATATAGGTGCCACTCATCAGAAAATAGTATAGCTATTGTGATGGTACCCACAAACGAACCTCATCATCAAGAAGAATACCTTCAACTGCTGGCTACATTCAACTATTACTCTTCCAGTGACAGAAATAGAAAACAGAAAATCACTATCAGTTGTTACTAGCACAGACATGAACACACTTTATTGGCACTTAGGATGCTTACAGTAATAAAGTAAAATATGTATTTTGTCTAATATTCAGATTTTAGATTTTTAAAAATTAAGTAAATGCACAAGAAAGACAATTTGCGAAGGAAATGTGACCAATGGAATTAACAGATGAATTTAAAGAGGTGAATTTCATCAAAGTACATTAATAATGTATATAAACATACAACTCCTGGACATATGTCCAACAGACTTTATATCCTAATACAGAGATACTTGCACATCCACATTCATTGCTGCTCTACTCACGATAGCTAGAAAATGGAACCAACATAGATATTCAACAGATAAATGTCTAAGAAAAATGTGGTGCATATACACAATGGAATAATTCTCAACTGGAAAAAAGTGTACTGAGTGAGGAAACTCAATTATCCTACAATCTTTTCTTCTGTGTGTTTAAGTTGAAGCACAACTAAAAACCAGGAAACTAGAAAGTGGTCTATGGGGGAACATGTTAAGGAAAGAAAAATACTTGATTATATATAAAACATAAGTAGAGAGTGAATACTGACAGCAGTAGGGTTTAAGTGGGGAAAGCACCAGAGAATGAGGAGAAGCAGAGGGAGGGAGGGAGGACTAACACAAAGGAAGAGTATGAAAACCCATATGGAGGCCTACCATCTTACAAACCAGCTTTTTTTTGGTTTTTTTGAGACAGGGTTTCTCTGTGTAGCTTTTAGAACCTATCCTGGAATCCGCTCTGTAGACCAGGTTGGCCTTGAACTCACAGGGATCTGCCTGGCTCTGCCTCCCAAAGTGCTGGGATTAAAGGTGTGCACCATTACCGGCAACAAGCCAGCCTTTAAAAAGTGAAAGGGTAGTAGAAAATATATGAAATGACAGAAAAGGGAAGGATACTGAAAGTTAGAAGATTATGTAGAGACAGGAGTGGGGATTTTGGGAGATGAGAGGTAATGAGTGGGTTAACTAAAACTAAGGTTCTAAGGTCTTATGAAAATACAGTAGCTCATAAGCTAATTTCAAAATATAATTTTAAAAATTTTAATAGACTTTTAAGTTCAAATTAAATGGTAAGAATATACTGATGAAGACACCACATACTCTGGCTCCAAGAACATAGAAAATTCAACCTCAGACCCAGAAACTTCCTCTCTGTTTGCTAGATATCATAGTGCTCGAAGTACAGGCTGCTGGAAAAGTCAACATTGGTCTCACTCAGCACTATATATACACCATGTACTACAAAACCAACCTTCCATGCTAGATATGTTCATAGTGTAACAGTAACATGAGAGCAATGGTGTAACTAACTACTTTATTATTAGAAGTTTCCTCCATGGAAGAAATTTCCTGCATGGTACTGTAATTCTGGACAAATTCTGGTGTGGAAAGTCACAAACCCTAGAGTGGAACATGCTATTATTATTTTGCTAAATAATCATGTAGTCAAATTGTCTTATAAATATTTATATTTATACCTATAGATCCAGGCTGCTGCTCCCAATCTTGGCCAGAGATTTATTTTGTTTGTTTGCTTGCTTTTTGTTTGGGGGATCCTTTTGGAGTGGGCAAGTCAATGGAGAGATGCATAATTCGTCAACATGCAGAGAACAGCAGACTGAATTCTCAGCCCTAGATTGACATCTATATTAACACCACAACCACCAAGGCTCAGGGAGTATTGTGGAAATGGAGGCTTAAAGCACCTAAGTGTTGGAGGGTAGCAAGAAGTGTTGGGAAATGCTGTCTTATGGACATGGTATGTCTATGGCAATCATGAACTCAGTAGCTGTGGTTACCTGAAAAGAAATACAAAAGATCAAGCCAGTCAGAATCCTGGCACAGATGGAGTAGATGACCTCTAAGCCCCACCCCTCAATGGTAAGTTTCTAGGGGAGGGAGAATCATCATTCTTGTAAAGCCTGGCCACTTTCCAATGTTCCAGTGGATGGTCTCATGACCTTGCACATATGGACATTACTAACTAGACTGAGTGGGCTACTGAAAAACAAAACAAAACAAAACATGGGGTTGAGAGAGGAATATGTTAGGAGGCACAAAGGAGAAGTTGGATGGAGGAACTGGGGGTATATATGATCTTATTTCATTATATACATTCCTGAAATTCTTAAAAATAAAGAAAAATTTTAAAGAAATTAAAATTATAGTGAACATCTTCTATGCAACCTCAACAATATCCATAAAATGTCAATAGAAAGAAACATTAAATTCACTTCATTAGGTCACCTTTATCCTGATTGTAGCTAGAGTTTTCCTGCCTGGCCCACAGTCAGGACAAATCTCTCTCACCCGCCAGTCTCACAGCCACTCAGACCGGACCAAGTAAACACAGAGACTTATATTGCTTACAAACTGTATGGCCGTGGAAGGCTTCTTGCTAACTGTTCTTACAGCTTAAATTAATCCATTTCCATTAATCTATACCTTGCCACATGGCTCGTGGCTTACCGGCATCTTCACATGCTGTTTGTCATCGTGGCGGCTGGCAGTGTCTCTCTGATTCAGCCTTCCACTTCCCAGCTTTATTCTCCTCCTTGTCCCGCCTACACTTCCTGCCTAGCCAATGGCCAAACAGTGTTTTATTTATTGACTAATCAGCAACACATTTGCCATACAGAACATCCCACAGCATCCTCTATGCAACATCTTCTATGCAACCTCAACAATATCCATAAAATGTCAATAGAAAGAAACATTAAATTCACTTCATTAGGTCACCTTTATCCTGATGATAAATGTACACAAGAACATTATAAGAAAAAAATTATAAAAAAATCTGATGTTCACAGATTAAAAAATGCTAAATACCATAAAAATAAACTCAAAGTACATTAAAATTATTCTCTGTGATCCAGTGGAATTTGTCAAAAGTATACAAATACAATTCAACAAAGCAATAAATGCATCAGATAGCGCCATAACAGAATAAGCACACAGAACATAATCTCAAAAGAAGCCAAAATTTTTTTTAAACTTCAACATCATTTCATAGTAAAAACTCACAATAAATTCAGTATAGGAGGAATGCATTTCAACACTAAATATTCCACATTTGACAATCACATTACTGATGTATTTCCCAGTACTTGAAATTTTAAAGGTTTTTCTCTAAAATGGGAGAAATACAAAAATGCCCACTCATCATTTCTAATTTATTTAGTACTAAAAGTCCTAGCAGAGTAATTCAAGGAAAAGAGGGCACCAAAAGGAAAAGAAAAAGTGAAATTATGTGTTTGGTGCTGACATTATCTTATGAAAAGAACACCTTAAAGATACCAGCAAACTAGCAGGAGACCTGGCTCAGTGGGTAAATGTTCTTGCATCAAGCCTGACAACTTGAGTTTGATTCCTGGAACCCACTAGTGGAAGGAGAGAATCATCTCTTTCAAGTTGTCTTCTGACCTCTACAGGCATGCATGCCATGGCTCAGGTTTGTCTACATACATGCACACAGGTACACACATGCACACAAATACATAAGTAAATAAAGATTTTGTTTGGTTTTTGAGTCTGGATCTATCTATCTATTATATAGCCCTGGCTGTCCAAGAACTCACTCACTTTGTAGACCAGGCTGGCCTTGAACTCACAGAGATCCACCTGCCTCTGTGTGGTGATATATTGTGTACCCTAATACAATTTACCTGAAGATCAGAGAATAGAATAAGCACTAGATTAAACATAGAGGTCAGACAGTGGTGGCACACACCTTTAATTCTAGCACTCAGGAGGCAGAGATCTGTCTGGATCTCTGTGAGTTCAAAGCTACCCTGAACTACATGAGATTGACTCAGTCTAGGAGAGAAAACAGAGCCAGGCAGTGGTGGCATACATCTTTAATCCCAGTACTGGGAGGCACACATGCCTTTAATCCCAGGAAGTGATGGCAGGATGGAGAAAGATATGTAAGGCATGAGGAGACAGGAACTAAAAGCTTTTCGGCAGAAGCATCCCTTTCAGCTAAAGGCTTTTTCAGCTGGAGCCTTTCGGATGAGGACTCAGAGGATTTTAGTCAGAGAATTTGTGGAGTTAGTGAGGTGAGACTTGGCAGTGGGTCGTTCCTTTGTGTCTCTGATCTCTCGGCATTCACCCCGGTGTTTTTTTATTAAAAGACTATTTTAAGATTCATGTTACACCTCTGTCTCCCAAATGCTGGGAGTAAAGGCATGTGCCACCATGACTGGCTTAAATAAATATTTTTTAAAAGACTAACCAATATAGTAAAGTTTCAGGTTATAAACAGCATAGTATATTCAGTAACATTTCAGTATACTAATGAAAAGCTCTCTTTAAAAGAAATTATCTGAGTAATCTCACTTATGAGAATATAATAAAATATGCAGAAGTAAATTATCCAACATTTTGAAATATTTGTAAACTAAAAAGTACAAAGCACTGAACAAACACTGAAGATATCATCAACAAACAAATATATCTCATAATACTTTTACTACCTAAGCTATATAGAGAGTCAATGAAATCTCTATAACATTTCAATCAACATTTTTACAGAAATAGAAAAGAATTCTAAAATTTAATTGGAATCACATGAAAGCATGAATAATCAAAAATATATTGCTGGAGGTATCGTACTCCACATTTTCAGAATATATTCTGTAAATCTATATTAGTTAAAACATCATGGTACTATTAAAAATAAACAGAAAACCAATGTAACAGAACAAAAAACCTAGGAATGAACCCATTTAAATACGGCTAATTGCTTTTTGAAAAAAAACCAACAAGGTCACAAAATAGGAAAAGTCCATCAATAAATAATACTGGAAAAATTAAATACTTGACAGCAGGAAAGTGAAAATAAACCATCATTTTATGCAGTATACAAAAATAAACCAAGTTATTCAATATTTAAATTTAAGACATGCATTTGTAAATTTATGCCAAGAAAACGTAAAGAAAGAGACCCACGATGTTGGACACAATGAAGATTTTCTTATTAACGGGGATTTTCTTATTAACGGGTAAGGAAACAGACAACACAAAGCGAAACAGGGAAGCATAATAGCATCAAATGAAAGTGCTTTGTTCGAAACAATCAACTGGATAGGGGAACCTCAACTCAAAAATGTCCTGTAGGCAAATCTTTGAGGCATTTCCTTAAATAATGACGGATGTGGGAGGGCCTAGGCCTCTGGCAGCAGTGCCACCCCCGGAGAGGTGGTCCTAGATTCTATAAGATAGCAAGTTTAACCCTAATTGTCATGCTAGAAACCCCATCCAATGACTGAGGGAACTGGATGCAGAGATCCAGGGCTAGGCCCCAGGTAGAGCTCTGGGAGTCCAATTAGCAAGAAAGAGGAGGGTTTATATGAGCAAGAATTGTTGAGACCAAGGTTGGATAAAGCACAGGGACAAATAGCCAAATGAATGGAAACACATGAACTATGAACCAATGGCTGAGGGGCCCCCAACTGGATCAGGCCCTCTGAATGGGTGAGATAATCGATTGGCTTGATCTGTTTGGGAGGCATCCAGGCAGTGGGACCGGGTCCTGTGCTCATTGCATGAGTTGGCTGTTTGAAACCTGGGGCCTATGCAGGGTTGCTTGGCTCAGCCTGGGAGGAGGGGACTGGACCTACCTGAACTGAGTCTACCAGGTTGATCTCAGTCCTCAGGGGAGGCTTTGCCCTGGAGGAGGTGGGAATAGGGGGTGGGCTGGGAGGAAGGTGAGGGAGGGGGGCGGGAGGGGGGAGAACAAGGGAATCCGTGGCTGATATGTAGAACTGAATTGTATTGTAAAATAAAATAAAATTAAATTAAAAAAAAAAGAATTCAAAAAAAAAAAAAAGAAATCAAGTTTAGCAAGCCATTGGAAGCAAGCAAGCCAGTAAGCAGTGTTCTGCTGCTCAGTGATCTGTTTCAGCTCCTGCCCTACTGAGTTCCTGCCCTGACTTCCCCACACGATCCACGTAAACTGTAACAAACTCTTTCCTCCCTGAGGTGGCTTTGGACAGTGTTGTATAACAGCAACAGAAACCAAACTACAACCATCACCTATGTTACTTATTTAGACCAACACCCTCCAAGAGAGTTTGATTCTGCTTGGCTAGCTTCTGAAAAGTCCCCTCTGGCTCATATCTCACCCTGGCAATACTTAGTCACATGCTTCTAACTTGGGTTCCAGACTCTAGATGTAGACACAGTGTAGTTAGTGAAATCCTCCTGAGACAAAGCAATTGGTATATTGGTATACAGCCTCCATATATACATGATTCCTGTCATCTTTGGTCGGTATCAGCTTTTGTCTTCTTAATTCTATTTTTCTCTTTTCAATGTTAGTGATTTCTATTATTATTATATTTCTTGACTCCTTTACTTTTATGCTTAAGTTAATTTTGCTCATACTTTTCTAGCTTTTTTCTGGAAGGTTAGAGATCTACCTTCTTTTACTAACATAAGATTTTAGTGCCTATGCTTTCCTTCTAAGATTGCTTTAGCTATACCCTGCATATTTATACATTCAGTTCAAAATATATTCTGATGATGGTTCTCTGTTGTTCGATGTGGACATACACTGGTACTCTGCTGGTTTTTTTCTAAACTCAATTACTAAATAAAGGGTTATGGTATGGATATATTTTGAATTTTCTATAAAATCATGCTATCAAACAAAAAATATTATTAGTTTATCCTAAGGCTATTAATTTCTATTTTTTGTTTTGCTTTTTTGTTGTTGTTGTTCGTTTGCTCTTTTTAATTTTATAATTAATTTAATTTTACATATCAGCCATGGATTCCCCTGTCCTCCCTCTTCCTGCCCCCCCTGCCCTCTCCCCAATCCACCCCCCATTCCCACCTCTTCCAAGGCAAGGACTCCCCTGGGGATTCAGTTCAGCCTGGTAGATTCAGTTTAGGCAGGTCCAGTCCCCTCCTCCCTTCACCTAGGCTGAGCAAACCCTCATCCAATAACTGATGGAAGCAGATGCAGAGATCCACGGCCAGGCCCCAGGTGGAACTCCAGGAGTCCAATCGGCAAGAGAGAGGAGGTATTATATGAGCAAGAGATATTGAGACCATGATTGGAAAAAGCATGGGGACAAACAGCCAAACTAGTGGAAACACATGAACTATGAACCAATAGCTGAGGAGCCCCCAACTGGATCAGGCCCTCTGGATAAGTGAGACAGCTGATTATCTTGAACTATTTAGGAGGCCCCCTAGGCAGTGGGACCGAGTCCTGTCCTTAGTGCATGAGCTGGCTTTTGGGAACCTAGGGCCTATGCTGGGATAATTTCTTTCTTTATTGAACTGGTGAGGACTACAAATACAAAGTTAGCAGTGAGTGTAAGTGGTAGGAGCGGGCATTCTACTTGGTGTCCAGTCACAGAAAGACAGCTCCAGATAATTTACCGCTAAGTAAGATGCTTTTACTACATTTTCTAGGTAAAAACTTCAAATTAAGAATGTTTCATTCCATCTCTGGTTGCCTAGGGATTTTAATTAATTGCTAATTTCTGCATCTACCAAGATGACCGTGTGTTTATTTCTCATTTTTTTTCCCAATTCATGAGGAAAAACATTCAATTAGCTTTTAAAATGTAAAATCAACTTTATGCTCCAGGATTCTCATAAGTTACCGTGTTGTATCATACTTCTTATATATTGTCAGTGTTAATTTATTAATGTTCTACTAAACATAACCATTCCTATGTACATGAAAGGCATTCATAATTTTCAATTCTGGTAGTGTTCCTATGTGAGTTTAATGCTGAAGATTTTTTCTAGCGTTAAAGAAAAAAATGAGTTGTAACATATTCTTTCTTTCCATTCTCTGGAAGAGTTTGTTCAATACCAAAGCAATGTCTTGCACATATGTTTCAAGTGTTTGCCAGCAAAGCCATCTGTGCCTCAGATTTCCTTTGGAAATGTTTTAATAATGAAATAATTTTAGAATAAATACATGAAACCATCACTTTCAAATTTCTGATATGTATGAATTTCAGTTGTTATAATTTATTTAAAAGGCAATATTCTCATGAAGCATGGTTTAGATCACATTTCCCACAGTGTAGTAACACTGAATAACTTCATAAAGTATACTTTGCTGCCTGCTCTTCAGTTTGCAAACCATTGTACAAAAAAGCTCATTATTTTGGAGCCCACTACCTATGGAGGGAAACCTTGCACAGCCTTGATGCAGGGAGAGGGGCTTGAACCTGCCCCTACTGAATGTACCAGGTTCTGGTGACTCTCCATGGGAGGCCTTACCTTTTTGGAGGAGAGAATGGAGGGTGGGTTGGGCAGAAAGGCTGGGAGATCTGGAGGAGGGAAGAGAGGGGGATCTGTGATTGGTATGTAAAATGAATTAAAAAACTTTAAAAAATTTTTAAAAACACATTATAATGATAGGTGGCCTATCACATCTTTAAAATCTTTTGGAGTTTATCTGTAATTATGTTCATAAAGAGAAGATAAAGCACACAATTCTGTTGCTTCTTTAGTTCCCAATGGCAAAACCATGAGATATGACTTTGCAAAATAATTAATCAAAGGTGACATTAGCGAACAAAAGTGAAAGTGAAGCAAATAAATACATGACAATGCTTCAAATGAACTGGATGTGATGGAAAGATGGAAAAATGGTGACAGTGAAGAAGAGACTTGGGCCTGCACGTGGTTACACTATAAACTATATTGTTGCAAGTATTTAATGAGCTTTAATTGGGCTATTTGTTTTCTCCTTATTGATTTTTTTGAGTTCCTTATATGTTTTGCTTATTAGTTCCTTATTATATTTATGGTTCATAAACATGTCATTTGGTTCTATAGACTGCCTCTTCTCTCTGCTCATTATTCCCTTTGCTGTACAGAAGCTGTAGACTTTCATGTGATTTACCTGCTTTTGCTTCTGTTGCTCAAGCCTCTGTCACACTTCCCAAAACATGTCATCATTAAGACCACTACTCTGGAGCTTTCCCTCTGTGCTTTACACTGCCGCTTTATAATTTCAGGTAGTATATTTAATGTTCAATCCATTTTCAATTTACTTTTGTACACAATATGAAGTATGGGTCCAATTTCATTACTCTGCATGTAACTATCCAATGTTCCCCAAACTAATTTTTGAAGATTCAGTCTTTTCAGTTGTTCTTTCATGTCAAAAATAAATTGCCTTAATGTGCAGATTTATGCCTGTGTCATTTCTGTTTTTATTGAGGCATATTAGCATACCTTTATGGGGAATGTTATAATTTGATATCTAGGTACCATGTATAATAAAAATAAAGATAATAAGCACTTCTGTTTTTTCTAATAGTAATAAATTTTGTGTTGAGAAATATATGGTCTTTTCTAGTCATTTTGAAATACATTATAGATTGTTTTAACCAATAGTCACCCTACTGTGCAATGTGAAAAACACAAACAAATCCTTCTCTCATCAAAATTATTTCTATGTCCCATGCTCCTTGCCGTTATTCATCAAAGAAATTAGTATTTGCATTTCCACTACATCAGTAGGAAAATGTAGCATTTGTCTCTCTACGTCTGGCTTACATTGTTTGACATAATGATCTCCAGTTCCTAAAGATTATGTTGCTGAAAATGTCAGAATTTCATTATTTCAATGGCAAAATAATATTACATTGTATACAATATATTTTTCTTTATCTATGCATTCAATAATGGGCATCTATATTAACTCCCTATTGTTGCTATTTGAAATGGCACAATAGGCATAGAATTACTAATACCTTGCATAATGATCTTATTTCCTTTGGAACTATATCCAGTACTAGAATTTCTGCATCAAAACGTTGTTCAACTAACCCTTCAAGCTTGAGGAATCTCCAGTGTTTTCCAGAATGACTGTACTGACTTACATTCCTATCAACAATGTGTTAATTCCATTCTTTACTTCCTTGCTAAAACTTGGCATTTTTGTGATTTGATATTGTGGTTTTGATTGCGTTTCCCTGATTAGTGAATTGAGTAATTTTTCTTATACTTAGCCATATTTATGCCTTCTTTAAGTAGTAGCTATTTATACTTTAGTCCACTTTAAAAACTAGATGGATATAATTCTATTTATCTACTTTTTCACCTGTGCCTTTGAGTCTTATTTTTAAAATCATTGCCTATGCCTACATTTTTGAGTACTTTCTTTATGACTTCTTACAGCTTAAACTGTATCGTGACTGTGAAAGATTATAGGGACTTTTGAAATTGGACTAAATGCATGTTGCTCTATGATATGGCTGGGAGTCTATATAGGCCAGGGAGTGGAATATGGTGGTTTTAATAAGAATGACACCCATATGTTCATTGAATACTTGGTCCACAGTTGTTAGAACTATTTGGGAAGAATTATGAGGTATGGCTTTGTTGGCGGAGGTATGTATGTCACTGGGGGTAGGCTTTGAAGTTTCAAAAGACTCATGCCATTCCCACTGTCCCTCTCAAAGTTTGTGGATCAAGCTGTGAGCTCTCAGCTCTTCCACCATTCCTATGTCACGGACCCAAATCCTCGGAAACTTCAAGCCAATTTAATGTTCTTTTATAAGTTGCCTTGGTCATGGTGTTTCAATCACAGCAATAGAAAAGTAATTAAGAGTGTATATCAAATTTTCTTTTACCATTCATTTGTTAATTGACAGTTACGTCAAAAAAGAATCCTTATCATAATCAGGCAAAAATAATTTTTAAAGTATTATTAATAGTACTGAGCTTTCACAAAGAGCTTTAAATGTAAATCTTTAAATGTAAAGCTTTAAATGTAAATGTAAATCTCAAACTTTTAAAATTAATTTTTCTTAGGAAATACTGGCAGACTGACCATTTATTTACACTTCATATTTGGCCTTAAAATCATCTGTCCAATCCATATTTTCTGTCTACCTACCTATCTATCTATCCATACATCTATCTACCTACCTACTTATCTATCTATCTATCTATCTATCTATCTATACATCTATCTAGCTAATCTATGACATACACACATTTGTGAAAAACTTACTTTACTGGGGTTCACTGGTATGTTATGGTATGTTAGGAATGTCTTAAAAATATGCTGGAATATTGGTCTCCTAAGACTTTGGGAAAGCAAGTAGTACCTAGGACTCAGCTTTGAAACATAATGAGCATCTGCCTGTGTTTAGTCTGCCAAGCAATATAAATAGAGTAATTATTTTATGTAATTCATATGTTAAAGTGAATCAGAAGCATTCTAAGGAATAACCTATCAAACTTCATTTGGATTTCCTTTCAAGAGTCCATGGAAAGAAGAAAATTATTTTCTCAGAAGTAACACAAGGTAATCAAATAAACAGTTAAATGAGGCCAGAACATTTTTTCACTTGAGACGTATTTAATGCTTAGCAGACTCATCCACATTTCTAAACTATATGGCTGTATAACTTAAGGTATAGCTTAGAGGTGGTCAATTATTCCTTCTATTCTTACAACTGGGATTTTCCATGAATTCTGATCTTTGACTTGCCATATTTGAAAATAGACTTTATATATTTGAGTAAATGTTTCTGTCTGTAAATGACAATCTCCTTTGGTGATTTCAAAATACATTATTTCAAGTGATAAACAAGCAAAATAAATCAAGTAATTTTTCTTTCTAGAATATCATTGTAGGGAGATTTTGAGTCATATGTCAAAACTTCGTTTTAATGATATCTGAGGTCATAAAACTGATTTACTAATAGTCATATAATATATGCAATTAAGAGTACAAGCTAGGTGACCGAAGTAAATTGCTTCCAGTTTTAACAAATATAGTCAGTTCGCCTAAATTCCTTATCGGTTCAGCATTTGGAGCTTTGCTGACCTGGAGGTGTGTGTGTCCTAATTAGGGGAGTGAACTTTTATATTTCCAGAACATGTATCACTACAAAATAACACAAAATGAAGTGAATTTTGGAGTTGTAGTTTCTATATTCCTACTAATTATAGTGATCTCCTCTGCTTTTATTCCATACAGGTGTTCATCTAGTTACTAATTTCACTCAGTGCTTGCGCCAACTGGCTTATGTCAACTTGACACAAACTACAGTTGTTGAAGACGAGGGAACCTCAAGAAAATGCTCCATAAGATTGGCCAACAGGCTAGTCTGTGATACATTTTCTTGACTCACTGGATGGGCTAATCCCATGGAAGATTCAAGGACTACCCCTGGGCTGTTTGTCCCAGATGTTATAAGAAAGCAGGCTGAGCAAACCATGAGGAGCAAGTCAGTACACAGCATTCTTCCACGGTCTCTACCTAAGTTCCTGCATCTCTACCAGGTTCCTGCCTTGAATTCATGCTCTGACTTCCCTGGAAGATGGACTACAAGCTGTAAAATAACATATAACCTTTCCTCTCCAAGTTGCTTTTTGTCCTGGTGTTTTATCACAGCAATAGAAACCCTAAGACAGTGTTCACACTGTACTTATTTTATAGATGATAACTCTTTGTTAAAAGTTCTCCCTTGGTATTATTGTCTTGTAGAGCTTGAAATGGGTTCTGCTCTCAAGAAAGCCAGCATCTTTAAATTACGGGGGAACAGGAGCAATAGTATAAAAACCTACAGAAAAGCAATGATTTTTATAAGAGCATTACAAAAACATTGTGAGGGTTCTAGTGCCAAGGTACATTTTCATGACTACTCACTCCAGTGTTCTTTCCACATCCGTCAGCAAAATAACCATTTATACTGGTGATCCTGACTAGGTCTTGATGAGCTTCCAAAACTGTGAAGTGAAATCCGTTTCCCCTTTGCCCACATCACTTACCTGTGTTGATATTGTCCGAAGATATAAAAACTAATCAAGTTATTTTCATATGTTATTCATATTCCCTATTCTCAACACAGACGCAAACATTTTAAACTAAATTTAAGTTAAATGATAATGGTAAATTCAAATTTTTTACAGTAGTATTTTTATACACCATACTTATCTACTTGCCATTCTCTGGGCATGTTTTAATTTATCAAGACTCTTCCTCTTAATATGGGCCTAATCCATAGCACAAAGCACAATGGGACAATTACTGCCTAAAGGCTAAACACTATTACTTCTGTTAATGCAGACCAAGATTGCATTAGCTGTCCCTTCTAAGTATATACGTCACTTCTGATTCATTTTGAGATCACACTCTACTCAACTCTCCGGCTGTTTTCCTCAATGAAGTGTTGTTAAATTCACATGTTCCCAATTCTGTGTGTATATAACGGATTTTTTTTTTTTTTTTTTTTTAGCCAGAATTCAGAAAGTGAACTTGGAGGTCAATTGTGAAGAAGAAAAAGGAATGTTCTGATGGATTTTAAAGACTAGATTCTAACATCCAAGGAAAGGTGGAAAACAATGCAGTAAATACTGTGGGAGATTTCAAAGGGAATACTGTCCCAGGAGAGGTCGAAAACACAAGACAACGGGCAAAGAAAATCAACATGCAATTCTTATATCTCTTTAGATAATGAACTAATCCTACTGAGAGAATTTATTACAAAATGTGGTTAGAAGCAGTAGTTTCTCTTGGGATGAAGAACATCATGTATACTTTGTGAACTTCATAAATGTGTAACAAAAATAAAATCTGGAAATTATCACAAGATCTGCTTCCAAAGAAATAGTCTGACTCTTGACAATTAGATATCCATATGTGGTTCCAATAACAAATGAAATACAGTAAGTAAAAATAAATATAGAATGTAGAGTGTTACAAATATATTATTGGAGAGATATTTAAAAGATCTGCCGTCTCTGAACTAGAATTTGTGTCCTCCACCAGGACCCTTCCCCAGGCCCACACCATCCCAGCTTGTAGCTGTCCCAGCTCCTAGATTTTGCCCGAAGCCCAATGAGTTTCTGCCACCCAGAAGCAGGCCAAGCCAGTCAGAAGCAGTGACTGACCCACCTGCCAGCTGAACTGTACCCCTCTCTGCACTTGGTTCCCAGGAATCTTTCCTGCAGTCCTTGTCTTCCCAGATCATCATCAGCCCCACTGCTGGACCCTGTCCCCAACCCCAACAGACCTCTGCCACTCAAGTGCAGGTCATACCAGTCAGAACTGGTAAGTGACCAGCCTGCCAGTAGAACTGCCCCACTCCCTAGATTCTGTATCCCAAGACACTTCCCACAGTTCTGGGATCACCATTCCAGCTAACTGTTGGTCCTGCTGCTGGGCCCTGCCCTCAACCACAGTGGACTATCACCACTCAAGCCAAGTCACCCCAGTCAGAAAAGTGCAAGTCATACCAGCTTGAAAAGATTTCAGCTGCTTAGGTGCAGGCCACTCCAGTCAGAAGAACAGAAGCATGCCACACCAATCAGAACAATAGAAACCTCCTGATGCACCAAAGAACAAGCTAACCACCAGAAGGTCAACTCCCAGCTTGGACAGAGATTCCCAACTAGACCAGAGATCACACCAGCTGCCAGAAATCCAGGCCACAAAATTTAAAAACTAAAGAGGAAACAGAAACCAAGGAACAAAACATCCATCCAACAAAGACAAGCTCAGAAATCAGGGACTAGAACTAATCATATCAAATACAGATGCCTAAATGCCAGTGTAGAAATACAGTCAACAAGAACCAGGATAATAGGGCACCAGCAGAGACCAGCTATCCTATGACAGCAGGACCTGAGTATTCCAATGCATCCAAAGCACAAGAAAACAATCTAAAAACCAACTTTATGATGATGATAGAGGTCCTTAAAGAGAAAATGAAAAACTATCTTAAAGGAATCAAGGAAATTAGATGAAATCAACAAATCCCTTAAAGGATGCCAAGAAGGCTAATAAAAAATAAACAGGTGAAGAAAAATAATCATGATATGAAAATCAAAATTGAAGCAATAAAGAAAACACAAACTGAAGGAATTCAGGAAATGGAAAATCTGGGTAAGCAAGCAGGAACTATAGATGCAAGCATCACCAAAATAATGCAAGAGATGGAAGAGAGACTATCAGGCATTGAAGATACAATGGAAAAATAAATTCATCAGTCAAAGAAAATGTAAAATCTAAAAAACTCTTCACACATAACATCTAGGAAATGTGGGACAACATGGAAAGACCAAACCTAAGAATAATAGGGATAGAAGAAGGAGAAGAATCTCAGCACAAAATGCAGAAATATATTTATCAAAATCATAGAATAAAATTTCCCTAGCATAAAGAAGGACATGCCTACAAAGGTACAGGAAGCTTACAGAACACCAAATAGACTGGATTAGAAAAGAAAGTCCACACATTCCATAATAATCAAAACACTAAAAGTACAGAACAAAGAAAGAATATTAAAAGCTGCAAGGGAAAAAGACCAAGTAAAATATAAAGACAGACCTAATAGATATTCCATGGCTGACTGATATCCATGGGATGCCTTCCAGTATCTGAAGGAAAACATTGGAGAGGAAAAGGAGTGGATGGGAGGCAGGGGGCAGGGACTGGGTAGAGGGGAGGGAGGAGAAACTTTGGTTGGGATGTAAAAAAAAGTTTAAAAATATTGTTGACAAGTCTATTCAAATTTTTATCAGCCGGGCAGTGGTGGCGCACGCCTTTAATCCCAGTACTCTCGGGAGGCAGAGGCAGGCAGATCTCTGTGAGTTCGAGGCCAGCCTGGGCTACAGAGTGAGTTCCAGGAAAGGCACAAAGCTACACAGAGAAACCCTGCCTCGAAAAACCAAAAAAAAAAAAAGTTAAAGAAAAAAAGTCAAATTCATTCTATCTTTGCCACTCACTAGATAATTTATTCAGGGTTAATCACTTTGTTAATTACTTTCTCATATTTTTATCCAACAAATGGGAATAATTATAACACCAAGCTTATTGTTTCATTATAGGAACTAAAATGACACACATGAACCTCTTTTTTTGGTTTTTTTTTTTTTTTTGGTTTTTTTTGGTCTATATATATATATATATATATATATATATATATATATATATATATATATCTTAAATCCAATCTTCTAGCACTTCAGTGCATCACACCAGAGGAAAAAGTGAGAGAAGAAAAGCATGATTCTGAGCTATCAAAAGACTGTAAAATCCACAGAGTTGTCATGAGAGGAAGAAAATCCAGCACACAATACCTGGACGAGCAGCTTGTCCTGGAGACAAATGAGTGACCGTCTTCCATGAGCTGTTGTATATCTATAGAACAGAAAACAAGCAATTAGCCTAGAATCTCCTTCTTCAGAATAAAGAGATAAATGATGTTTGCATTCAACTTCACAACACCTCACTTACTTCAGTACACTACTCTACATCCCTAGCAAGGCAAAAATGAAAGAGAGCTAAAACACTGTTGTAGATTTTTTTAAAAAAAGCTGAGAGAGTTAATCTCACCTCTAGACATACTTTTAAAAATGCTATAGGCAAGTCTTCAAATTTAAATGCAATGCTACAAATAAATACAAAAGCAAATAAAATTTAAAACTCACTGATAATAGTAAATAGTTACACAAATGGAGTTTATTCTGATTCTACAATGTGGTATACAAATCATGACAAATTGTCCTGTGAACATAATAGAAAAATATTAACAATAGCTAAAAATACATGAACTGTTAATGTAATCATAATACAGAATATAATGTGAACTATGGTATCAATAACTTGCATGCAAGTCCAAGGCAGACCAAATCTCAGCATGGACATGGGAGTTAGACATGAAATCTACCTACCCCTATCCACAGAGCTACTGGCAATTATTAGCTGCTGAGAGAGGGAGATATTGTTTCCTGTGAGCATAAACCCTGGTCAGTAAATTATATTCTAGTATAAGACCAGATAGCCAAGAATATCTGGGCAACACAAATTATTCAAGATGTGTAAAAAGAAAAAAAGACACCAAGTCCTGCCCCCACGCCCATCATCGCCTGAGACCTCAGCCACTTCCTGAGACTTAAGAGACCGGCCCACAGCTCCCATCTTGCCCCGGACTTCTTGTCTGGACAAGACCTCCCATCCTGCCCCGGACTTCCCATCTGGACAAGAGAGCGCCCATCTGGACAAGAGAGAGAGACTTCCTGAATCTGTCAGCTCTGTCTGGACCAAGTGCGCTGATAAGACCAAGAATGAACCACAAGGAGATGGGCAGACATCAAGGCAGAAGTACATACAACAAAATGAAGAGCAATACAGCATCACCAGAACCTAGCCCTCCTCCAACAGCTAGACCTGAACATCAAAAATTGGAAGAAACAGAAGAAAACAGCCTTATGAATAACACCATGAAGAAGGTAGAGGCTTATATAGAGGAAAAGACAAACAAAAAATGGGAAGAACGCTATAAAAAACTAGAGGAAAGGACAAATAAAGTAGAAGAAAACAGTAAAGCCCTGAAAGAAAACAATAAAGCCCTGAAAGAAAATCATGAAAAAGCAATGAAACAGATGAAGGAAACAGTCCAAGACCTGAAAAGGGAAATAGAAACAATGAAGAAGACACAAACAGAGGGAATGCTGGAAATAGAAAATCTGAGTAAATGAATGGGAACTTCAGAAGAATCCCTCCTCTCTCTCATCAATTAGATTCCCAGAGCTCAGCCTGGCACCTGACCCTGGATCTCTGCATCTGTCTCCATCAGTCACTGGACAAAGGCTCTATGATGACAGCTATGTTATTTGCTAGACCGGTCACCAGAGTAGACCAGTCCAGGCACCCTCTGGACCACTGTCAGCCGACCAAGGTGGGGTCATCCTTATGAATTCCTGAGAGCCTCCCCAGCACCCTGCCTCTTCCTATTCCCATGATGTCCTCATCTATCATGATATCTCCCTCCCTGCCCTCCCACTCTGTCCCTGTTCCAGCTCGACCCTCCCATTTCCCTATGATCTCATTCTCCACTCCTCGCCCTCTGCCACCCCCCACACCCAATCCACTCATGTAGATCTCATCCACTTCTCCTTCACAGGATCATCCATGTGTCCCTCCTAGGGTCTTTCCCTGTTAGCTAGCCTCTCTGCAGCTGTGGGTTGCAGTCTGGCCATCCCTTCATTAGGTCATACTTTAAAAACCTGTACTCACTGGGAGTGGGTGGGGATGGGAACATGATAGGTCATGCAGTGGGGTGGGATGGGGGACAGTCATACTGAAAGAGACAAATGGAAAGGAGGCCATTTTAGGATCAGATAGCAACCTGACTCAAGGTAAACTCCTGGGAATCTACAAGAATGACCCCAGCTAAGACTCATAGCAAAAGGGGACAGTATCCTAAAGTGGCCACCTCCTGGTAACAGGCAAGACTACCTGTGGAGGTATTGGGACAACAACCCAGCCACATAACCTATGACTCACAGTCTGTCTGGCCTAAGGGATGTGCTGGAGTAAGGGTGACACAGAGATTGTAGGAGATGCCAACCACTGACTGCTCCAGCCTGAGACCCATACCACAAGAAAGAGGAAGGGTTGTATGAGCCAGAGGGGTCAAGAGAAGCCACAAGAAACCCAAAGAATCAACTAACCTGGGCTCATAGGAGCTCACAGAGATGAACTGCCAATCAGGGAGCCTGTATGGGACTGACTTAGGCCCTCTGCATATGTGTGACAGTTGTATAACTTGGTCTTCTTGTGGAACTCCTAACAGTAGGAGCAGGGGCTGTCTCTGACTCTTTTGCTGGCTTTTGGGACCCTACTCCTCATACTGGGTTGCTTTGCTCAGCCTGAATACATGGAGAGGTGCTTAGTCTTACTACAATTTGATATGCCATGTTTGGTTGATATCCGTGGGAGGCCGGCTCTTCTCTGAATAGAAAAGGAGGAGTGGATTGAGGGAGGCAGAGGGGAAGTGGGGGAGGGACTGGAAGGAGAGGAGGGAGGGAAAACTGTGGCCAGGATGTAAAATAGATAGATAGATAGATAGATAGATAGATAGATAGATAGATAGATAGATAGATAGATAGATAGATAGACAGACAGACATAGACAGATAGATGTTAAAAAACTGTACTCCATAAAATTGGAAAATCTAAAAGAAATGGATAATTTTCTCACTAGATACTACTTACTAATGTTAAACCAAGATCAGATAAATAATTTAGATATAACCCCTGAGGAAATAAAAGCAGTCTTTAAAACTCTCTTAGGCAAAACAACCCCAGAGCCAGATTTTTTTTTTTTTGGTTTTTCAAGACAGGGTTTCTCTGTGTAGCTTTTGGTGCCTGTAGACCAGGCTGGCCTCGATCTCGAGATCCTCCTGGCTCTGCCTCCCGAGTGTTGGAATTAAAGGCATGCACTGCCACCACCCTGCACCAGATAGTTTTAATGTAGAATTCTACCAGATTTTCAAAGAAGAGGTAATACCAATACTCCCCCAAATTATTCCACAAAGTAGAAACAGAAGGAACATACTCAAATTCATTTTATGAGGCCACAGTCACCCTGATACCCAAACCACACAAAAATTCAACAAAGAAAGAGAATTATAGACCAATTTCCTTTATAAATATAGATGCAAAATACTCAACAAAATACTCACAAACTGAATCCAGGAGCATACCAAAAACATCTCCACCATGATCAAGTAGGCTTCATCCAAGAGATGCAGGGATGCTTTAGCATATTAAAATCAGTTAACATAATCTACCATATAAAAATATCTGAAAGACAAAAACCACATGATCATCTCATTAGATGCTGAAAAAGTCTTTGACAAAATTCAATACTCCTTCACCATAAAAGTCTAAGACAGATTAGGGATAAATGCTGTGGATATCTCACTCTGTATGCTGTGAATGTGTTGCTCTGATGTGGTTGATAAATAAAATGCTGATTTGCCAGTAGCCAGGCAGGAAGTATAGTATAGAAAGGACAAGCAGAGAGGAGAATTCTGGGAAGTGGAAGGCTGAGTCAGGAGACACTGCCAGCCACCGCCATGCAAAGTAAGATGTAAAGATACCGGTAAGCCACAAGCCATGTGGCAAGGGATAGATTTATAAAAACGGGTTAATTTAATATATAAGAACTAGATAGCAAGAAGCTTGAGCCATTAGGCCAAACAGTTTAAATACTATAAGTGTCTGTGTGTTTATTTGGGTCTGAGTGGCTGCAGGCCTGGGCAGGACTGGAGATATCTCCAGCGACAGATAAAAGAGACATACCTTAACATAATAAAGGCAATTTATAGCAAGCTTGTAGCCAACATCAACTTTAATGGAGAAATTAAAAGCAATTCCACTAAAATCAGGAACAAGACAAGGCTGTCCACTCTTACTATAACTACTCAATATAGTACTTGGCTAAGAAATACTTAAAATAAATGTTCAACATTCTTAGCTATCAGAGAAATGAAAGTTAAAACTACTTTGATATTCCATCTTACACCTGTCAGAATGGCTATGATCAAAAACACAATTGATAGCTCATCCTGGCCAAGGATGTAGAACAAGGGGAGCACTTCTCCATTGCTGGAGGGAGTACAAACTTGTACAGCTACTATGGAAATCACTATGGCAATTTCTCAGAAAATTGGGGATCTATCTACAGACCCAGCTATACCAATCTTTGGCATTTACCCAAAGGACACTCCATCCTACCACAAGAGCACTTGCTCAAATTGTTCATAGCAGCTTTATTGACAACAGCCAGAAACTAGAAATAATCTAGATGTCTCTCAACTGAAGAGTAGATAAAGAAAATGTGGTACATTTTCACAACAGAGTGTTACTCAGCTGTTAAAAAAGAATGACATCATGAAATTCGCAGGCAAATTGATGGAACTAGAAAAAAATCATCCTGAGGGAGGCAACCCAGACCCAGAAAGACAAACATGATATGTACTCACTTATAGAATATTAACTGTTAAAAATAATCATGTTATAATCCACAGACCCAGAGAGGCTAAGTAACAAGGAGGTCTCTAGTAGAGATGCATGGATCTCCCTGGGAAGAGGAAATAGAAGAGAATTTGCAGGTGCATGAGAATGAGAACAGGAGGAATCATGTGGAGTTGAGAGGGACAGAGAGAAAGAGTACTTGGAGAGGTGATGGGAATAGGGTGGCATTTAGGGGATGATACGAAAACCTAGTATAGTAGAACCTCCCTGGAATCTAGAGGGTGATCCTAGCAAAGACTCTTACTTATGGGGAAGATGGAGCCTGAACTGACCATCTTCTGTAACCAGTCAAAACTTCCATTGGTGGGACTGGGACACCAACCCATCCACAAAACCTTCAGAATACAACCTTTCCTGCCTGCAAGATGTGTTGGGGAAACAGTGGCTCAGAGTTTGTGGGAGTGGACAACCAATGACTGGTGTAACTTGAGGCCCATGCCATAAGCTCTTGGCTGACAGTCCCTGGTTGGGTGGGAACCAAAAGCTTGATTGCCCAGAGACTTAGGGTAGAATCAAACACAACTGGCCAAAAAAAGACCAATTAAAAGCCGGGTGGTGGCAGCGCATGCCTTTAATCCCAGCACTTGGGAGGCAGAGCCAGGCGGACCTCTGTAAGTTCGAGGCCAGCCTGGTCTACAGAGCAAGATCCAGGACAGGTACCAAAACTACACAGAGAAACATTGTCTCAAAAAACAAAACAAAACAAACAACAAAAAAGTCAAATAAATGATTCATAATGATGTTCTACTATACTCACAGATCAGTGCCTAGCCTAATCATCATCAGAGGTTTCCTCTGGCAGCTGATGGGAGCAAATGCAGAGAACCACAGTCAAACATTAGGCGGAGCTCATAGGAGCTCACAGAGACTGAAGCAGCAATCACAGAGCCTGCATGGGTTGGAGCTAGGTCCTCTGCATATATGTTAGGTTGATGTTTTGTGGGACTCCTAAGAGAGGGATTGGGGCTGTCTCTAACTCTTTTGCCTGTTCTTGACACTCTTTTCCTCCTGCTGGGTTGCCTCGTGCAGCCTTGATATGAAGGTTTGTATCTAGTCTTATATTGTAACTTGTTAGGCCATGTTCAGTTGATAATCCTGGGAGGCCTGCTCTTTTCTGAAGGGAAATGGAGGGGCAGTGGATATGGTGTGTGTGGGAGGGGGAGGAGTAGACAAAGTGGAGGGATGCACTTTATCAGAGAAGAATAAACAAAAACAGAAAAAGAGAATTATTTCTAACTCCAAAAAAGAATCAAAACTTTTAAAGAAACCTAATGCAATGTATGAGAAACAAAATGTCACACTTTTATCCAGTTAAAATTAAAAGATAAATTGAAAGACTGTTTTAACCATAAAAAGTTTTATATAAGGTTCATAAAATCCACATGAAGAGATAATACACAACAGAAAAACTTAAATGATTGAGAGAGCACTGTCACAAAACTATCAATGACACACAAAAGAACACAGTAGGAGAATAAAAGAGGGAAAAGAACATATAATCCATATGGACCAAGAGTAACTAACAGACAGTCATAGAACATTAAATGCCAACAGGATATGCACTTTTTCAAACACATGTACCCAGTATAGACTATAATATGGAAATAAAATAAGTCATTACATATAGAATGTTATTGAAATCATACCAAGAGTACCAAAATGAAATGAATCTAGAAAAACTTTAAATTTAAAATTCATACATACATTTATAACAAGCAATAACATCTAAGCAATATCTAAGTAAAAGTAAAAAGGAAAATTAGAAAACTTCTTAATGATTATACCTTATTACTGAAGACTCCAAATACATGAGTCATAGGACATGATAAAATCAACCTGCTATTGACATGGAAGCTTCATCTTTATTGGCTATCTTTCATACTATTGGAACATGCTATGCATACTACAAGGGGAGAAAAGTAATCAACAGTCTTACCTAGCCATGACCACTGTGAGCTTTAATGCAAGATATTTTCACTCATGCAATAGTGGCACCATTATTTGGGGGAAGTAAATAACTGCTTTTTAGTTGGATTTAAGGCCTTCTCCACAAAACAAAACTCATGCCTGCTTTGGTATTGTCAACTGGATCAAGAACCTGTGCCTGGGTGGGTCCTAGGCCCTATTAGTAAAAGGAGGACCTATTACAAATATTCTGCTAAATGGACATAGTATTAAACTACCCCCAAATACTTATCTTTATACCCATAAATTAGTGCATCTCTCAACCTTCATGTGAGAAGCTTCTTTGTGCCATTAATGACTATTAATACAGAGATTCATAAATGATTAAAGTACATTAAGTAAGAGACTATGGAGTACTTATCCATAAATGAGATATCTAGATCACGCCCACCCTTCAAGACTCAGGGATTATTGAGAAAGAGAAGGGCAAGACGACTAAGAAAGAAAGGCGGTGGAGGGCTGCTGCAGGTGTGTTTGGGGCCTGTCAGGGCCACTGCCTACATAAACTGACAATAGCTGTGACTGGCTACATAAGACCAAATTAGTGAAATTCCATCCCTATTTGAGGAGCTATTGGCAACTGATTGTTGCTGGATGAGAGGGAGTTGTTTTCTTTGGATGCAGGCCCCAATATGCTGCCCATGTTGAAGTGGCTAACCCTACACTTGTGTGCATACTGGCAGCACTAAGTGGACTCAGTGGGTTTAAAAAACGGTCAATGAAGTTGTGAAAGAAAAGTGGTGGAGGGGTACTGGAGGAATAGGGAGGAGTGGCGATGGATTTGATCCAAACACACAATATTCATGTATCATTTCTCAAACAACAATGCATTAGTTACCTTTTTGTTGCTGTGATAAAAGACCATGATCAAGGCAACTTATAGGAGGAAGGTTTTATTTTGACTTATAGTTCCAGAGGATAAGAGTCTATGATGTTGGGGAGACATAGGAGCAAGCAGGAGGCACAGTGGTAGGAATAGGAAGCTGAGAGATCATATAACCAACTACAATACAAAGCAGAGACAGTGAACTGGAATAAGGGAAAGGCTATGTATTCTCAAAGCCCAGTCCAAGTGATATACTCCCTCCAATAAGGCTACTCTTCTTAAACCTCCCCAAACAGAGCCACCAAACTGGCAACCAAATGTTCAAATGCTTGAGCCTACTGGGGAAACTTCTCATTTACACAACCAAAAATATTTTTTTAAAGAAAATATCTTGGGACAAAGGAAAGTTATTGGGATTCCCCAAAAGCTACATTAAGAGAAGTTTACAATGAAAGAGGTATCTTGATAGAGGGAGCCATTATGGGGTTAGGGAGAAACCTGGTGCTAGTGAAATTCCCAGGAACCTATAAGGATGACCCTAGCTAAGACTTCTAGCAATAGTGGAAAGGGTGCCTGAACTGGCCTTCCCCTGTAATCAGATTGGTGACTACCCTAATTGTCATCATAGAACCTTCATTCAGTAACTGATGGAAGCAGATGCAGAAATCCACAGCCAAGCATTGGGCCGAACTCCTGGAGCCCAGTTGAAGAAAGGGAAGAGGGTTTATAGGAGCAAGAGGGGTCAAGATCACGATGGGAAAAACCACAGAGACAGCTGACCCCAACTAGTGGGAGCTCATGGACTCTGGACTGACAGCTGGGGACCCTGCATGGGGCAGAACTAGGCCCTCTGAATGTGGGTGACAGTTGTGTGGCTTTATCTGTTTGTGGGGCCGCTGGCAGTGGGACTAGGACTTATCCCAGGTACATGAACTGGCTTTCTGGAGCCCATTCCTTATGGTGGGATTCCTTGCCCAGCACTGATACAGGGGGAGGGGGGCCTGCCCAAACTTGGTATGTCAGCCTGTGTTGATTCCCCAAGGGAGGCCTTACCCCCTATGAGAGTGTATGGGGTGGGGTGGGGGGAGGTAAGGGGGAGAGAGAAGCGGGGAGGAGGAACTGTGGTTGGTATATAAAATGAAAAAAATTTAAAATAAAAACTAAAAAAGAAAAATATTATTTTAGTAATAAAGATCTCAATCTTATATTTTACTCCAAACTTAAAGAAAAAGAACAACTAACCTCAACATCAACAAAACCAAAGTTTATAACAAAAACAAGCAAAACAGAATACAGCAAAACTATAAAAAGCAATAATTTTAAAAATGTAAACACTACTGACAAACCTTTACCTGTAATAACTACTAAAATAGAGAACTGTAAAATTAGAACAAGAATATATTATGATTATTAGTAACCAAAATACAAAGAACATACATAGAACATGCTGATAATTATATGGAATCACATTCTTGCTGAGTCTACAATGTAAATGAATACTAAAACCATGCTAAACAAAAGCAGTCAGGTACAAATGGACACATATGATTTTAGTGTTGTTAAATGGCATAAACATAGTTACAGAAAGTAGATTATTGGGCACCTAGGGTTTGAGTACAGCCAATGGCAACATTCTAAACCTTTATATGTGGTGATATTACACAACTCTGGAAATTTATTTAAAAGTCATTAAATGTTACTTTTAAAATGAGCAGACTTAATGATGAATAAATTAAACTACAATAAAGGAAGAAGGGAAGGAAGAAGAGACAGGGAAATGGAGGAAGGCAAAGCTTAACCAATGGGCTTTCTCAGGGTTTTTATGGATTGAAGGGACTCATGACATGACACTATCCATAAGCTGTTGTGGAACAATTGGGAGAGATAGAAGAAATCATGCATCATTATCAAGAAATATTTAATGTCAGATGCAAGCTTTGTTGAACATATTAAAGTCAATGTAACATACTTTAATAGAATAAAGAACTGATATCACAACACCATCTTAATAAATTGCAATAGCATTTTCACAGAAGTAGAAACAATGCTAAGGTTCATATAGAACCACAAATATTCTAGACTACCACTATCTTTAAAAAATGCCAACCTGTATGCATTATACTTCCTTATTTTAAAATATATTACAAAATTGCAGTAATTGATATATTATGGTACTAACTTCAAGACATATCTATCAATGGAAAACTTTTATTTTGTATCAGAAATGCATACTCAGACATATATACAAGTATTCTTCAATAATAATATCAATAACACAATAATCCATATTCAGAAGAATAAAACTGGACACCTATATCTCACCAGTTATAATATAAAACATATGAAAAGGTGAATATAAATCCAGACTGTAAAATAAATTTTAAAAGGTGAACAGTGATAAATCACAAAATAATCTAAATATAAATGAACGCTTTTATCTGTTTCTCAAAAGAAGACATGCAAATGTTGAACAAGTATATAAAAAAATTCAACACCAGCAAATCATAACAATAATGCAATATCATCTCACCCAAGTTATAATACCTGCTTAAGAAGCAAAAATGCTAGAAATTCATAGAGAAAAAGGAATTCATACAGTGCTTCAGAGTGCAAATACAAACATTAAAGAAAACCATATGGCATTTCCATAATAATAATAATAATAATAAGTAGATGATGATATGATACAGCAATCCCAACAATGGATACATATCCAAAGCATACATTAGTAGGGGTGACTGACCCAAACTACCAGGGCAAAATTGGACTGCCTCACCAAAATGAAGGTAAGAAAGATTATATTTAGAGTACAGAATATCCTAAGAGTATTTCTTAGTGTTACAAATGTCTTGTGATTAAGGTAAATAAGAGAACTGGAACAATTCAATCCTGGCAGAATAAGTAGACTGAACACTTCAGGAATGAATGTATGGGTTACCCTTACAGGTAAAGAACAAAAACCTACTGAGATACTTTATGATGGTGAGGGAAACTGAGAATGGGTAGTAGAAGGCAGTGAAAAACACCAGCTATGGCTATATTACCAGTTACAGAAATGAGGATTATAACTGCCATGTGTTTTTTTCTCTTATTGTCTCTAAAATGTGTGTATGTATGTGTGTGTGCATATATGAAGCTCTTATTTGTGTTATGGAGAAATGTGGTTCTTTATAGGTATACATTTCCTGGCACAAATGGAGCAGGGATATATTTTAGCAATCAATGTTTTCTTAGAAGTCCTGGACTGTGATCGTTAATTTTGATTATCAACTGAATTGGATTTGGAATCACCTAGGAGACAGACATATAGATTTGTCTATGAGAGCATTTCCAATCAGGCTGGGGTCTCACATAGGATAAATATAAGAAAAAGTGTAGAAATCCACCATTCATCCCTCTCTGCTTCCTAATTGTAGACATGATGTGAGCAGCCTCTCATGCCTCTATCTCCACACATCTCCCGGTATGATGGATGGTACCCTCAAACAATGAGCCAAGATAACCCGTTCTTCCTTAAGTCATTCTTCCTTAACGACTTGTGGCCTGAAAATATCAACTACTGATATTAAGTACAATAAAATATTTCACTCACCATAACATTAGTTATCCCCTATCTACCACACTTTAAGAAACATTTACTACTTTCTTTCTTTTTTCTCTTTTTTTTTTTGAGACAGGGTTTCTGTGTGTAGGTCTAGCTGTCCTGATACTTGCTCTATGGACCAGGTTGGTCTTGAACTCAGAGATCCGACTGCCTCTGCCTCCCGTGCCACCAGGCCTGGCTCATTTACTACTTTCTATGTACCTGGTTAAGCAATGGATATAAAAAGACTGATGGGTCATAATTTCTGCCCTTGAAGACTTCCATTCTAATAGTGAAAATGAATGTAAATATAACTTGCTACATACAACAGTGTGAGGGAAGTGCTGTAATAGATGTGGCACACTATAAAACAATTATGCTGAGTGAGGGGACAGAGGTGGTTATGCAAGAAATGACATCTAAGCTAGTTCATGAAGAAAATAAATAATTCAAGAGAAAATACAGAATGATTGAAAATATACGTGTTGAATATAAGTATCTCATGGCTGTACTTTTCCTAAGTGAGAGCTAAGTGATCTATAAAAATTATCTTTCTCATGATAGCAAAATATGGTAAACAGAAGTATTTTATATTCACAAATGAATGTAAAAAGTTTATTTCAAGGGACTGTGAGATGTATCATAAAGTAAAGGCATTTGTCACGAAGCCTTGAGTCCAATCCCTAGAACCTACATGGTGAAAAAAAAGAAACTGTTCTCTGGCTTTCACCAATCTTTGGCCATAGTGTGTGTGTGTGTGTGTGTGTGTGTGTGTGTGTGTGTGTGTGTGTGTGTGTGTGTGTATGTGTGTGTGTGTACACTAAATCAATAAGTAAATGTAAAAATGGCTTATTTCAAGTGTGTGTACGTAAACACTAAATCAATAAGTAAATGTAAAAATGGCTTATTTCAAGAGGGAATTGTTAATCCAAAGAAGACATAAAATATTGAAAGTGAGATTGTCAATGAAATATTTTCACTGAAAAATAAGAAATTTAGGGACATATAGAGGATTGCAACTATTCTGACTATATGTAACACTGATGTTGATTCCATCTGCTTATTCACAGAGATGAGTAATCTCTTCTTGTATACCACTCAATATATAAATGTCATTTCCTGTGCACAAAGGTGGGTTTGGCATAGTATCATTATAATAAGATCAGTGAAGAAAATTGATTCTTCTCAATGAAAGTAAGAAATGTGACAACTCCGTGAATTAGATAACTCATAATACCTTTCATTCTGTGACACTAAGTACTGTTGATTATTTCTAGTAATATAAGAGAATGACATAAAATCCATCAAATGTGAAATAAGTATAGTGCTTATTGATTTGCCTGCACAAAATACCACATTAGTTTCTGAAATTTTAACACAGAAAAAGAAATTATTTTCATGCTTGAGGTCAAAATATAATTGGTAGATGAGACATCTACTTATGAGAAATTACCAGTAATGATATTGAAAACATGGGAGGGCTTACTCTTACCAAGAACTGTGATACTTTCATGATTACTTAGATAAAAGAGACATGCATTCTTCACCCTTAATTACTTGATGATTTTTCAGAAAGGTGCAAACATTAAAATTTGTTAACTGTAGAAATAAACAAATATAATAATAAGCAATCTATTAGTTTCTTGATAATTTCCCACGTGATTTCATCATATTCAACCTCCCTGTACCACTGCTTCCAAGGATCTATTCCCTCTTACCTTTCTACCCAGCTTTGTGTCCCTTTTTCCTTTTTTGCATCAAGGCCAATTTGTGCTGCTGAAGTATTCTTGGATATGTGGCTTTCCATTGGAGTGTGGTCTACTTATCAGGGCATACTTTTAGAGAAAACTCTCCCTTCCTCTCCCAGCAGCTAAGAATTAAAATTAACCAGTAGCTCTTTGCCTAAAGACAGAATTTTGTGCCCAATTTCCTTCTCCATTCTGGGATATTTTCTGGTTTAGGCTTGCATAAATCTTGTGCTTGGCGTCATAACCTCTGTGAGTCCGTTATGTGCAATTGCCCTGCTGTGTCCAGAAGATACTGTTTTCTTGCAGTCATTCACTGCTGCTGGAATTTAAATTTTTTTCTGCCCCCTCTTCTACAATGATCCCCAAGTCTTGGGAGGAAGCAGTATTACATATATATTACATTTAAGGCAGGGCATTCTGGAGTCTCCTATTCTCTTCACCTAGGTCAGTTATGGGTCCCTATGCTAATCACCTCCTACTACAAACAGAAGCTTTTTTCTGATGAACATTGGTAGTTGTCTTATTATATGAACATAGGGTTGATTTAACACTATTTTCATTCAGCAGCAGGATAGCATTAGGTTCTCCCCTAGGGCCCATGACAGGTCTAGATATAGGTTCAAGGAGTAGTAATGGTGCCTGGTATGGTTATCATCTTGTCAATCAGGACTTAAATCCAATCAAAAAGTGGTTGGTTACCTGGTCCATGATATTCGTGCCACTTTTGCACCAGTAGACATTTATTGCCAGGTCAGTTATCATCAACCACAGGGCTCCCAGCTGAGTATGAGTAATTACTACTCTTCATCTCTAGCACTATGAAGGTTAAATACTAGGGGTGAAGTTTCCAGGTCAGTCCCAGCTTCATTTCTCTGTTGGGGTTCAGATGGTTTGCAGTTTTTTTTCTCAGCACAAACCCAGACAGAGATGTGGTCCCATGGCTGACTGGGGAAAAAATACAGCCACAAGATAAAGCCTAGAAGCAATGTCCTCTAGGGCAAAACAAGGCCTTGAGAGTAGGAAAGTTCAGAAGAAAGAACTCAGACCAGGGGGTCGAAGATACTATTTGATCAAGTTCTGCTTGTGGTGTTATCTTTAGGAGCTAGCTAACCAATATATAAACAGCAGCAGGGAAAATAAAAATTGTTCCTTCTTGAAGTGAACCCAGAGTCTTACCCCTGTGCCTCCCATTACCCTCTTTTCCAGGTCACTGTGATGCCCACAACTGCTGTGCTGGCCACAGTAAGTGGTATCTAATGAAGGGCCTGACAGAGGCTCATCTAGTCTGTTCAGAAACAAAGCAAGTTGTTTGGACAAAGGAGGGTATAAGTTTGGGGAACACACTTACTCGTCAACAGTAAGTACCCAAGAACATGGGAAATTCTGAAAGTGTTTGGGAAGATTGTGCCTCTTCATTTAATTATATGTTGAAATTAAGAGGAGTTCCAATCAATCAGGATGATTTAGATCAATACTTAGATACCATTATTGGATATAATCCATGATTTCTAGAAGAGGGAACATTAGATCCTGAGGATTGGCAGAATATAGGAAAAACTGAAAAACAGAAACATGAGCAAGGTAAAGCAATTCCTGTAAAATTCCCTAGTATTGGAGTGCTGTTGCTGTTGCTTTGGAGCCCTTGGAAGACATAATTAAGTCATCTCCCAGGAGCCAGCAAACTGCTGGGGAAATTTAAATTCGTTGTTCTCCCTCAGCACCCCAAAATAAAGAATTTAGTTCAGATAAAAGTAAGCAAGATTAAACAGAAACAATATTATTTTCAATGTGCAGAGAATTGCCAAAATCAAAGCCATTCTAATTAAAGGGCTAAAGCAGAATTCATAGGAGTACCTGGAGATTCCAAACTGACTAACTAACAACGAGTTTGTAAACTTTCATCTCTGGACACACACTGCATGCACAAATCCTATGGAGTCTCCTATTTGTCCCAGGCCCCATCTTCATCCAACAATTCAGCCCTGCCACCTGCTGCTCCAGCAGCAAGCAGGCCTCTTCCAGCTCTTCCACATGGGCTATCTAGCTGGTCCATCCATAGTTTAAAAAAATAGTCTTTCTCTTTGAAAACATTCAGGCTTTGCAATAACTTTGCATGCAAAGGATGGATAGGTTGCCTGATGATGGTACAAACTTGAGACCTTAAATTTCAAAACTGAGGCTCAATTACCTGCCAGCCATAAATGGGTTAATAAAGCCAATGGAGACTTCCAACAATCTAATAAATAAATGAATAAAAAATAATTAAATGTCCCCAATCTTAAGGTACACTCAGAGTCTTCTTCAACCAACAGACAAAAACCTTTATGGACTTTGTGAATCATGTGCAAGCTATAGAAAGACAAACAGTAAAGAGATGTTGCTGCCACTTCATTTCTTTGACTTATGGAAATGCCAGTTCTGACTACGCCTCTGTTTCAAAATGTAAAAATCAGGCCTTCCCTTTTCCTAGACCTAACAGACTGTGATTGAACTTAGTTCTAAAGCAGGCCCCCCAAATGGGATTGCTGGTGACAATGTCCTTAACAGAAGGACTCTGATCCAGTTAACAGAATGATTGCTACTGGGTAAACAGAAGCTTAAACTCAGTATTCCTCAGAGTCATGAGAGGTAGGTGGGACTCTTTCTTAAACCCAGAAAAGCACCGGTTTTCTTATCTGTCCCAATGGTCAACTACCTCATGCAAGGGGATCTATTTCCTGATTATCAACCTCCCACCCCCCATGATAAATCTCAGGCTTTTCTGGTCCACCACTCTCTTGTCCCCATAAAACTAACAAGGTCTTTCGTGCTGGTGGCCTTTCTCTGCCCGCTGAGAGACACAGTCTGGCAGTTTGATTTACTAAATAAACTTTTCTTTCTACCCACAGAATGGTCCAGTTTGGTGTTCACTGCACCCTTGCTTTCAATAGGTAAACTTACAATCAGGTTTCAGAAAAAACAAACTCAAAACAACCCATGCTGTTCTTATAAAAAATTGGTTTTTCCTATTCCTTTATGCCCTAATGATGAAAAAGACTAACTTTTATAGTGACCACTCTCAATAATCAAGCACTCGTGACTCATAGTATTTAAAAATCAATTAAGTAGAAAGGTTAAGTGGATATAATAATGAAAAGAGTTTTAATAAAAAGTATTTATACACAAAAATTAAAATGACTGGATATTTCTAGATGGAAAAGAAATATAAAAGGTTTATGCAAGTTGTAATAAAGATTAAAATGAATAGATGGTTCCAGACAGAAAGGAAACAAGTTTATACAGGTTGTGATAAAGATGGCTGGATATTTCCAGAATGGAAGGGAAAAACAGAAGGTTTACACAAGTTGTGAGAGTGTTAGCAAGTGATTTAAGGTATGAGAAAGATGAGACTTAAAGATGATACGCAAGATATTAAATTTTCCAAGTTCAAAGTTTAACATATTCATGTTAAACCTCTACCTAATAAAGTTCTCACAAGTTATTAACTGACTCTCGCTTTGGTCAAAGTTAGAGGCACTGATTACTAAAGCATTTTCACAAACAATTTAAATGTTCAAAGACACTGGCTCCAAACAATTACATTTCATTTGGTTCTTTTAAATTTGTTCACGTTTCTGTTGGTAACTTTTCAGGCTTTATTTTTGTTAGGTCTCAAAACCATGAGTCTGCTTGAGCTGTCTGCAGACACCTATTAGCTGCTTGCTATCCAAGGAGGGTTTCCATACAGACTGAAACAGACAGTGATCCTGCCGATGCATCTAAAACTTCTGTCTCTTTTTGTCCACTTTCAAAACCTCATGTCTCTCATGACATTCCCTGTAGCCCCTAAGGAGAAGTCATAACTAAATGAGCTCACTTGGTCCCAAAAAATCAAATGCATAAACAAAAAAAGGGAAATAAGGAATTAAACTGCTCAAGAGTAACTTGTCAAAGAAATTTATACTTTAGATTTTAAAAACTGTTTCTCTCGATTGGACCAAAAGGTAAGTGATTCTTCTCCCACCCAGAGTCCTGCCTCTAGGACCCAGGCGCAAGGACACAGCCAGTCCCCGGGAACCCCCACCCAACTCTGCCCCAGTTGCTGGCCAGCAGAAAAAAATCCTGCGGGAATCCCACCACCACCAAAACCACCCATTGGACCCTGCAATCTACAAGTTCCATGCCCTGCCTTGAACACCCATCCTCCTGTGACCCCAGTAACTTCCTGAGACACAGAAACCAAACCATCACCTCTCATTTGACCAAGAGCTCTCATTGGACCAAGAGTAACTTCCTGAGACAGGGAATCAGCCAGCCCTCATTGGACCAAGAGTGGCTTTCTGAGACATAGAATCTTCTAGCTCTCATTGGACCAAGAGAGGCTTCCTGAGACACAAAATCTATCAGCTGTGACTAGATCAAAAGCCCTGATAAGACCAAGAGTGGCTCCGTGAGCCACAGAATCAGCCAGCTTGAATTGACCCAAGAGAAGCTCCCTGAGACACAGAATTTGCCAGTTCCAATTAGATCAAGAGCTAAGATTGGACCCAGGGGGGCAATCTGAGACACAGACACAACAAGCACAGAGTGGACCAATAGCAACTCGCTCAGACACAAGCACGTCTTATACATATTAGAGGAGAAGATGGGCAGACATCAATGCAAAAATACATACAACAACATAAAGAGCAATATGGCATCACCAGAACCTAGCCCTCCTCCAACAGCAAGACCTGAACATCACAATGTAGAAGAAGCAGAAGAAAGCAACCTTAAAAATAGCTTCATGAAGAAGCTAGAGGCATTTCAAGAAAAAATGAAAATTCCCTTAAAGAAATTGAGAAAAGACAAACAAAAAATTGGAAGAAATCAATAAAGAAATTGAGAAAAAGACAAACAAAAAATTGGAAGAAATCAATAAAGAAATTGAGGAAAAGATAAATAAAAAATTGGAAGAAATCAATAAATCCCTTAAAGAAAGCCAAGAAAACCATGAAAAAGCAATTTCAGAATACCAGATCAAAGACAAGAAAAAATACATTCAACAAAATCATAGAAGAAATCTTTCCCAACTTAAAGAAGGAAATACCTATGAAGATACAAGAAGCTTATGAAACACCAAACAGACTAGACCCTCAAAAAAAGTCCCCTTGCCACATAATAATTAAACAACTAAACATACAGAATAAAGAAAGATTATTAAGAGCAGCAAAGGAAAAAGGCCAAGTGACTTATAAAGGCAAACCCATCAGAATAACACCCGATTTCTCAATGGAGACTTTGAAAGCCAGAAGGACCTGGACAGATATAATGCAGACACTAAGAGACCATGGATGCCAGCCTAGACTAATATACCCAGCAAAACTTTCAATCATTATAGACGGAGTGAACAAGACATTCCATGACAAAGCCAGATTTAAACAATACTTATCCACAAACCCAGCCCTACAGAAAGCACTAGAAGGAAAATTCCAACCTAAGGAAGTCAGATACACCCTCAAAAACACAGGCAATAGATAATATCACAGCAGTAAATCCCAAAGAAGACAAGCACACACACACACACACTAACACCAAAAAATAACAGAAATGAACAATCACTGGTCATTAATATCCTTTGATATCAAAGGACTTAATTCACCTATAAAAAGACACAGGCTATAAAAAACTAGAGGAAAGGACAAATAAAGCAGAAGAAAACAATAAAACCCTGGAAGAAAACAATAAAGCACTGAAAGAAAATCATGAAAAATTAATGAAACAGATGAAGGAAACAGTCCAAGACCTGAAAAGAGAAATAGAAAAAATGAAGAATACACAAACAGAGGGAATGCTGGAAATAGAAAATCTGAGTAAACAAATGGGAACTTCAGATGCAAGTATAATCAACAGAATGCAAGAGATGGAAGAGAGGATCTCTGGCATTGAGGATACAGTAGAAGAAATAGATTCATCAATCAAAGAAAACACTAAAGCCAACAAAGTCATGACCCAAAATGACCAAGAAATTTGGGACACCATGAAAAGACCAAACCTACAAATAATAGGGATAGAGGAAGGAGAAGGATACCAACTCAAAGGCACAGAAAATATATTCAACAAGATCATAGAAGAAAACTTTCCCAACTTAAAGAAGGAAATGCCTATGAAGATACAAGAAGCCTATAGAACACCAAACAGACTAGACCCTCAAAAAAAGTCCCCTCACCACATAATAATTAAACAACTAAACGTACAGAATAAAGAAAGAATATTAAGAGCAGCAAAGGAAAAAGGCCAAGTGACTTATAAAGGCAAACCCATCAGAATAACACCTGATTTCTCAATGGAGACTCTGAAAGCCAGAAGGACCTGGACAGATATAATGCAGACACTAAGAGTCCATGGATGCCAGCCTAGACTAATATACCCAGCAAAACTTTCAATCATCATAGACAGAGTGAACAAGACATTCCAAGACAAGGCCGGATTTAAACAATACTTATCCACAAACCCAGCCCTACAGAAAGCACTAGAGCGAGGCGGTGGTGGCGCACACCTTTAATCCCAGTACTCGGGAGGCAGAGCCAGGCAGATCTCTGTGAGTTCGAGGCCAGCCTGGTCTCCAAAGCGAGTTCCAGGAAAGGCGCAAAGCTACACAGAGAAACCCTGTCTCAAAAAACCAAAAAAAAAAAAAAAAAAAAAAAAAGAAAGAAAAAGAAAGCACTAGAAAGAAAATTACAACCTAAGGAAGTCAGATACACCCACAAAAACACAGGCAATAAATAACCCCACAGCAGTAAATCCCCAAGAGAAATACATACACACTACCACCAAAAGATAACAGGAATAAACAATCACTGGTCATTAATATTCCTTAATATCAATGGACTTAATTCACCTATAAAAAGACACAGGCTAACAGAATGTATACAAAAGCAGGACCCATCTTTCTGCTGCATACAAGAAACACACTTTAACTTCAAAGATAGACACTATCTCAGAGTAAAAGGCTGAGAAAAGTCTTTCCAATCAAATGGTCTTAAGAAGCAAGCTGGTCATTCCAACCTGGGTTCGACCCTCGTGAAGCCCTTGTGAGATCGTGCTGCTTGCAGTGCCCCGGGTTGAGCCTCGAGCATGTCCGGTGGCCCACCTGGGCAGGCACTGTGGTGCTGCTGACTCACAGGCCTCCTCTAGCTCCCCTTCACTGTCAGTGGACAGTCCCTGGAAAACTGTCATAACAGAGCCTCAAAGAAGGCTCAAGCTCATGAGTTCTTTGCCTTTCTCCTCTGTTCTGCTTTTCCCAAACAAACCTCAGTGCCTCAGATTTTTGTAAAGAGTCTTGAGGATTTGCAAGTTGGAGTTAATTTGTTGGCAGCTAAATACACGCTGTGCAGAGATTTATTCCACCTTTCCTTTGTCTCCATATATAAACTACTTAACGAATATCTATTAATTATATGCAGTAAAGGTAATGAATAATATGTTTCTTGGTTATCCTTGTTTACTCCAAGATTTTGATGCTCACCTGGAGGGGTGATGTACATCTTTAATCCCAGCACTCAGGAGGGAGAGACAAGAGGATCTCTTTGAGTTCAAGGCCAACCTGGTCTACATAATGAGTTCCAGAACATCCAGGACAACATAAAGAGACTCTGTCTCAAAACAAAACAAAAAAAAAACAGCAAGCTGGTGTAGCTATCCTAATATCCAGCAAAATAGACTTCAAACTAAAATCAATCAAAAGAGATCAAGAAGGACATTATATACTCATCACAGGAAAGATCCACCAAGATGAAGTTTCAATTCTGAACATTTATGCCCCAAACACAAGGGCACCAACATATGTAAAAGAAATATTACTAAGGCTTAAATCACACATAAAACCCCACACATTAATAGTGGGAGACTTCAACACTCCACTTTTACCACTGGACAGATCTGCCAGATCGAAACTTAACAAACAAATAAGGGACTTAACTGATGTTATGACATAAAGGAACTTAATCGATATCTACAGAACATTCCACCCTAACAAAAAAGAATATACCTTCTTCTCAGCACCCCATAGAACCTTCTGTAAAATCGACCACATACTCGGTCATAAAGTAAATCTTAACAGGTACAAAAAAAAATTGGAATAACCTCCTGTATTCTATCAGACCACCATGAGTTAAAGTTAGATTTCAACAACAAAAATTACAGAAAGCCTACGATCTCATGGAAACTGAATAATGGTGTAGATGTAACCAACCTTCTTATTAAATAAGAAACACAGAACCAATGCAAAGAAGAAAGCCAAGAGGTCAGAGCTAAGAGCTAAAACCTTACCCTTCCTCCTGCAGTGGTCCTACCTCTCTGAACCAGAGCTACCCCTGTGTTAAAATCTTTATATAGAGTTCCTGTTCTGCCTTCTCATTGGTTGTAAACCCAACCACATGACCGCCTCGTCACGGCCTGTCTGTATAGGCCTCCAGGTTTTCCATGATTGGTATTGAGATTAAAGGCATGTGTATCCAATAATGGCTGTATCCCTGAACACACAGAGACTTACCCAGCTCTGCCTACCAAGTGCTGGGATTACAAGCGTACGCCACCACTGCCCTGCTTTCCTATGGCTTGCTAATAGCTCTGACCCCCGGGCAACTTTATTTATTAACATACAAATAACATTTTAATACAAATAAAATATCACCATATAATGGTCAACTGAATCACCAATGGGTCAAGGAAGAAATAAAGAAAGAAATTAAAGACTTCCTAGAGATCAATGAAAATGAATGTACTACATACTCAAACTTATGGGACACTATGAAAGCAGTGCTAAGAGGGAAATTCATAGCACTAAATTCCCACATAAAGAAGTCTGTTAAGTCACACTAGTGACTTAACAGAACACCTGAAAGCTCTAGAACAAAAAGAAGTAAAGTCACCCAGGAGAAACAGATGTCAGCAAATAATCAAATTGAGAGGTGAAATCAATAAAACAGAAACAAAGAGAACAATACAAAGAATCAATGAAATCAAGAGTTGGTTCTTTGAGAAAATCAACAAGATAGACAAGCCCTTATCCAGACTAACCAAAAGGCAGAGAGAGAGCATCCAAATTAACAAAATCAGAAATGAAAAGGGAGACATAACAACAGACAACGAGGAAATCCAGAGAATCATCAGGTCATACTTCAAAAACCTGCACTCCACAAAATTGGAAAATCTAAAATAAATGGATAATTTTCTGGATAGGTACCCCATATCAAAGTTAAATCAAGACCAGATAAACTATTTAAATACACCAATAACCCTAACGAAATAGAAACAGTCATTAAAAGTCTCCCAACCAAAAAAAGCCCAGGACCAGATGGTTCCAACGCAGAATTCTACCAGATCTTCAAAGAAGAGTTAATACCAATACTCTTCAAATTGTTCCACACAATAGAAACAGAAGGAACAATACCACACTCCTTCTATGAGGCTACAGTTACTCTGATTCCCAAGCCAAACAAAGATGCAACAAAGAAAGAGAATAACAGACCAATCTCCCTCATGAACATTGATGCAAAATTACTCAATAAAATATTGGCAAACAGATTCCAAGAACACATCAAAAAAATTATCCACCATGATCAAGTAGGCTTCATCCCAGCCATAACAAGGTTGGTTCAACATACGAAAGTCTGTCAATGTAATACACCATATAAACAAACTGAAAGAAAAAAACCCACATGATCATTTCATTAGATGCTGAAAAGGCATTGACAAAATCCAACACCCCTTCATGATAAAGGTCTTGGAGAGATCCGGAATACAGGGAACATACCTAAACATAATAAAGGCAATTTACAGCAAGCCAACAGCCAACATCAAATTAAATGGAGAGACACTCAAAGCGATTCCACTAAAAACAGGAACAAAACAAGGCTATCCGCTGTCCCCATATTTATTCGATATAGTACTTGAAGTTCTAGCTAGAGCAATAAGACAACAAAAGGAAAGCAAGGGGATACAAATTGGAAAGGAAGAAAGCAAACTTTCACTATTTGCAGATGATATGATTGTAGCATGAATCCTAAAGGGTCTTATTAATAAAAACAAACCCAGTGCCAGTTACTCAGGTGAATGCTGGAAGATCAGAGAAGCAGAAAAAGCCACAGCCACCTCACCTCACGAATTCCTCAGCTGATCCTGTTTCTTCAGACTGGAAGCCTCTGAATCCTTATCCAAATGGATCTCAAAAGCTGAACTGCTTCTCAAAAGCCTGAAAGCTTAACCAGCCTAGTTCCTGGTTTTCACACCTTATATACCGTTCTGCTTTCTGCCATTACTTCCTGAGATTAAAGGCTCTTGTTACCATGCCTGGCTGTTTCCAGTGTGGCCTTGAACTCACAGAGATCCAGAGATCCTGACGGATCTCTGCCTCTGGAATGCTAGGATTAAAGGCGTGTGTCACAATTTTCTGGCCTCTATATCTAGTGGCTGTTTTGTTCTCTGACCCCAGGTAAGTTTATTAGGGTACACAAGATTTTGGGGAACACACATATGATAGTATACATAAGTGACCCCAAAAATTCGACCAAGGAACTCCTACAGCTGATAAACACCTTCAGTAATGTGGCAGGACACAAGATTAACTCAAAAAAATCAGTAGCCTTCCTATATACAAATGATAAACTGGCTGAGAAAGAAGTCAGAGAAACATCACCCTTTATAATAGCCACAAATAATACAAAATACCTTGGGGTAACTCTAACTAGACAATTTAAGGACCTGTATGACAAGAACTTTAAGTCTCTGAAGAAAGAAACTGAAGAAGATATCAGAAAATGGAAAGATCTCCCATGCTCATGGATAGGTAGGATTAACACAGTAAAAGGCAATCTTACCAAAAGCAATCTACAGATTCAATGCAATCCCCATCAAAATACCAACACAATTCTTCACAGACCTGGGAAGAGCAATACTCAACTTCATTTGGAAAAAAAAAACAGGAGAGCTAAAAGAATCCTTTACAATAAAGCAAAATCTGGAGGCATCATGATCCCTGACTTCAAGCTCTACTATAGAGCTACAGTAATAAAAACAGCTTAGTACTGGCATAAAAACTGACATGTGGACCAATGGAATCAAATTGAAGACCCTGACATTAATCCACATACCTATGAACACCTAATTTTGGACAAAGAAGCCAAAAGTGTACAATGGAAAAAAGAAAGCATCTTCAACAAATGGTGCTGGCATAACTGGATGTCAACATGTAGAAGATTGCAAATAGATCCATATCTGTCACCGTGCACAAAACATTAAGTCCAAGTAGATCCAAGACCTCAACATAAATCCAATTACTCTGAACCTGGTAGAAGAGAAAGTAGAAAGTAGTCTTGAATGCATTGGCACCGGAGATCGCTTCCTAAATATAACACCAGTAGCACAGACACTAAGAGCAACAATTAATAAATGGGACCTCTTGAAACTGAGAAGCTTCTGTAAGGCAAAGGATATGGTAAATACGACAAAATGACAGCCTACAGACCTGGAAAAGATCTTCACCAATGCCACATCTGACAGAGGGCTGATCTCCAGAATATATAAAGAACTCAAGAAACTAGACATCAAAATACCTAACAGTCCAATTAAAAAATGGGCTACAGAGCTAAACAGAGAATTCTCAACAGAAGAATCTCAAATGGCCAAAAGACATTTAAGGAATTGCTCAACATCCTTAGTCATCAGGGAAATGTAAATCAAAATGACTCTGAGATACCATCTTACACCTGTCAGAATGGCTATGATCAAAAACACTGAAAACAGCTTATGTTGGAGAAGATTCAGAGCAAGGGGAGCACTCCTACACTGTTGGTGGGAATGCAAACTTGTACAACTGTAGATGAACAGTCTTATTAAATAAGAAACACAGAGCCAAATGCAGAGTCAATAGCCCAAGAGGTCAGAGCAGTAGCTAAGAGCTGAGATTAAAAACCTTACCCTTCACTGCCGCTGCTGTCCTTCCTCTCTGCAAGAGGCCTACTTCCTGTGTGTTTGTCCTTTTTATTGACTTTCTGTTCTGCCTTCTCATTGGTTGTAAACCCAACCACATGACCTCCTCGTCACTGCCCGTCTATACAGACCTCCAGGTCTTCTATAGTTGGTATTGAGATTAAAGGCGTGTGTCTCCATGCTGGCTATATTCTTGAACACACAAAGATCTGCCTAGCTCTGCCTCCCAAGTGCTGGGAATAAAGGTGTGCGCTGCCGCCGCCGCCGCCGCCGCCGTCGCCGCCGCCGCCGCCGCCACCGCCACCGCCACCGCCGCAGCCGCCACCGACGCCGATGCCCGGCTTCTGCTATGGCTTGCTATTAGCTCTGATCCTCAGGCAGCTTTATTTATTAACATACAAATAAAATCACATTTCAGTACAAATAAAATATCACCATATACAACCACTTTTGAAATCAGTATGGCAGTTTCTCAGAAAATTGGGAATAAGCCTTCCTCAAGATCCAGCTACACCACTCTTGGGCATATACTGTGGTGATATTTTATTTGTGATGAAATGTGGTATTTTATTTGTATGTTAATAAATAAAGCATAACTGGAGATCAGAGGTCAAATAGCCATAAAGCAGAAGTCTGGCTGTGGTAGCACACGCCTTTAATCCAATCACATGGCAGGCAGAGTCTCTGTGTGGTCAAGGACACAGTCTTTAATCCCAGTACCAACCATAGAGACCTGGAGGTCTGTATAGACAAGCAGTGAGAGGAATTCATGTGGCTGGGCTTAGAGCCAATGAGAAGGCAGAACAGAAAGGCAATAAAAACGTTAAGTCAGGCAGGAAAAAACTCTCTGGGGAAGCGACTGCTGGTGGTAAGCTAAAGCTAGTCAGGCTATTGCTCTGATCTCTTTGGCTATTTCCTCTGTATTTGGCTCTGTGTTTCTTATTTACTAAGACTGTTTAGAATTTCGTCTACAATATACCCAAGGAATGCTCAATCATACCACAAGGACACATGCTCAACTATGTTCATAGCACCATTATTTGTAATAGCCAGAACCTGGAAACAACCTAGATGCCCCTCAACCGAAGAATGGATAAAGAAAATGTGGTATATATACACAATGGAGTATTACTCAGCAGTAAGAATATGGGGTACATATACACAATGGAGTACTACTCAGCAGAGAAAAACAATGACATCATGAGGTTTGCAGGCAAATGGATGGAACTAGAAAATATCCTGATTGAGTAACCCAGACTCAGAAAGACAAACATGGTATGTACTCACTCATAAGTGGATACTAGATGAAAGCAAAGGATAGCCAGACTGCAACCCACAGCTCCAGGGAGGCTAGCTAGTAAGGAGGACCCTAGGAAAGACACAGGGATTGCCCAACTATGGAGAAATGGATGAGATCAACATGAGCAAACTGGGGGTGAGGGGGAGTAATGGAGGGCAAGGGATGGGGAATGAGAGATTAGGGGAGCGGGAGGTTCGAGCTTGAACAGGAACAGAGTCGGAGAACAAGGAAAGAGATACCATGATAAATGAAGGCACCATGGGAATAGGGAAAGCAGAGTGCTAGGGTGGTTTCCAGGAATCCACAAAGATGACTCCACCATAGACTACTGGCAATGGTCGAGAGGATGCCTGAGCTGACCTACTCTGGTGATCAGATGGCTGAATACCCTAACTGTCATCATAGAACCCTCATCCAGTGACTGATGGAAGCAGATGCAGAGATCCACAGCTGGGTCCCAGGTGGAACTCCAGGAGTCCCAATCAATGAGAGAGAGGAAGAATTCTATGAGCAAGAGATATCGAGACCATGATTTGAAAAAGTAGAGAGACAACTAGCCAAACTAGTGGAAACACATGAACTGTGGACCAATAGCTGAGGAGCCCCCATGGTACTGGACTAGGCCCTGTGGATAAGTGAGACAGTTGATTAGCTTGAACTATTTAGGAGGCCCCTAGGCAGTGGGATTGGGACCTGTCCCTAGTGCATGAGCCAACTTTTTGGAGCCTAGTGCCTATAGTGAGACACTTTGTGCAGCCTTGGTGCAGGGAGGAGGGGCTTGGACCTGCCTCAACTGAATGTACCAGGCTCTGCTGACTCCCCATGGGAGACCTTGCCTTAGAGGAGGTGGGAATGGGGGATGGGTTAGAGGGGGAGGCTGGGGCTTGGGAGGAGGGAGGACAGGGGAATCTGTGGTTTATATGTAAAATGAATAGAAAATCTCTTAACAATAAAAAAACACAGTCAATATATAAACTTGAAAATAGTAAAATAGGTAATAGAATTTGACCACTGTCTAATAACTATTAACATTCTGGTGACCACACTAATTTGCTTACTTTATGGGTAACCACAGACAAACAAGATTTAGAGAAATGAGTTTATGGGGGATATTTGTTTTCACTGCTCACTAGTAATTATGTTGGTATAACTGCATATTGTTTCTCATGGTCTCCCCTGGTCAATTGATAATGAGAATTCATCTGTTTTCCTGTACTTTTCATATGTAACCATTTATAAAAATCATTAAAAAAACTGTTTCAATTTTGTCCTGACTGTAGATGAATTTCTAAACTCTCTTATTAAATAAGAAACACAGAGCCAAATATAGGGGTGAAAGACTTAGAGATCAGGGAAATAGTGATAGCCACCAACCTTACCACTCCAGGCCTGCAGCTACCCAAAGTGAGCTACTTCCCATGCCTTTATTGCCTCGCTGTTCTGCCCTCTCATTGGCTCTTAGTCCAGCTACCTCACTTCCTTGTCACTGCCTGTCTGTACAGACCTCCAGGTCTCTATGTTTGGTACTCGGATTAAAGGTGGGTGTCACCATGCTTGGCTGTTACCTAGTGTGTCCTTGAACACACACAGACCCTGCCTGCCATGTGATCGGATTAAGGGCATGTACTCCCACTGCCTGACTTCTAAGTTTACTTAAAAATGGCTGGCCTTTTCTACCTTGATCTCCAGGCTTGCTTTATTTATTAACATACAAATAAAATATCACCACATTTCAGCACAAATAAAATACCACCACACCTGATAGCTACAGAAAAACATCACAAGAAGCAGAATTTTTATCCAAACTCATGATTTTCTATAAACTCCCATAAGGACATAACCAAGGTCTGAATCTAGTTCCCTTTATAACACAGAACCTAGGCTCCACATGTGAGCTTTCTGCTATAGGCTTTTTCTGGATTCTAGCAAAATTGGCAAAGCCATACTGGGCACCGGCACCAGAGGACAACAGTCTGACTGCCTCTGCATTCAAAGAATATGGAGAAGATTGATTGCCAAGAAAAAGCTGCTTATGTCACCGTGATACTGCAAATCAGAAGTAGATGTTGAGGCCCTGATAGTCTGCAGTTCTTTCTCGGGCATAAACTCTGTCCCAGATGTGGCTGAAAGATTTACCAGAGAAAACTGCAGGCGCAAGACAAAGCCTAAGAGGAATGTCCTCTAGGACAAAACAAGGCCAGGAGGGCAGGGAAGCTCAGAAGGAAGAACTCAGACAAGACGGTCAAGATGCTGCTTGATCAAGTTCTGCTTGCGGTGTTATCCCCAGTAGCTAGCTAAACAATATATAAACAATATACAAAGTTGTTCATTCTTGAAGTGAACGCAGAGTATTGTGTTTCTGATATTATCCTCCTTTCCAGGTCCCGCAGAGTATTGTGTTTCTGATATTATCCTCCTTTCCAGGTCCCTGTGACAGCCGCAGCTGTGCTGGCCACAGCATTTCTCCATATTCTATGACTCAGATATGTGGTTTCTTCAGCAATAAGGTCTTAACTTTCAAGTTCCGAAGGGTAACTAAGAACACTGGGAAGAGCCTGTAATGTTTGAGAGTCTTTGGAATCTCACTAGCTAACAACTCAAAGAAATAACCTATTCCTGGGACTGGGCATTTTATTTGTTATTCTGTGGTGTCTGTGGGGTGGGGGACAATGTTGTCCCATTATGGAATAACTCCATTATTCCACTCTTTTTTTTATACAGTGTTCTACCTGCATGTATGCCTTCACAACAGAAGAGGGCACCAGACCTTATTATAGATGGCTGTGAGCCACAATGTGGTTGCTGGGAATTGAACTCAGGACCTCTGGAAGAGCAGTCAGTGCTCTTAACCTCTGAGCCATCTCTCCAACCCCCTACTCTACTCTTTTTATATGTGCATGTGTATGTATAGATACATTTTAGGAAGACTCTATACTAGTGTTATTTATCCCATCCAGTTTCCCTCTTCTACCCTGCTCTCCCTTCCTCCCACTATAGTTTATCCTTTCCTGTTCCATAATCCTATTTTACCTTTATACCTATTCATTCTATCCCTCCTACCTTAGTAATTTCTTGACCACCATGGGTATTCAAAATAAAACTCACATGTCTAAATATTCAATGCTAACATCCACCAATGATAGAAAATGTTTGTATTTTTTATTTTCAGAACTGTCCATTCACTTCATTATGCCTCATTTTTTGTGCTTAGATTCTAAAGTACTTTCTATAATCTAGATATTAATGTTCTGTCTGATAAGCAGTTGGTAAAGATTTTTTTCTCTCATAAGGTAGGCTTTTTTCACTCTCGTGATTATATATTTTGTTATGAAGAAAATTTGGGGTTTTAAATAATATATATGTAGTGTGAATTTTAAGAGGATAATTTATACCACTTAATAACTTTTCAGAAGCTACACTTCTTGAATACCATAATTCTATAGAAAATTCACTGGAAAACACTTTAGTCTACCCAGTATAGAATCCAAACGATCATGTAACATTTTTTACAAAATGGCATAGCTTTGTGCCACCTCTCTTTTCTCTACTGAGCAGACTCTAATCACTTTGAAGTCTCTTAAGAAAAAATACTATCCCATTTTCATGTTTTCTGTCTGTTTAGATTTTCCCTATTATCGCTCATTTTGTGCCTGTTTTACTCAACATGTTCTCCCAAGGGTGATATGTACTGCAGTACTGAGAATGAGGATTCTGCACTATTGGTGAGTTCAAAAATACAACTGTTACTATTTCTAGGTATTTCTATGCTGTGCTCTCCTTCTCCTAAAAAAAAAAAATCATAATAATATTAGACTCATTTCAAAGATATTGAATGTAAAACAAGTATCACACTGCTTCAAATGTAGAGTTTCAGTGAATGATAGTTCTTAGAATTGTCATCTATGCACAATTAGCATTTATTATCAGAAACCCTAAAGTTACTGTACAACAAAATAAGAGGGGACAGAGAGCTTGTAAGAGCCAGAGGTCAAGGAGCAGTGTTGCAAAATAGTGTCTTCCGGGCATGACAGAGCTGTTTTACTCATGAGCTCATAATAGCTGTGGTTGCCTGCCTAAGACCTGGAAAAAATTAAGCCAGTCAACATCCCATCATAAATAGAGGAGGGACTTATGAAGGCCCACTCCTAGTTGAGGAACTCTTGGCAGCTGATTGCTGTTGGGCAAGGAGGAGTCATTCTTCTTTGGGGGTTTGACCCCTGGAAGTTTGCCCATGCACCAATAAACAACCATATACTGTATACATAGGAGCAACGCTAAATGAACTCAGTGGATGATAAAGGGGAAAAAAAAGAATATGAGGTTGGAATGGGGATACAGGAGGGTCTGAAATAAATTAGAAGAATGTTGAGTAGGAGTAAACATATCAAAATACATGGTATACATATGTGAAATTTTCTAAGACTAGATAAATGAAATACTTTTTTCAAAATACAATAGTTATAAATTGCCTTATAGTGAACCTACCAAAAATGTTTTCAACATTCTTATCTGTCAGAAAAATATGCAAATTAAATCTGCTTTAATCTCACTCAATACAGGGGACTATAAGAGCTGAAAAGGTATTCTTAAAAGAAGGTTGGGAGATTAAGGCTGATCAGGAGAAGACCCACACCTCCACCTGAGGCTCTCCACCCTGGGCAGGGAGCAGAAAACATGGGCTGGCCCTGGGCAGTTGGGCACTATTATGGTGAGCAAATATATGGTAGAGTATGGAAGAGAGACAGAATGGTTCATGTCCTGTGGAGAGAGGCAGATCTGAAGAGGTGAAGGCAGTGAGGAGCTAGCTAAGGCAGGTGGCCTGCTTGCCACCTGGGGCCATGGTGATGTACACATCTGGGCTGCTGCCAAGGGCTGTGTCTGGGTCTGTGGCCCTGCGCCATCCACAGTCTGTGTTAATGTCCTTGGCTCCTGTTACCACCAAAAGCCATGATGATAGAGCTGCACAGAGTTGGCCCTGAACCTCACTGGCTGCAACATGAGGAAAAACTGGCCCTGCCCCTCATGGGCTGCAGCATGACAGAGCTGACCCTGTTGGATGGGGTGTAGAAGAGCTGGCCTTGAGGACATGAGAGTGGGAGAACCGGTCCGGCCCCCCTTTGTCTGCCATGTGGTGGCATGGGCGAAGGAAAGATGCCTTCCCACCCTTGCCCCTTACCACCTGCAGCAACCGGGAGAGCTAACCCAGCCAGCCTCTCACCAACTGCAGCTCTAGGGAGAGTGGGCCCTGCGTCTTGACCGGGCAGCACAGTGGAGCTGACCCTGATGACAAGGATGCTGGTGAGCCAGACCTAGGAACCTGAGCATGGGAGATCTGGCCCTGCCCGCCTCTTATCTACCATACAGTGGCAGAAGCAAGTGGGATATGCCCTCCCCACACACACCTCCTCACCACCTGTGGCAGGGGGGATAGCTAGCCCTGAGGTCATGAAAATAGGAGAGCTGGCCATGCCCTTCACAGGCTGTAGCACTGGAGAAAGCAGGCCCTGTGTCTTACCTAGGCAGCACAGTAGAGCTGACCCTGCTGGAGAGGACATGAGTGAGCTTAGGGCATGAGCACAGGAGAGCTGACCCCACTACTCTACTGTCTTGCATCTGTGTGTGCTGGGGAGAGATGTCTCCCCTTGCCCCTTGCTCTTCACCCCTCACCCCTCACCCACAGCAGGCGGGAGAGCTGGCCCTAAGGTCACAAGAGTGAGAGAGTGGGTCCTGCCTCTCACCAGCTGCAGCAGGAGAGTGGCCCTTGCACCTCACCTGGCAACACAGCAGAGCTGGCCCTGGTGCTGTAGGTGTGGGTAAACCACCCTGTAGGGTATGAGAGCAAACCCTTGTTGCTTAGTGCTTAGGGTGAGCTAGTGGGGAGACGCTGGAGAGCTCACCCTGGTGTTGAGGATGAGGGAGAGCTAGAGGGCTGACCAACCCAGCTACCATGAAGGACCAGAACCAGGGCTATGAGTTGGCCCACCTCAACATCCACCCCATCTAGGATCTCCTGGAGCACATGAAGGGACAGGTCCTGCAGACCCAAAGCTGCAGGATCTCCACGACACAGGGCAACAGCAGGATATCCAAAAGGAGTCCTAGTGAGGGCCCAGCACAGATAGTGTAACAGAAGCCAGAGGCCTTGAGCCAGATCGATGACTCTTTGCAATGAACACTTGCAAGTAAAGATATATGGACTAAAGGGTTTACTGCATGACTGTGACACACTACAGCTTCCATAACAAGATTTTTTTTTATTTTGTTTTATCTTGTAGGGGAGGTTGGAAGGGCAGAGGGTAGATTCGAAGGGATGGGGAGATGAGTGGGACCGAGATGCATGATGTGAAATTCACAAAGAATGAATAAAAAGTTATATCAGAAAGAGGAGGGGAGAGAGAGAAAAGGTTGGGTAAGGGGAAGAAAAAGAATGAAAAAAGACTAGAATACAGGTGACATGAAATCAGAAGGGCTAGTGAGACAGGAAGGGGACCAACAGGAAGCAGGCTGTCAGGGGAGGGAAATGTGGGAAGAAGATCAACAAAAACAAATTGGATCTGAAAATCTCATAATGAAATTCATTATGCCATATATTAATCTTTTAAAAACAATTTTTAAAAATGACCTTATTCATAACCTAAGTTCATTTATCTTGTTTCTTCCTCAGAACCTAATAAATTGGCAGTCTCATGTATCATTTTTAGAAGTTACTAACTTTAAAAAAGTACATATTAAGAACTTGTTTGAAAGAATGATTCAATATTTATAATGAGTCTTATTTCATTGAGTCCATTATCAAAGCCCTGAAATTTTTGATTTTTCATAATGCTTGTATCTCTGCACACAGTCAATTTCAGGTAACCATGGCAACTCTTGCAAGCCTGAGTAGGAAGTGGGATGCCTTCAATGTCTGCGACAGAATTTCTGTTTAGAATTAAATAAGTTTAAAAAAAAAGAAATTAGAAAACAGGGCCAAGCGTGACACTAAAAGTTTGGCCCACTCACTTATAGCAGTAATAGAATGGAAAGACACATGGAAATAAAATGTTTGTAATATATTTTGCCATGGAAACTGAATTTTTAATATATTATTTATAGTTCAGTAAATAAGAGAAATTCCCCAGTAGAAAAAAGTTCCCCTTCCTTAATGTTTATCACCATTAGTAATCAAAGCATTGTTACTAATCCATTAATAAGGTATGTATTTGCCTATCAGACTGACAGACATTTATTCAACTGATAATATACCTTATTAGCTAAAGTAAAATAAATATGTAAGGAAATATGCAAATATGATATGAGATTGTGCCGTTTTATAAATAATTTTACGAAATGGAAGGTTTTTAAATTGCAGAATAGCTTTTTTGTTTCTTTTTATATAATTTTATTTAATATTTATTTTAAAATAAATATTTAAACATACTTGATTTGTGTTACAAATTTATATGTTATGGGTTATGATGCCATTTGGAACATATTTTTAGTGATGTAATATTTTTATTATTTCTTTGAGAATTCCATATAATTTTCTTTTTTTAATTTTTATTTAAAAGAGTTTTTTTCCATTTTACATACCAACCACAGTTCCCTCTCCCTCCCCTCTTCCCGCTCACACCCCACCTTCCCCCCACCACACCCCCCACCCACTCCCCAGAGAGGGTAAGGCCTCCACGGGGGAGTCAACAAAGCCTGGCATATCAAGTTGAGGCAGGACCAAGCCCCTCCCCACTGTATCGAGACTGAGCAAGGTATCCTACCCTAGGGAGTAGGCACCAAAAAGCCAGTTCATGTACCAGGGGTAAATCCTGGTCCCCCACAGACTGCCAAAGCCACATAACTGTCACCCACATTCAGGGGACCTAGTTCGGTCCCATGCAAGGTTCCCCAGCTGTCAGTCCAGAATCAGTGAGCTCCAACTAGCTCGGGCCAGCTGTCTCTGTAGATTTCCCCATCATAATCTGACCGCACCCCCTTGCTCATATAATCCCTCCTCCCTCTCTTCGAATGGACTCCAGGAGCTCAGCCTGTTGCTTGGCTGTGGATCTCTACATCTGCTCCCATCAGTTACTGGATGAAGGTTCTATGATGACAGTTAGGGTAGTCACCAATCTGATTACAGGAGAAGGCAAGTTCAGGAACCCTCTCCACTATTGCTTGGAGTCTTAGCTGGATTCATCCTTATGGGAATTTCCCTAGCACTAGGTTTCTCCCTAACCCCATTCAGAATAGCCTTTTTTTTTAAACAAGGCCTTCCTCCATAGACTGGGCTGACTTAGAATGCTGTGAACTACATGAGCAAACTGGACGTGGGGGGGGGGGGTAATGAAGGGCAAGGGTCGAGGGAAAAAGAGCTTAGGGGAGCGGGAGATACCAGCTGGATCAAGAACAGAGAGGGAGAACAAGGAATAAGTGACCATGATAAATGAAGACCCCAGGGGAATAGGAAGAAGCAAAGTGCTAGAGAGGTCCCCAGAAATCCACAAAGATACCTCCACAATAGACCACTGGCAATGGTCGAGAGAAAGCCCGAACTGACCTACTCTGGTGATCTGGATGGCCAAACACCCTAACTGTCGTGGTAGAACTCTCATCCAATGACTGATGGAAGTGGATGCAGAGATCCATGGCCAGGCCCCAGGTGGAGCTCCAGGAGTCCAATCGGCGAGAAAGAGGGATTGTATGAGTGAGAATTGTTGAGACCATGATTGGAAAAAGCACAGGAACAAATAGCCAAACTAGTGGAAACATATGAACTATAAACCAATAGCTGAGAGAAGCCCCCAACTGGATCAAGCCCTCTGGATAAGTGAGACAGTTGATTAGCTTGAACTGTTTGGGAGGCACCCAGGCAGTGGGACCAGGACCTGTGTTTAGTGCATGAGCTGGCTGTTTGGAACCTGGGGCCTAAGCAGGGACACTTTGCTCAGCCTGGGAGGAGGTGACTGTATGGTGATATTTTATTTGTATTAAAATGTTATTTGTATGTTAATAAATAAAGTTGCCCGGGGGTCAGAGCTATTAGCAAGCCATAGGAAAGCAGGGCAGTGGTGGCGTACGCTTGTAATTCCAGCACTTGGTAGGCAGAGCTGGGTAAGTCTCTGTGTGTTCAGGGATACAGCCATTATTGGATACACATGCCTTTAATCTTAATACCAATCATGGAAAACCTGGAGGCCTATACAGACAGGCTGTGAGGAGGCGGTCATGTGGTTGGGTTTACAACCAATGAGAAGGCAGGACAGGAACTCTCTATAAAGACTTTAACACAGGGGTAGCTCTGGTTCGGAGAGGTAGGACCACCGCAGGAGGAAGGGTAAGGTTTTAGCTCTTAGCTCTGACCTCTTGGCTTTCTTCTTTGCATTGGTTCTGTGTTTCTTATTTAATAAGAAGGTTGGATACATCTACATTTGGCGCCCAACGTGACAAGAATTCATTAAAAACCACTTGGCTTGGCTTGGCGGCAGGTCCAGTTTCCGGCCTGGGCGGCCCGGCTGCCTAGCTTGGGCCCAGGCCTGACTGACCAGCAGCTGGAGCTACTTGCAACTGCTACAAATAACTCAGGCCTGCCCTGCTGAACAGGGCCCCTGCCTGTAAAGCCAAGGCTTGACTCGGCTCAAGCAGCTACGCTTTCTCTCTCTCTCTCTCTCTCTCTCTCTCTCTCTCTCTCTCTCTCTCTCTCTCTCTCTCTGGATTCACACCTCGAACACCAGGTGGCTGTGAAATTCCCTGGGATTCTACTGTTCTACCCAGACTTGGATTCTACTGTTCTACCCAGACTTGGTAAGTCAATTAACATATCTATTTAAAAGAGAATTTTTTTTTACATTAAAAAAAAATGAGCTTTATGTGTACATTGGAAGAAAATTGGGCTTTGTTTGAAATTTTAGGCACTCTGACAATGGAACAACTATATGAAAAGATTAATATTGATCGAATTATTCAGTTTATTACTTTTCTTATCCTCATTTTACTATTTAAAAAGATCGTCAACTTAAGTGCCAGGATAACAGTCTTAGAAAAACTTGTTAAACTGGTAAAAATGAATTATAGAGAAATTCAAATTCAGACAGAAGAAATAGTGAAGTTGTTTCAAAATTGGATCATAAGGTTACAGAAAGAAAGCCAGTTTTCACACAATCACCCTTAATTTATCCAGTAGCCGTACAGCAGCTACCTGATGAAGAGAATGAACAAAATACTTGGGTTCCAGTTGAAATGTTAGACTTACGAAGATTTAAGGAGGCAATAGCATCTTATGGCATGCACTCCCCATATGTAAAGCAAATGTTAAACACCTGGTCAACTTGTAATAGGATTCTACCAAAGGACTGGCGGGAATTGGCACAGGCTGTTCTTGAACCCGGACAAAATCTCCAGTGGAAAATGTGGTTTAGTAATGAGGCTAAAAATATACAAAAGACAATGGAGGGATAGCGGAATACAAGTCTGCCAGGATCAGCTTATTGGAGAAGGCCAATATGCTTCAGTACAAACACAATGTTCATATGATGTCCAAACCCTAGTTCTATGTCGAACGGCAGCTTTGAATGCATGGGACAGAGTTGAAGAACCAGGAAAAAAAACTGAGTCATTTACAAAGGTTATACAGGGCCCCAAAGAATCTTTCACAGATTTCTTACAAAGATTGACTTCAGCAGTACAAAAAAATGGTCCCGAATTCAGAGGCTAGTCAGATAATAATTGAATCTTTAGCCTTTGAGAATGCAAATGCAGCGTGCAAAAGAATAATCAGGCCGTTAAAGGCAAGATCTGCACCTTTGGAAGATTGGATTAGAGATACAGTTAATGTAGAGGCTTATGACCATGATGATATGTGGGTAGGAAAAGCAATTTCAAAAGGTTTGAGCAATGTTAGATGTTTTGGATGTGGAAAGCAAGGACATTTGAAAAGGGATTGTAAACAGGTCATTCCTAGAAATAATGTTTCTTCAAGGAACACTGGCAACAGAATGCCCCTTCCTTCTGGAGTATGCAGAAGGTGTGGTAAGGGAAAACACTGGACCAACGAATGTAGATCAACAAGGGACAGACAGGGTAACCCTCTGCCTCGAGCTTCGGGAAACTCCCAGAGGGGCCTCAGGCAGGCCCCCACAGTAAATCCAGTTCAAACCTTTCCTGCAGTTGTAGAGGAAACCCCTACTCAAAGCAACTAAATAACCAAATGTCCATTGGAATAAATCATGTTAGTTGAGATGATGAAACAGAGAAAATAGGAAATACAGGAAAAAACATAAAGAAAATTTTTTGGCAAACTTCTATTAATGAACAAAGACCAAAACTAACAATAAAAATAAATGGTGTTTTGTTGTCTGGTTTGGTAGACACAGGTGCTGACATTACCATAATTGCACCAGAATATTGGCATCCAACTTGGCCTCTTCAGGAGGTAAACATTCAACTCTTAGGAATTGGGACATTATCTAGAGTGAAACAAAGTGTAAGATGGCTTGAATGTATAGGTCCAGAAGGACAGAAAGGAAAATTAAAACCATATATGGCTAACATAGCTATGAACCTGTGGGGTCGAGACTTGTTACAACAATGGAATACTCAGATTAATATCCCTCCAATCTCAGAAACAAATCATAAATTAGTACATGTTTCTGAGAGAAATATTAAAAGATATTATTCTAATGAGTGCTCACCAGCCATCCATGTCATACAAGAACAGGGCACAACAACTGATAAACTTCCAAAAACATTAACAGCTCTACCTTTAAAATGGTCAACAGACAAGCCTGTATGGGTTCAGCAATGGCCTTTAACAACAGAGAAACTCCAGGCTTTACAAGAGCTGGTGGAAGAACAGTTAAATGCTCATCATATTGAAGAATCAACCAGCCCTTGGAATTCTCCTGTATTTGTTATAAAAAAAAATCTGGTAAATGGAGAATGGTAACAGACCTTAGAGCAATTAACAAAGTAATTCAGCCAATGGGCTCTTTACAATCTGGAATTCCTTTGCCTACTCTGTTACCAAAAGGATGGCCTCTCATAGTTATTGATTTAAAAGACTGTTTCTTTTCAATACCCTTACAAGAAAAAGACAGAGAAAGATTTGCTTTCACAGTGCCTACTTATAATAATTCTCAACCGGTTAAAAGATTTCAATGGAGGGTTCTCCCACAGGGAATGTTGAATAGCCCAACTTTGTGCCAATATTTTGTAAAACAGCCATTAGAAGTGGTACGTAAAAAATTTCCTAAATCTATAATTTATCATTATATGGATGACATTTTATTAGCTGATTCAAATGCAGATAATTTAGAAAGAATGTTTGAAAAAGTAAAGAAAATTTTGCCTTGCTGGGGATTACAAATTGCTTCAGAAAAGGTACAAAGAGGAGATTCTATTAATTATTTAGGATATAAAATAGAACTTCAAAAAATTAGACCTCAAAAAGTGCAAATTAGGAGAGATCGACTACAGACTCTTAATGACTTTCAAAGATTATTTGGAGACATTTCTCATCTAAGAACTATTGTTGGGGTAAAAAATGATGAACTGAATAATTTGTTTAAAACCTTAGAAGGTGATAAGGACTTAAATAGTCCAAGAGAATTATCACCTGAAGCTGAGAAAGAATTGGCCTTGGTAGAAAAGAAAGTACATGAAGGGCACGTAGATCGTATTGATCCAAAGTTGGATTGCATTTTGGTTATTTTACCTTCTAGGCATTCCCCAACAGGAATATTAATGCAAAGGGAAGATATTATATTGGAATGGATATTTTTACCAAATAAACCAAATAAAAAATTAAAAACTTATGTGGAAAAAATCTCTGACTTGATTTGGAAAGGAAAATTGAGACTTCGTCAATTAGCAGGAATAGACCCAGCAGAAATTGTCGTACCTTTAACTAAGGAGGACATTGAAAAATTATGGATAGAAAATGAAGCTTGGCAAAAAGCTTGTAGTAATTTTTTGGGTGAAATTAACAGCAAATATCCCAAAAGCAATAGAAATGATCTTATAAAGAGAGCTGATTGGATCTTGCCTCGAATTGTGAGGAAAAAACCCATATCTGGAGTTCGTACATTTTATACAGATGCCAACAAACAAGGAAAGGCAGGTTACAAATCAGAAAATTTAAGTAAAGTGGTTCAAAGTCCTTATAATTCAGTTCAAAAATCAGAATTGTATGCTATTCTGTTGGTATTAATGGATTTTTCAGAACCTCTCAATATAGTAACTGACTCTCAGTATGCTGAAAGAGTAGTATTACATATTGAGACTGCAGAATTTATCCAAGATGCTTCAGAATTAACTTCATTATTTATTCAATTACAAGATACAATCAGAAAAAGGAGTCATCCTTTATATATAACTCACATCCGATTCCATACTGGTCTGCCAGGCCCTCTAGCACAAGGCAATGATGAGATTGATAAATTATTGATAGGAAATGTGCTGGAGGCCTCAGAATTTCATAAAAAACATCATGTCAATAGTAAAGGTTTAAAAAAGGATTTTTCCATAACCTGGCAACAAGCCAAAGAAATAGTAAAGAAATGTCCTACTTGTTCCTTCTACAATCAAACACCATTACCAGCAGGCTGTAACCCAAAGGGTACTCAGAGGAATGAAATCTGGAAGATGGACGTGTTTCACTTTGCAGAATTTGGAAAACTGAAATATGTACACCACACTATCGATACTTATTCAGGATTTCAATGGGCAACTGCTTTGAGTTCTGAAAAAGCTGATTCTGTAATCACTCATTTGCTAGAAGTTATGGCCATTATGGGTATACCTGCACAAATCAAAACTGATAATGCTCCATCATATGTCTCTGTTAAAATGAAACAGTTTTTTGCTTATTATAATATAAACCATGTTACAGGTATACCACATAATCCTACAGGTCAAGCAGTTATAGAAAGATCAAACAGAACTCTAAAGGATATGCTAAATAAACAAAAAGGAGTAACAAAAACCCCCAGAAATAGACTACATAATGCTCTATTAACTTTGAATTTTCTTAATGCCAATGAGAAAGGAACAACAGCTGCAGAGAGACATTGGATAATAGAAAAAACTACAGAATTAAATCAACCTATATACTTTAAGGATGTGCTGACCTCAGAATGGAAACCAGGATATGTGTTACATTGGGGACGAGGTTTTGCTTTTATTTCTACAGGAGAAGATAAGCTGTGGGTACCATCAAAATTGATAAAGGTTCGATTTGAACAAGAGAGACCTCTTAATTAGAGGAGGTGATAGTTCATCAACTATCGTAAACATCCAATTTAAACTAACTTACACCAGTAACACATGCCTTTTCATTTAATCAGATAACTTGTCAAAAAGGAACATCCCCAAAAAACCTTGGAGAAAGGTTTTTGTTTTTGTCTTTTAGGAGAATGAAGGTTAAGGAATTTGAAGAACACTGGACAAATGAGACAACTGAAGAAAAGGGACAAATCATCTATCCTAAGAAACAGAGTGAAATGGCGTATGGGTATGTTATCTAAAAAATTTTATGTCTTCCTAAATGTTTGTTTCTGCTTTTCTTTAAAGATTTAACACTATTTAATTTCTAATAGTCCCAGTTCAATTAAAATTTAAAGCTGACTTTGGAGTTGGAGAATGGCTCTCTCCTTCTTTAAACTCAAGCATGTTGTTAAAAGGAAAATGCAAACTCCCTGTATCATGCCAGAAGTAAAGAGCCATCTTCTGCTATGGGACGGGAGAAAAGCCAAATTAATTAAGGGACTATTCTATTATGAATCTCAACTCTTTGATTCTATTCTGATTCTTTAAACTTTTCTTAAAGTATGAATTTTATATCAAAATTTACAAGATCAATATATATAGATATATATATACATTTTAAACTTTAAGATATAAATGGTCATATAGAGTACTAACTAATTCTAAAAAGTTGCATATATAGTCTTTGTGTTCGAGTCTCTTATCAGTTTTTTGCAGGAAATCACGGTTAGGCCTAACATCAACTGAAGTCTCCAGGAAGAAGATGGGGCCCCACAACAACAACAATTCCACGTGGACAATAATAACATCACTAAGCTGACAAACATCATCTACAGATCAGCTTTGAACTACAAAGTGCTCAGAGCAATTTTGAGAGAGCTAGCTGAGATGATCCAGTCTCAAAGACTACTTGAATAAGGATTTGAGATAAACCCTGAATTTTGGCATTATACACAGACTGGATAACGAAGGATATATTTACCTTTCCTAGAATTTGACAATTAACCTAAAATTTTTCTTTCAGGATAAAGATACCTTCGCCCATACCCAGCAGGAAGCAATTTTAAGAATACGACGCCCACATTCCCAAAGAGGTGGTGTGGGGCGGTTGGTTTTTTTTTGTTCTTTTAATGGGTTTTGGGTCTGGGATAATTTTCATTGATTAGGGGGGTTGGTTACAAGTTGTTGTCAAGGGTTAGGAAAAAGGCTAAGCAAAGGAGATTAGATTTAAGGTTCTTATTAAAAAAAAAGAAAAAAAAGAAAAGAAAAATGTAAATACTTTACATTGGATTGGATTGTTTTATATTGTATACAAATTATATATATTGAAATTGATATTGTTAGAAAATGTTATATATATTTTTTTAATTGTACCATTCATCTAACAATGTAATGCAATTTTCTGATCCTTGAATGTTATTACCAACTATTAGGATATAAAGAAATGAAAGTTAGTAGTTAGACATTATAATAGAACTTGTAGTTATATTAGGTATATTTTCAAGATTGAGTAGATATATTTTAGATAGACAGGTTATCTTCAAACCCTTCAGAGATCTACAGAATATGGCATTTAAAATGTTTTAATAACTTAGAAAATTTTTCTTTTTTGTTATGACTATGAGACATGTCGGCTCCTGGCAGTACCAATCTACTTCAGAAAAAATATGGGCATTGAAGAAACTGTATATGGAGTTAGCTTTCATTGTGGCAAAAGTTAGCCACTGGACAACAAAGTATCCTCGAATCAACAGGACAAAATGAACAGACAGGACATGAAACAAAGGACTACTGATTCTTGCCAAAACAAGTGTGGTTATGGCTTTATCAAAAGGCATCTTCAGAGGCCAGGACAATATGGCACCATCCCTGAAGTGGCCTTCGCAATTCGGAAAAGGTACAGTGCCCTTTTCTTCGAAGGCAGCTGAACAGGCAGTGGGCCGATGGCCTCTGATGTGCAATGGAACAGCAGCTGAAACAGTTATTCTTGAAGAGTAACTAAGCTCATGCCTCTCAATAGTAGACTGGCATTTGATAAAGGGATATGGAGAAGAATGGGATGCTGAGATGAAGCCATATATACACAGCCAAGAAGAATGGAGAGCTGAATTAAAAAACCATCAACAATTTCCAGAATTTAAAATCCTGAATCATGACATGACACTAGTGGAATTCAGGTGTTTCTGGTACATGGACTACTCTCACTCAATGTGAGGTTGAACTGTTGACCTTGTGTACATCCTACTTCACAAATGAGTCTGTCAGATATGCTAAGCCTATAGGCTGAAGATGATGCCCCAGCACTGCGGAGAAACCTCAGGTGACTGTCCAGACAGCTGGCTGTTTCTGTCAATTCACAAATTTTTTGGAAGTTGCTTGCATGCACTTCCTGTTTTTATTTTTGTTAGCTAATATTATTTCCTTCTTGGGTCTCTGAGGGAGTTGAAGATTAGTTAGTTATAGTTGAAGGTTAGTTAGTTGAAGATTAATTAGGATACATTTTGGACTTACCAAAATAGGATAGATAATGAAATTATTTTCTCTGAATTTGTCAAATACAAATGGACTAGACATTGTTTAGGTATTTATTACTTGTATATATTGTATATAGTTATTGTACTTTTGTATATAGTTTTTCTTATATTAGTTATAAGCTTTTTCTTTTTTTTCCTTTTTATTAAAATAGAAAAGGGGAAATATGGTGATATTTTATTTGTATTAAAATGTTATTTGTATGTTAATAAATAAAGTTGCCCGGGGGTCAGAGCTATTAGCAAGCCATAGGAAAGCAGGGCAGTGGTAGCATACGCTTGTAATTCCAGCACTTGGTAGGCAGAGCTGGGTAAGTCTCTGTGTGTTCAGGGATACAGCCATTATTGGATACACATGCCTTTAATCTTAATACCAATCATGGAAAACCTGGAGGCCTATACAGACAGGCCGTGAGGAGGCGGTCATGTGGTTGGGTTTACAACCAATGAGAAGGCAGGACAGGAACTCTATATAAAGACTTTAACACAGGGGTAGCTCTGGTTCGGAGGGGTAGGACCACCGCAGGAGGAAGGGTAAGGTTTTAGCTCTTAGCTCTGACCTCTTGGCTTTCTTCTTTGCATTGGTTCTGTGTTTCTTATTTAATAAGAAGGTTGGATACATCTACATGACTGGGCCTGCCTGAACTGAATCTACCAGGCTGAGCTGAGTCCCCAGGGGAGTCCTTGCCCTGGAGGAGATGGGAATGGAGGGGGTGGTCTGGGGAGGGGGGCCAGGAGAAGGGAGGACAGGGGAATCTGTGGCTGGTATGTAAAATTAAATTATAAAATAAAAAAATACAATAAAAAGAATGCACTATATAACCTGTGTCTTAGAATACTTTTTTTAATTTTAAAGGTTAATATACAAATTAATGGACTTCATTATACATTTACACACATATCTATCATTATACTGTTTTCTTTTCCTGTCTCCTCCATTACAACCATCCCTCATGCCCTTGTCTCCTGTGACTACCTAATGCCTCCTCTCCTACTTTAATGTCACATGTATTCCATTATCTTAGTTTTTAACACCTCCTTTAAGTTATCCTCCTTCCTTCTCATGATCCATTTTCTACTTTCATGACATACATACTGTAAAACCTGTACATATATATGTACATATATAATATATACTTTTTTTTTCTTTTTTTTGCTTTTCGAGACAGGGTTTCTATGTGTAGCTTTGCGCCTTTCCTGGAACTCACTCTGTAGCCCAGGCTGGCCTCAAACTCACAGAGATCCGCCTGCCTCTGCCTCCCGAGTGCTGGGATTAAAGGCGTGCGCCACCACCGCCCGGCAATATATACTTTTAAATGCAGAGTCCTCATATGAGAGAAAAATGTGTAATCCGACTTTCTGTGTCTGAATTATTTAACATAATTTCCATTTCTACTCATTTTCCTTCAAATACCTTGATTCATTTCTCTTTATAGACATAAAAATTTCATTGTGTATATATACCACATTTTCTTCTTTCAAAAGTCAAATAATTTTTACTGACACTTTCACATAGGCAACTGTTTCTCACAGAACAACTTTGATGACGTCTGCAAACTGCTATTTACATAGACAGACAAAATATGGTTTAAATTGACGGACAAGTAAAATATAAACATTAATGTTAGTTGATACTCATTTACTTTAACAAGATGAAAGCAAAAAAAGAACAAATAAATATGGTTAAACATCACTCATTTGTCTAATGATTCCATTGCCTAGCTATTGAAAATAGAAGAGCAATGAATACGGGTGTGCTAGTATCTCTGTCACAGGGTATATGGTCATATGGTAGTTTTCTTTGTAGTTTCTTGAAACACCTTCAGACTGATTTCCAAAGTGTCTGCACAAGTGTGCACTCCCACCGTAAGTGAATAATGGCTCCTCTTACCCCACATCTATGCCAGCATTTGTTGTCATATGTGTTCTTGATGTTGACCAATCTGACTGGAATGAGACGGAATCTCACAATAGTTTTAATCTTGTTGAATTTCCATTAACTGATGTGTGAATAATGGAAATGTGGTACATGTACACAATGAAATTTTATTCAGCTGTGAAAAAATAAAATTAATGGAAGTCACAGGAAAGTGTTATTAAGTAAGGTAATCCAGAACCAGAAAGTCAAATGTCACATGTTCTCTCTCATATGTGTAACATGGCTTCAAATTTTTCATATATTTTGCATAAATTATAATGTATGTAAATTTGGGGAAGCAAGAAATGAAACTTCGAAAGGCCTTAAGGGCACAGGTAAAGTAGTACATCCTGGCTATCAAGAGAGATGGAGGGAGTATTGGGGTTGGCAAGGTTAATGAGGAGACAGAGAAAATAGAGGACAAATGGAAGTATGCATGGAATGTTAATCAAAACCAAAGTGTATGAAGCAAACACATCAGTGTGCTAACTTTAGAAGTTAATGAAAAATCATAATTTAAATAAGAGATAACTCTAGTTTGTCTCCTGGCCTCTATGGGTACATCATGCCCATACATGCATGCAAACAAAACATCCATACATATAAAAAAATAAAAACAAATAAAACTTTGTTGGGTAGTGGTGGTACACACCTTTAATCGCAGCACTTAGGGGGCAGAGGCAGGAGGATCTCTGTGAGTTCAGGAAGAGCCTGGTCTACAGGGCTACAGAATGAGTTCCAGGACAGCCAAGGCTATACAGAGAAACCCTGTCTCGAAAAAAAAAAAAAATAGAAAGAAAAGAAAAGAAAAAGAAATAATCCAGTTGTAAGGAACTTTCCATTTTCTTAATTAGCAGTTGATGGGGGAGGGTCCAGCCCATTGAGCCATTGAGGGTAATGATACCATCCCTGAGCTGATGGTTCTAGGGTCTATAAGAGAGCAGGCTGCGCAAGCCAGGGGAATCAAGCCAATAAGCAGCTACCCTCCAGGGCCTCTGCATCAGCTCCTGCTTCCATGTTCCTGCCCTGTTTAAGTTCCTGACCTTGACTTCCTTCTGTAACGAACAGGGATATGGAAGTGTAAGCTGAACAAACCATTTCTTCCCTGACTTGCCTTTTTGTCATGGTGTTTCAGCACAGCAGTAGAAGCCCTAACTAAGACACTAGGCCAACTGTGCTTACTGTGCAATAATGACATAAGTGTTATGGGGTAACCAACTGATTTCTGATTGGATCTGAGGCCTGCTTCACAGGAGGAAGGTCATGCCTGGTGTGGTGGACCTTGTCAAAGGTCTTTAGCTGCAGAGGTCACAGATACCAGAGGTGACTCTGCTACTTTGTTTTTGCTAAATGGACATACTGTCAAATTGCCTCTTAAAGATTTATATTTATAATCAGAGACTAGAGATGCTTTTAGCTTTGATCACAAAAGCTTCTCTTTGCAGTGAATCATGGTTAATAAAAAAGCTCAAGACTGGACAAGTGACTGTTAAGTGCTCAGCCTCACATGGGACAGTCATGTCTTCCTTTCCAAGGTTCAAAGAACATCACAGAAAAAGGGGTGAAAGGAACATAAGAGGGCAATGGAAAAGAGGCTGTGAAGCCATGGCACTCATGAACTTTATCAAAGTGGGGTAGTGAGAGCTACACTTATCTCTGGCTATAAGGATAAGTATTTAGAACACAGTTAGAAATTAATATATTGATTTAGGAAAGTGACAGTAGTTGTTTCTGCTCCATGGTCTATAGATGGGCCTGAATTCCAATTAGGTAGTTGTTGCTTAGCCCACGATAAAAGTAGCACTTAATGTACCATCTTTCCAGACCAGTCATAATAAAATGCCAGAGGACCAAAAAAATATGATGCTAGATAGTATCTTGTAGACATGACAGGGAAGCTGCACCCATTAAATCTCAACAGTTATGGTTGCCTAATCAAGACTTGCACAATGATAACACCAATTGCCATGCCAATGTGATGGGAGAAGTATCACAAGGTCCTACCACCTAGATCAGTGGTTCTCAACCTTCCTAATGCTGTGACCCTTTAATACAGTTCTTCATGTTGTAGTGACTCCAACCATAAAATTATTTTGTTGCTACTTCATAACTGTAATTTTACCACTGTATGAATCATAATGTAAATATCTGATATGCAGGACATCTGATATGCAATCCCTGTGAGACAGTTGTTAACCCCCAAAGAATCACTTATCTAGATGAAGAGCTGCAGGCAGTCAATTGCTGCTGAAAGAGGAAGAACCAATTTTCTCCAGGAATAAGCTCCTTGATAGGTTGTCCAATCCCAACTGATCAGCCCTAAACACATGTGCATTCTGGCAATACTAAGTGGACTTGCTTGTATTTACATAAAAACATATGAGTAGACATGTGTGTAATTATATAAAACAATACTTAAAGAGGTCATGAGTTTGAGAGGGGATGGGGTGAACAAAGGAGGAGTTGGAGGGAGTGTGAAAATACAGTAATTGTATGAAATTCTAAAAAAATTAATTAAAAATATAGCAGTCACATGCTGCTGAGGGAGTAGAATTCATTATTGTTACTGACATATACACTGGCAAGTTACTCATGCCCCCACACCCATGGCCATGAAGGAAACACTGGTTGTTTTCTGGAGAGATGGACTGAGTCTATGTGCTTTGTTTCCTTCTTTAAAAAGATATTGTGTGTCTCTATGTTCTAGGATGTGTCTGTAAAATCTACACCTAATAAGAATAGGAGTTTTCCAAATGGTGCAAGGCAGTACAATGATAATTCCAAGAATGTTAGACATGTCCCATAATAATAACAATAGTTAACATTTATTGAGAGATTACAATGTCCAATGACTCTATCTAGTAGTTTACATTCATTATAATCTGTAATTTGTAAAATAAATGTCATTTAAGTATTATTTTACTGTGTTTAAATATGGAAACACAGGAAATGGATTACCTGGTTCATGTGGCTAATATATACTTTTAAATGCAGAGTCCTAATACAAATGAGTAAGTGTTCACATCTAGACCTGATACCTTCTGGTTTCCAAGCCTTCTCCAGCCATCCTACCCATTTATACAGAGAGATGTTTCAGGCATTTTCCACGTTTACTTGCCCCATCTTCACACAAACTCAGCAAGCAGTGGATAATAATTGCTCAAATTCAAATAGTGAAAAAACCTCTTGGGCTCAAGTGTTACGTTCTTCTAATTGTTATTGTACTGTCTTACACCTTTGGAAAACCTTCTCAATAGGTTTCTATACCTGAAAACTACCCTGTTGTGCCCACAGTTTTCCCGTGAAGAGATCAGTGTGGCAGTATACTGAGGATTTTGCTGTGAACAGAGTAAACTGCTTCAAAATAGCCACACAAGCTCTTAAGAGGATTCTATTTCTAGAACAGGCTCTCAAGGGTGTTTCTGGGTCTCACTAGTTTCCTTTATCTACTGCAAAATGATTTGGTACAGGCTAGGAGTATGAATGTTGCTCTTCCATTCTTCATTTAGAAGTACTACATTTGGATGCTAGTAATTAGTCATTAAAATATTTATGGAGTAGAGGCTTATGTAGCAGGAAAATATCACCTCACTTATGCCATTGTTTTTATGAACTCAGTGCTTTTGCTGGGAAAATACTTAAAAATTAGTATGCAGATCTCCAAAATGTACTGAATCATATTACAATTTACTGGGGTAAAATCTCTTTGTAAAGAGAATACTCCCCACAGTTAGTACCCTAAATTAAAAATTATTAAAACTTTATTGATAAATTTAATTGTCAATAAAAAATGAGAAAATGCTAAAAATGTATTTTGGCTGATGGTTAAAGTAGCTGATCAGTTTTCCTAAGATTTTTAAAACATTCAAATCAATTCACAGAAACTTTTTTTTGTAGACCAGGCTGGCCTCCAACTCATAGAGATCCACCTGCCTCTGCCTCCCAAGTGCAGTGATTAAAGGTGTGCACCACCGCACCTGGCGTAATTCACAGAAACTTTAAAGCATACATATCTTGGGTTGGAGAGATGGCTCAGTGGTTAAGAGCACCAACTGCTCTTCCAGAGGTCCTGAGTTCAATTCCCGGCAACCACATGGTGGCTTACAACCACTTGTAATGAGATCTGGTGCCCTCTTCTGACCTGCAGAGACACATGCAGGCAGAATACTGTATAAATAATAAATAAATTAAAAAAAAAGAAAAGCATACATATCTTTTACAGGGAATGCTGTACAACACTGTCTCCCATACTGGCATACTTGCAAAATCCCAGAAGCTGTAATTACCTGCACCAGACCTGCACAAGACGCGTTCCACCAACATCCTGTCATGATGAGGACATGAGACCACACCATTCCTTGAAAAGAGGCATTTATGGGGTAGGGATGTACATTTTCTTCAGTGGAATAGCCACTAATAAGTTACCAGTGATGCTTAGTTTTAACTATCAACTTGACACAATCTAGACCCACCAAGGTAAAGGGCCTCTAAGAATAACTCTAAGGGTTTATCATAATTATATAAATCGATAAGGAAAGACCTATCTACTGTAGGCAGCTCTATTTCCTAGACTTGGGGATTAGGAATTACACAAGTGAAGAAAGAGTACTGAGCTCAAACACTCATGTATTAATTCATTAACTCTCTTCTTTTGATTGCTGTTGTAATGTGACAAGGGGCTTCAACCTCTTGCCAATGTGACTATCCTACCAAAACTGACTGTAGTCTGGAGCTCTGAGCTAAATAAACCTTTCCCTCTTAAGTTGTTTTGTTGGAGTACTTTGTCATGGCAACAAGAAAAGAAACTAAGACTTACGAGCAGTTAATGGGAGTTAGAAAGAGAGAGATACATTTTCTTCAGTAAAATATGCATTAATGAGGTACTCATTCTTTTGTAAATAATACCTACGTTCCTGCATGTTACTCTAGTGAAACTTATTGGATCATCGTAAAAGAAAAACAAACATGAATGTAGAATGCGGATCAGTTGGGAAAAGGAAGGGGACAATGGGAGAAGAGAGACAAGAACAGGTAATCTCTATGTAAAAAGAATATTTCCTGCACTGTATACTAAATTAAAAATGATTAAAATGTTATCAATTTTATTTACTCAAAATGTATAATGAAACACACTATTATGTATAATTAACATATTGCCAATAAAATAGAAATACTTTAGTATCAAAACTGTACATACTAACATAGACATTCTTCTTTACTTACTCAATAAAAGGGTATTTTTGATATAAAATTTGAGTTAATCACTTTCAATAGATTATAAGTTGATTTCAATATTAGTTTTCCACAAAAACAGATGAATTAAGACAGATTTTTACAAAATTGGTATTGTGGTGAAATAATTTAGGACAGTATTTAGGGGTTGGGGAAATTGTTCTGTGGGTAAGAGCTCTTGCTGTGCATTCAGGAGGACCTAAGTTAGAATCCCCAGTATCCATGTAAAGAGTCAGGAATAGTTGAAGGAGTTACTGCAATGAATATTATCAACTACAATGAATATTTATATAAAATTCTCAAAGAATATATTAAAAATATATTAAATATTAGCACCATAACCAATTACAGTTAGTAGCCATAAATAGAATATTCCAATCAACAGAAACTAAATATGTATTATTCTCAACAGGAGATGAAACCTACTGTAAAAGAAATCACATTTTAGACAATAAAGCAATGTCTAAACTATAAAAAAGAAAAATAACTTCTTGTACATCAGTATAATGAAACTAGGAATTAATAATAACATAAATTATACATAAACTACATGAATACTTGGAGAATGAATAATATGCTCACTCTTCAATAAACAATGAGTCACTGGTGAAATTTAAGAATGCCTAGGATGTAATGAACATAAAAATCACAACTTACCAGGACATTTGAGATATAGCTAAGGCAATTTTAAAATTAAAGTTAGCACTTTTCACTCTTACATCCAAAATTATGTATATATATTTATATACATATATAATAATAAAAACGTGAGACATTTGTATTTTCATTACCCATTTATCAGTTGATGAACAGCATGCACAAGACTTGCACAAGCTCAAGCCAGACAAAATCCCAGCATGAAGGAGGGGAAATAGGCACGAAATCCCACCCTTAGCCGAGGAGCTACTGACATTTGGTTGCTGCTAGAAAGAGTCCATTTTCTTTAATGCTGTGACATCTAGTGCATGGACTATCAGGCCCCATGCTCAGGAATAACCAGTCAACATGAATTAGACTCAAAGGGAGGGGGTGGGTAGTGGATGGCGAGGACCTGGAAAGAGTCAGGAAGGGAGATTGTGTTGGCTAGTTTTATGTCAATTTGACACAAGCCAGAGTCATCTGAGAGGAAGAAACCTCAATTGAGAAATTCCCTCCATAAGATCTGGCTGTAGGCAAGCCTGTAGGGCATTTTTTAATTCTCCGTATATTACATCCTGGACCAGTTTCCCCTCCCTCCCCTCCCCTCAGCCCCCCAAACCTCCCCTCTCCCCCAGATTCACCCTGCCCTCCATCTCCCATAAGAAAAGAGCAGGCCTTCCAGGAACATCTAAGAAACACGGCATACCATGTTACAACAAAACCAGTCACATACCATCAAATCAAGGCTGGACAAGGCAGCCCAGTATGGGGAAAAGGATCCCACAAGTAGGCAAAAGAGTCACAGACCACCCCCATTCCCACTGTTAAGAATCTCACAAGAACACCAAGCTACACAGCCATAACATATATGCAAAGGACCTAGGTCAGACCGATACAGGCTCCCTGATATCTGAGAGTCCCCATGAGTCCCAGTAAGTTGATTCTGTGGGTTGTGTTCTCGTGGTATCCCTGACCCCTCTGATTCCTCTGATCTTTCCTCCCCCTCTGAACTGCCCATCTTCTATATATATCCAGGCAAGGCCTCAAGTGGAGGGATTGGGACACCAACCCAGCCACAAAACCTTCAACCTACCTGCCTGCACTGTTCTGGAACCGGAGCTTAGCAGAATCATCATCACAGAGACCAGAGACTTCATCCAGCAACTGATGGGATCAGATGCAGAGTCCCACAGCCAAACATTAGGTGGAGTTCAGGGAGTCCTGCAGAGGGGACATTTTCTTAATTAGAGATTGATGTTAGAGGGCCCAGCCCATTGTGGGTGGTGCCACCTCTAGGCCACGGGTTCAGGGTGCTATAATAAAGAAGATTGATAAAAGCCATGAGGAGCAAGCCAATAAGCAGCAATCCTCCATGGCTCCTGCATCAGCTTCTGCCTCCAGATTCCGGCTCTGTTTCTATCCCTACCCTGACTTCCTTCAATGATAAAGAGTGATGTGTAAGTGTTAAGCAAAATAAACCCTTTCCTTCCCAAGTTGCTTTTGGTCATGGTGTTTCTTCACCACAGTAACCATAACTAAGACAAAGATGAATGTGATAAATATACATTGTATGAGATTCTCAAATAATTAATAAAACATTATAAAAAATAAAAGGACTATCAAATGGATAGCCTAATGAGGTACCTTATAATATGAGTAAACCAAGAACAAGCAAAACTCAACAACAATAAAGATCAAGGCAGAAATCAATCAAATGAAGACAAAAATAATAATACAAAGAATTGATAAAATGAAGAGACAAATCAATGCTTATAACAAAAAATGAGATTACCCAAATCAACAGTTACTTTGCTGTTGCAGTGCAAAGACACCATAACCAAGGCAACTGATAGACACAAGAATCTGGGGCTTACAGTTTCAGAGAGTTAGTACCTGTGACCATCATGGTAGGGATCAAGGCAGCAGCAGGTAGGAGGCAGCCAGGCATGGACCTGGAGCAGCGCTTAAGAGCTTATATGTTGATACATAACCAAGAGGCAGAGAGAAAGAAAGAGACAGACAGATAGACAGAGAGTGCTAGGTAGCTAGTTAGCTAACTGGGAATGACATGGGATTTTGAAACCTCAAAGCCTATTCCCAGTGACCCCTCCAACAAGGCCACCATTCCTTATCCTTCCCAAATAGTTCTACCAGCTGGGAACCAAATATTCAAACATAGGAGCCTACGAGGGCCATTCTCATTCAAACCACCACAGGGGCATTATTAGAGATTCCAATGAAATCCAGAAAGACTCATTAGGAAAACACTCCAGAAAATCATAAACTAAAATGTAGAAAATAAAAAAGAAATTAATGTATTTCTGCACATATATGACATAGCTAAATTAAATACAGAGGATATAATCAACTTAAATATATCCATAACAGATAATTTAAGGAATAATAAAATGTATCCTAACAAATAAAACCCCAAAACTTGACAGATTCACTGCATGAAGAAAACCACAGACCACTTTCTCTGAAAAACACAGACACAAAAATTCTCAGTAAACTTCTTGCAAACTGGGTTTAATAACATATTAAGAAACTCATACACTACTTACCACATCTATTTCCCTACAATGATTCAAAGGCATTTCAAGATATTTTAAAAGGGTGTGTGTGTGTGTGTGTGTGTGTGTGTGTGTGTGTGTGTGTGTGTGATATAGATCACATAAGTAGACTTAAGTACATAGACTTAAGGACATACATGACATTGTTATCTTAGTTGATACAGAAAAGACTTTTGACAGTATTTACCATCCTTTCATAATAAAAACCCAAAGAAACAAAGATTAGAAGAAACATACATCAATATATTGAAGGATGGATATATATATATATATACATACATATATATGTATGTATGTATGTATATATATATATATGACAAATCTATAGCTAATTGTATACTAAACTGGGGAAAGTTAAAACATCTACCAGGACATCTGGAACATAACAAGTGTGACTTCTTTCTTTTCCAGTTCAATATAGTGCTCTATATCTTGGCTAGAGCAATAGGAAATTAAAAGTATATAAAATGAATACAAACAGTGAAGTCAAAAGTCTTTCTTCAGATGACATGGTTCTTTATTTAAATGCCTAGAGGATCAGATGACCAGGCTTGGCAGCAAGCATGCAGGCTGAAATGACTTCTGAAAGTTTTTTTACATCCCATGTGTGTGGTAACACACAGGTACACACGCACGCACACACACACAAATAAGATTTTTAAGAGTCCAGATATTCCACAAAAGAACTCTGAGATTTGATAAACACATTTGTCACAAGCAGCAGGGTTAAAAAATGTACAAAAATCAGTACTATATATATATATATATATATATATATATATATATATATATATATATATATATATATATATATACATAAAACAGTTTTCCAGGAAAAAATCCTATTCATAATAGCTTTCAAATACCAAAGAATAAACTTAATTAAGGAGGTGTGCTGGGGGGTGTTCTGTATGTTAAATGTGTTGCTCCGATTGGTTAATAAATAAAACACTGATTGGCCAGTAGTCAGACAGGAAGTATAGGTGGGACAAGGAGAGAGGAGAATTCTGGAAAGTGGAAGGCTGAGTCAGAGAGACACTGCCAGCCTCCGCCATGAAAAGTGAGATGTAAGGTACCAGTAAGCCACGAGCCACGTGGCAAGTTACAGACTAACAGAAATGGGTTAATTTAAGATATAAGAATAATTAGCAAGAAGCCTGCCACGGCCATACAGTTTATAAGTAATATAAGTCTCTTAGTGTTTACTTAGTTGGGTCTGAGTGGCTGTGGGACTGGCGAGTGAGAGAGATTTGTCCTGACTGTGGGCCAGGCAGGACTGGAGAAAACTCTAGCTACAGAGGTGAAAGACTTATACAACGGAAGCTTTACACCACTGAGGAAAGAAACTGAAGAAGTCAACAGAAGATGGACTGTCCTCTCATGGCCATGAATTAGCAGAATCAAATTGTAGGAATGGTTATATTGCCTAAATTGATCTATAGACTCAACAGAGTGTCCATTAAAATATCAATGACATTATTTCCAACACTAGGGGAAAAATCCTACACAACATAATGCAAATATTCAAAGTAATCCTTTGCAGAAGTATTCACTAGAAGTATTCTTAATACTTGATTTCAAATTATGTTATAAAACCATATTAAAAAGAAACTATGGCATTGCTATAAAAGTAGACTAACAGACTAGAAGACCCCAAAACAGACCAATACAGCTATAGCCCTATTTTTGACACTTGTATCATAAGCATATATTGACAAAAGCCAGCCTTTTCAACAATTAGTGCTGTAAACCAAATACACACATGCAAAAGAATATTAGCTACATATCTCTCAGCCTGCACAAAAAATTAATTGAAAATGAATCAAAGACCTTAATGTAACACCTGATACCTTGAAGCTTTGAGCAAAAATGAAGATAAAAACACTTCAAGACACAGGCACAACCAAGCACCTCCTGAATAGGAATTCCACAGCACAAGAAATAACACCAAAAACTGAAAATAATGGATTGGATTCAATTAGAAAGTTTCTGCATCGCAAAGTAAATTATCAGCAGAATGAAAATATAGTGCATAGAATGGGGAAAAAATCTTTGCCAACTATAGAAAGCTTCTCTTCAGAATACATAAATAACTGAAGAAATTAAACACCAAACCATACAAAAAAATCCAATAACTATATGGGCTAATGAATTTAGTAGAAAATTTTCAAATGAGCAAATACAAATTGCCAATAAACAATTGTTACAGACCTTATCATTCTTAGCTAGTTAAAAGTGTTCTGAGTTTAAATCTCATACCAATCAGAGTAGATACCATCAAGTTAACAAAGGACAATAAATATTGGTGAAGATATGGAAAATAGTAACTCTTGTGCTTTGTGGGTAGGAATGTAAACTATAGAAAAATGTATGGAAAAATTAAATCTAAAAATACAACTAAGATATGACCCAGATATACCATTCTTTGATACGTATCTGAAGGACTCTAAGCCAACATACCAGAGATACTTTCATACCCATATTTACTATTAACACTATTCACAACAGGTAGGAAGCAGAATGACCCTAGATATCTACCAACAGATTACTAGATAGAGAAATGTTGCACATATACATAATTGAGTTTTATTCAGCCAAAAAGGAAAGTGAAACCATGACATTTGCAGGAAAATGAATGGAAAAAAGAGATCATTACGTTATCACCAAGATATGAATGTGAATGTCACATGCACCTTAGGGATATCTTGCCAAGTTGGTCATTGTTTACTAATTAAAGAAAGCCTACTATACCACTACTAGCTTTTCCATTATTAAACCCAGGGGCTGGACAGATTTCTCAGTGGCTAGAGTACTGGCTGCTCTTCCAGAGATCCTGGGTTCAATTCCCAACAACCACATGGTAGTTTACAACAATCTGTAACTGTAGTCTCATGGGATTCCATGACACCTTCTGATGTGCAGATATACATGCAGACAAAACACCCCAAATAAAATTTTAAACCCAAATTATGATTTCTAGAAGACACATATCACATTAACTGGGGAGGTGAGAGGGAGCATAGTACAAAAGGAGGAGGGAGGGGGGGTGGATAAACAACACTAAGGATTTTTTAAAAGCCAAAATAAAACTTATTTTTAAGTTTATTTTAAAAACACACATAGTGTGTGTGTGTGTGTGTGTGTGTGTGTGTGTGTGTGTGTGTGTGTGTGTGTGTGTGTGGTGTAGTTTAGATGGAGCTATGAAGCACCCTTGCTAAGGACTAGCTTAGGTGCTAAACATGCTACTAAGAGAGAAAAATAATCAATAGTCATACCTATCAGTAAAGCCTATGAACCACAACAATGATCAGCCCAGCAAGATATACCCAATGGTACAATAGTGGAACTTACAACTTGGGGGTGGTAACCAATAGCTAACTGACTTAAGGCCTGCTCAGCAGAAGGGAATTCATGTAAACCCAGGCAACTATCCACAGCTGGTGATGCCATGGATTATTGTAGCTGGAAGGTTTTTCTGGTCCCGCCCTGCCCTGAGGTCCCACTAGGCCCCGAGGTTCTACCTGGCACCATGGTCCCACAGCCGCGTATTAAATAATCACTCAGAGGCTTAATATTATTTACAAACTGTATGACCTATGGCAGACTTCTTGCTAGCTAGCTCTTATAACTTAACCCATTACATTACTCTATATGTTGCCACATGGCCATGGCATTACCAGTCTGCTGGCATCTTGCTGCTCCTTGGGTGGGGCAGTGGCTGGCATCTTCCCCTCCACCTCTTTCTTCTCTCCAAATATCTGCTTGGATTTCCCGGCTGCCTCTAAGCTGCCTTGCCATGGGCCAATGCAGCTTGATTTATCAACCAATCAGACCAATACATATTCACAGCATATAGAAAGACATCCCACAGCAGACTACAAACTTTCTAAAACTATATAATTTCTAACTGCAATCTAAATACATATCCTTATACCAACAGATAAAAGGAGCTCTCACCATTTGTCACAGCAACTTCTTTTTGCAGCTGATTAAAAACTACTACAGAAATCCACAACTGGTCAAAATGCAGAAACAACTGAAGTTGGGGTGCACAACCCAACTTGATACATCCATGATATGACCCCTGTACCTAAAGCTCAAGGATATCATGGAAGATGGCACCAAAAGATGTGGATACCCAGAAGACTAGGATGTCTGCTACAATATATATGATGGGGAAACTGCACCCAAGAAATATCAAAAATATAGCTGCCTAAATAAGACTGACGCAATGATGAAGATGAGGGAACCCTCATAAGTCTCCATACCTAGACTAAGAGCTAGAGGCAATTAATGGCTGCTGAGAGGGAAAGAATTAATCTTATCCAGGGTCACCTCTCTGATGCTTGCCCAATACGAAGGGGTCAGTGCTAAATACATGTACATATAACTAACACTGAATGCACTCAGTAAAAGACATATGTGTGTATGTATGTATGTAACTGTAGACCAATTTCTAAACAGTCTTATTAAATAAGAAACACAGAGCCAAATACAGGGGTAATATCCAGGCAAACTTTATTTATTAACATATAAATAAAATACCATGTTTCAGCACAAATAAAATATCACCACATGTAACAATAAAGAAGAGGTCATGAATTTGAGAGGGACTAGGAAAGACATAGGAAGGCAAAGTGAAGGGTGGAAATTATGTAAATATGATATTAATGTAAGAAATTCTCACAAAATAAAAAATTAAATAATACAGTTTTACACTAACAACGTCATTTACTCAGATCTTTGAGTAAAATGAGCAGAGCATGGAACCTCAGAATTTTCTTCCTCTCTTTTTATGCCAAAAAAAAATGTTTTTAATGTGGTCGTGTATGTCCAACAACGAAGTTGAAATCCAGCTCCTCTTATCTCCATGTCTTCAGTTCTTGGCTTAAGATTATGTGCATTCAGCACAGGTTTTCCAGCCTGGCATGTGCCCCAGAGTCCCTGGCTTCCTACTGGAGCAGTAACTCATCATTTTGACCACCAGGCTCTAAATGTTGTTTGGAGAATGTCATGAGGAGGCCTTTCAAAAGTTGGGTATGTTTACAGTACTGGAAAAATTCTAGAGATGATGGGATCTGGCCCTCTGGTTTATCAGAAGAGGAAGTATACAGCATTCTATAACCCTTGGAGTCAAATCCCAGCCAAGTGGGGAAAAGAGGATTTGGCTAAGGTGAGGAAGGTGCAGGTGTCTGTCCTGCACACCAAGACATTTGTCCCTGATTTCCACATGGAAAAGCACAATAAAGGCTGAAGGAGACCAAGACCAATTCAGTGACCAGCAGAGCCTAAGCCAGAACCAGAGCCATGGCTCCCATGGTGGCAGCCCAGGCCCATCGGTTTTCTTTCCTGCTCACTGCAGCCCCCAGCATGTCCATTCCCCTGCTGCCTGACTTGAAGGTTTGCTAAATATAACCCTGACTCTACAACAACAAATCCAAGAGAATAGTGAAATTGAAGTGATTTTTAATGCCATTCTGTTCAAAGGGACATCAGCATAGGGAATGGGGGTGGGTGACTATAGTGCAAATTTGGTGTAAGACACTGATTTGTAAAGTCTCTGACCTCTAGGTATTTCTGTCCTCTTTTTCCTCATCAGTCTAGAGATTCACAGTCTAGAACAGCCTCCTTCCCAAATTCCCCATCTGATTTTTTTTTGATACAAAACATTATTGAATGAATAATTTGCAGCTTGAGACTGTCCTCTTTTCTGATGTGGGCTGATCTCTAGGAGACTGTCTCTATCTCCTCAACTCTCAGAGTTTTAAAAGAAGCAGGTGCCAGCAGTCAGTCACAGGAGAAACAGGCCTAGTGCCTCTTGCTCATCTCTAAGTCTTTAATGAACTTTAAGTATACCTCATATAGAAAATGAACCATAATGATGTATTTCTTACAAAAAAAGTGACACCTGAGGAGCATAGGAACAAGCCTCAAGAGGCACCACCACCAGAGAAGGAAGGAACAACATATGAAATGTGAGTGAAGGCACGGGCATCTCCGGGGACACAAATGTGCAGACTGGCACCTTTCCAATGACCTTGAATGAAAAATAGCATTTATGACTGCGTAAAAACCAAAGTTAACTAAAACAAGTGCTAGAGCTCCACACGGTGCCATATGCCAACAATCCAGGTACTGGGGGACCTGAGGCAGGAGGATCTCCAGTCCAAGTTCAGCCTGAGCTACAGGGTGAGGCCTGTCTCAGAGTAAACTCCAGCACAGACCAGCAGTGCTCTTGCGGCTTCTGAGGAGCCACAGAAACACACACAAGCCGAACACTGAGAGAAGCACCTCCCTGGACTAGGCTGGCCCCGGACAGCTCACACATAGGAAATGGCACAGAAAAGGGAAGTCCTGTCCTCTGTGCAGCACAGCAGAGTCACCTGGCAAAGTTCATCCCTTGTGGGTGACGGGAACTTGGATGCCCTGATGGATGCCAGGTTTGTCCAGCCTGGAGCTGTGACAGAGATGTACCCCACTCCTTAGCAACTTTCTGCAGACACTGAAAGGAGCTTGGAAGGATGGCCAAACAGCTGCCCTGATGACTAGAGGCCAACCAATGTGTATGGGCCCACCCGGTGTGTCTACAGACAATGTGGAGAATGTCCACAAGTTGGGTTCACTATTATCTGAGGTCAAGCTGTACACTCTGGGTGCATGAAGGGTCGCCCTCAGCAAATTCCATCAGCAAGAGGGCACAAGGGACAAGTTGGAGACTTAAGACAGCAGCAAGAAATGCTGGTCAGACGGTGATGATTCTTGTCCTTGAGGAAGTTCCACATGAAGGTTTGGAGACTGGCTCTTTAGAAATGTCGGCAGGACCTTTCAACATGGAAAACCAGACATTTTTGGCAGCTAACACTGTATATTCAAGGTTATCCTGGTCTACATAGTAAGTTCCAGACCAGCCTGGGCTATGTGGGGGAGCCCCTGTCTGAAAACACCACAGCAGAAAACAGCGACAACAGCAGAAACAAACAGAAGGGAAGACAGCCCTGAAATTGGTTTGGAGGCTCAAGGAACCAGCTGTATTCCACGGAAGCACATTGCAGGCAGCCCCTTCCCAGATGTCCCCAATCATGCAATTTAAAAGAAAGAGAAAAATACACAATGGAGGAACTTCAACAGTAACCAGATATCCCTGAATGACAGCTTGTCAGAGTACGGCCATCCCTGACCTATAGGAAAGCTATACTTCCCAGTGGCTCCTAGGAAAGTACCTGGTAAGATCACTTCACTTAGAAATTACAGAGTCAAAATGGGAAGCACTGCTGACAAGCAAGGTAAAACCCACCCACACAGAAAAGAAGTAAAGCAGAAAGGTGATGTGGACAGAAAACCTGAGCTCATCGCTACCATAGACAACAAAATCTAGAAACAGGACACTGCTCTAGGCCATGCGGAGAGAGGACCCATTATTTAGGCCAACCTCTAGAAACCTGAAAACACAGGACAGTTGCTAGTCAGCATCCGTTAAGGCACCCTGTCAGAGTGACTTAGTGAGAAATGTCTAGAAGGCATTTCATGGAGAGAGTCCTGCACAGTGTGGATGAGTAGGAAGACATCAGCAAGCTGTGGCCACTACTCTGTTGTTCTATAGCTAGGTGATGCTGTGGGGTATCCACCAGAGAAAACTGCTCAGACATGGGTTTAAGACAATAGAAAGTCTTCATTAGTCGTCCAGCAACGACACTGGGTATACAGGATCCCAGCACAGGCCTGAGCCTTTCTCAGGGTGAGCTTTTAAGCACAAAAACCATGTTCTGGCCAGAAGCAGAACTACAGAAGCTAAAAGGCAAGGTTAGCACATTTAGAGGCTTTCTCAGAATTATAGACTTTGGTGGATTACGTCTTTGTTTTCACTTGCGGTGGGTGATGCTGCCTATGTCCTGAGTGTTATGGCCAGAAAGGTACACCCCTCATGGAGTCAGTTCTGCTAAGGTTTGGGGGTCCACTAAGGTCTGGGACCTGTTACAGGTGGGAGGAAAGAGATTTGTGGTCTAGGCTTTCTGGAGCAAGCTAGATCTGATGGAGTGGAGAACGAGGCAGGTAAACTGCTTGGGTCCTGGGCTCACAAACATCTAGTGCCTAGTTAATAGATCTACTTCCTGCACTCTAGAGCAACTTCTGGGCTAGGCCCTGGCTTACTGTTTCCCCCACAAACAGGTACACAGATTAGTGTCCATCTGGAACCACTGAGGATCTCCCAAATCTCGAGGCAGGGAAGCTCAAGCAAGCCAAGAATAGCTCTGATAATGCAAAGCCGGGAAGCCTCTGCAGAGAGAGTGGCCCCATGGCTGACAACATATCCTTGAAACAATAGCTCTCAACTTGCTTACAGCAAATAAAACAGACCCTACCTATAGTCCACAGCCACCTCCATATCTGGCAGATCCCAATTACTAGAGGACCCACAGGCAAGTTCTCTGATCCAAGCATTTTGTCCTGGAGGAGGTTTATTGTTGCTAGCTTTTTCTTTCCATTATTTCCTTCTTTTTCTGGGTTCTATCTGATTATATAGTTCTTTATTTATTTTGTTTTTTGAATCAATCTTTTGAGTCTGGGCTGGCCCAGAACTCAATATTTAGCCAATGTTGACCTTGGACTTCTGATCCTCCTGTGTCTACCTCCCAAGTGTTGTGATAACAGGCTTGAACCACCAAGCCCCAGCTGTGGTGGTTTGAAAGAAAATGTCTCCCAAAGGGGAGTGGCACTATTAGGAAGTACGGCCTTGTTGGGTAGGTGTAGTCTTATTGGAGGAAGAGTGTCATTGGGGATAGGCTTTGAGTCTCATGTTCAAGCCACACTCAGTGTCGCATTCACTTCCTGCTGTCTACCGATCCAGATGTAGAACTCTCAACTCCTCCTCCAGCACTATGTCTGCCTGCATGCTGCCATGCTTCCTGTCATGATGATAACTGACTAAACCTCTAAAACTATAAGCAAGCCACCTTAGTTAACTATTTTCCTTTATAAGCATTGCCATGGTCATAGTGTCTCTTCACAGCAACAGAAACCCTAAGACATAGTCTATCTGGATTATTTGATTATTTACCTCTATTTTCTCTTCATCTCTTTCCCATTCTTCTCTCTCTTCCTTTCTGTTTTCCTTCTTTCCTTCCTTCCTTTTTTTCTTCCAGACAATGTTTCATTATATAGTTCTGGCTGGCCTCGAACTCACCAACAATCTGCCTCCTTTCCTAAGTGCTGGGATTAAAAGTGTGTATCACCACTCCTAGTTTTTTCCCTTTTAAAAATCTTACTTCATGAGCCAGGTGGCGGTGGCACATGCCTTTAATCCCAGCACTCGGGAGGGAGAGGCAGGCGGATCTCTGTGAGTTCAAGGCCAGCCTGAGCTACAGAGTGAGTTACAGGAAAGGTGCAAAGCTACACAGAGAAACCCTGTCTTGAAAAACAAAAAACAAACAAACAAAAAAAAAACCTTACTTCTTTATTTCCTCCCCTCCTTGAATAGGTATAACAGGAAAGGGAAGAAGAAAATCAGGAACAGAATTCAAAGATTCTAGTACCTGCTTTTGTATTTGGAGTTCAAGGGGAACACTGAGATTTTCTATAAGAGATTTATAAAAAGCATCACTGCAGGGAGAGATCAGGCTGACATGGCAGAGTGATGCTCCCTTCTTATAGGATTCAGAAGAAGAAAGGTGGAAAATAGACTGAAAAGTTTCCTTCTTTGGCCTGCAGTTGACTATAGCTAAGATTAACTAATGAATGTTCAGTTCGGGTTTGCATCAGCTCTAGCTGTAATGTGGAGCTCAGTATACCCCTCACACTGAGCACTCACACAGGACCTAATTTAGTGTCAGTCTGAGTGGCCAAGTGACTGCTTTCATCAACATCATCACAACCTTAGCCAGCACAGTCCAGAGTAAGCTTCCCTGACTGTGGGTAAGAGAGGGTAGCAAAAGCAAGACACGGCCTTGGAAATTAGTGGCAGACTGGTGAGGCCTAACACTGTACAGAACCTAGCAGCCCCACCCTCGCACTACTGCCTACAGATGGAAACCTGAAATAGCCCCCTCACCAAGTAGGGACATGTGGCCCCAGTATTTCAAACATGTCTTGTGGCCAGCAACACCTGTGGCTGCTGGCAGTGTTCCTGGCACTTGTACTGAGAGGACCAAGCAGACACCGTAACAGGCTGTCAGTCTTCTGTCAGAGATCAGGCCTCAATTTCAGTTTCCTGAGACTTGAGCAAGCAGTTTCTGGGAGGGCCATGAACAAAAGACATAGTCCTTGCAGTAGCTCCCTTTCTGCATGTACTCTGACGACTCCAGGTTCAACCAGTTGTTTACTGTCTGGGACCCCTCACCAACTTAGAGCTGCATGCATGGGTCAGTGTGAATGTACGAGGCCAGCCAGCCTCCATGGCAGCTCAAGGACAGAGCCTGGTCCACTGAGTCAGCCCCCACAGTCAGTATGTGCTAGGTCAGCCAGCCCCCATGGCAGCTCAAGGACAAAGCCTGGGACTTGTCCAGGCCTGCCCCAAAATGGTAACTGTAACCCCCAACCAGTAAATTCAAAATTTACACACCCTCATCCAATCATATGATGCCAAGGCTTGTACCACCCTGTTTGTGGTTTTTCCCTTTAAAAACCCCTCACCCTGAGAGCTCAGGACCATCCTCCTCCACCTGCTGTGTTGGATGTGGGACACGGACCAAGCCTGGGCTTGCTTGTTATCAATAAATCCCTGTGTGTTTTGCATTGGATATCGGCTCTGTGGTGGTCTTGCCTGGGGGTCTTGAGACATGGCCACAACAGTACCATAAGCATATCTGAACATGCAGCTCATAGCAATGACAGCCTTGGCCCAACCCAGAGCTAAACAGGTCACAGTGGGCTGTGGGCTCAGAGTATGTAACACAGTATTGAAGTGTTTAAGACCATAAACCTGGGTAGGAGTATGAGGCTGATTTCTAACAGAGATTCTGCCTGAATAATTAAAATCCCACACTGCCTCTGGTCGTGCCCCATCTCAGATAAGTGACTGCCTGAGATACCATTGCCCATCTCAACTTCAGGTTGAGGTTTGGGGTGATGGATTTCTCTTTTCAAGGGCTCCTCCAGGCCATTTTATATAACACATCAACTGCAAATGTGGGACCAGCCTGCTGAATCATACTCTAGCATCAAAGCAGAGACAAACGTACCTATAGTCCAGCCACAGCACCATACCCTTAGGGCCCAATTTAGTGCTCAAATGGAGGATCTGATTACCGACATAGAGAACATAGGCAGGGTGCTTAGAGGACAGTCATAATCAAAGGCAGCTTATTAAGAAGAGAATAAATGCAGAATCCTTCAGTGAGAAGACAATGCCATCCATCACTTAGCATGAAAAACTTTGGGGAAGCCCTAACCTCTCACCTGATGGTCAAAAGGAAGCCCAGAAACAGATCTGATAGGGATCCATGTGGACAAATTATCAGGCAGGAACTGACGACTCTGGTTCAGCCAGTTTTTTACTGTCTGGGACCCCTCACCAGCTGCATGCATGGGTCGTGTGAACGTGCGAGGCCAGCCAGCCTCCATGGCAGCTCAAGGACAGGGCCTGGGCCACTGAGTCAGCCCCCACAGACGTTTTAAGGAAACTTAATGAACTTCAACAAAACGTAGAAAAAAATATTCAGTTATGCAACAGAGACATTTAAGAGGAAGATGGAAACAATTTAAGAAATCAGACAAAAGGCCTGATGGTACACATCATTAATTCCAGCACTTAAGAGAAGGAGAAAAGAGGACCAGAGTTCAAGGCCAGTGTTGGCTATATAGTGAAGTTGAGGCTGATATGGACTACATGAGATCTTTTGTTTGTTTGTTTTTCAAGACAGGGTTTCTCTGTGTAGCTTTGGAGCCTGTCCTGGAACTCGCTCAATACACCAAGTTAGCCTCAAACTCACAGAGATCCCGAGTGCTGGGATTAAAGGTGTGTTGAATCCCACTGCCTAGATTCATGAGATCCTATCTTTACAAAAAGAGAGAGACGGAGATTGAGATAGAGACAGACCAACAGACACAGGGACACATACACACACAGAGAGGGGAGGAATCCTTGACCTGAAAAACACACTGGGCAGGATTTGAAATTGGGATCGAAGGCATCAGTCGGAGAGCAGACAACACAGAGAACATGCCAGGGAGACTGCAGCTAGGTTCCTGGAAACACGCTGGGGAAGTGCAAAGAAGAGGAATGAGTGAAGATTACTTTGGGGCAGCATTAACGTATTTAAGATGAGGCAGGGAAAGCAAGGCAGACCGCGATTCCAAATCAGTCAAAAAATCCATTCAAAGAGCTATGAACACTGAATATCTGAATCTATTGAAGAATGAAAACAACCAGGTCACAGGAAAGCCGAAGGGCACTAGTCATTTGGACCACTTTTTTTAAAAAAAAAAAATATTATCTTAACCATTTTGAAGACTTCTTTTACTTTTATTATGTGTTTGTGTGTGTACACCTGTGTAGGGATATGTGCACATTGAGTACAAGTGCCCATAAAGGCCAAAAGTGGGCACTGAGTCCCCTGGAGCTGGAGTTACAGGAACTTGTGAGATGCCTAACATGGATGTCCTCTTTAAGAGGAGTATGCAACTTAAGCCTCGAGCCATCTCTCCAGCTCCAAATTATTTATTCTTGTTTATGTGTGTGTGCATTCATATGTATATGTATCTAGGTTGGCAAGTTTGTGCCAATGGCTTGTGCATAGAGGTCAGAGGATGACTTGGGAATGTTGGTTTTCTTCTTCTATCACGTGTGTCCCCAGGGATACAACTCAGTTCCTCAGGTTTACTGGCAGGCACCTTTACAAGATGAGCCATCTCACTGGCCATGCTGTTTGTTTGTTTAAATGTTTCATGTAGCCAAATCTGGCCTTGAATTCTGGATCCTGCTCCCTCTACCTTCCATTAGAGGAGTGTGCCACCACACCCAGCTTTAAAGTGGTCTTTAAACGGAAGTCCTTTTTAGTTGAAGTAACACTATTGCTATATGTTAAGGAAGGAGAAAATAATAAAACACAAAGTTAGTGCAAGGAAAGAAACAAACTAATATCAGATCAGAAATTAATAAAACAGGAAAAATCACAAAAGTTTGATCAGGCATGAGACAGAAAATACATTAAGGTTAGAAAAATAGGACAGGCAGTGATTGTGCACACCTTTAGTCCCAGAACCCAGGAGGCAGAAGCAAGTGGATTTTTGTGAGTTGAAGGCCAGCCTGGTCTACAGAGGGAGTTCCAGGACAGCCAGGGCTACAAAGAGAAACCCTGCCTCAAAAAAACAAAAAAGGTGTGGGGGGGAAGAAATTAGAAAAATAGAAGTGAAACAATCACTGTCTGAAAAAGATATGATTCTGTTTGTAGAGGACCCTAATGTTACATCAAAAAAAGTATTGGATGATGTGCTTGGTGACACATGCTTGTAATCTCATCACTTATCCACCACCTTACACGTTCTGGTGCAGGGAAAGCAGGAGTCTGAGGACAGCCTAAACTCTATAGGGAGAGCCTGTCTCAAAACCAAAGTGAAGCAAACAAAGAAGCAGAACTATTGGAAATAATAAACCAGTTCGTCCAGGTTTCAGTCTAAAGCATCACACAAAAATGAGGTCTCTGAAATGAAATCCAAGAGCACAAGCTCACTTAGAGTATCTGTGTAAAATATCTAAGAAGAAATGGAACCTGAGATGAAAATGTCTATAATTTAAACTGTGAAAGAAATTTAAAAGAACAGGAAAATGGAAAAACATACAGTATTCATGAAAATGCCCTCACTATCAAACTGAAGTACAGATTCAATGAAATCCAGACTAAAATGCCAATAACAATCTTTCCAGACCTTAAAAAAGTTTTGTTCTTTTCTGAAGGGAAACAGAGGAAGAGTGGATCTGGGGGAGAGGGGAAGTGGAAGAGGTGGAGGGAGGGAAAACTTCAGTAAAAAAAATATATAAAACAAAGAAAAACTGATAAAAAAAAAGCAGTCAAAGAAATATTGAACAAAAAGAGCAAAATTACACTACCTGATTTCAAAATATATCACTAAAACTGTAGTAAACACCATGGTCTTGGCATGAAAATGCTAACATAGACGAATGGAAGAGAAGAATCCAGAAATAAACCGCCACATCTACAGCCAAGTGATTTTCAATAACATCATTTAAAACACTCATTAGTAGTGTCTGGCAGCATAAGCCTGTAATCACAGCCACTCTGAAGACTGAATTAGAAGAATCACAAATTCAAGGATACCCTGAGTAACTTAGTGTGAATGGGAGTTTCCAAAAAGAAAGCGTGCTTCCAACTTAAGGTAAATTTATCTCCATTTATTCATTAGAGATACCCGAAGATTTGGGTTAACACTTCTTAACAAAATCATACAAGATTTCAATCTCTAATAATAACAATATTTATGATGTTTTATACCTAAGAACTGATGTTTTATTAATTGAGTATTTGTAGTGTCCTATAGTTAGGTCATCCAGGAATAGAAAATAGTAACTACTATTCCTATTATACCTATGGGAAGCAGGTGAGCAATACTCCAGAACAATGGCTAGTGGAGTCCCACTTCCTTCTCTGGCTGTAAAGGGAGAAATAAGATTTGGTTGTGCTTACAAAACCTAGGCAATCCTGAATTCTCACAAGTCTAGCCTCTTGTTTCTATTCCTGTTTAAGTGCTGGTAGGTTGAAAACAATAATTTTGTTTAAAAATTTATAAAAAGTACTACATTTTTAGGAGTGCTTCTGTAACTTAACCAGCCATTTACTTCCCCCAACTAAAATATTGTACAATACCAAAACAACACAATCAAGCTAGTATCCACAAATGTGGATTTAGATAATTTACATAATAATAATTTAGAGCCTGGCAGTGGTGGCACACTCCTTTAATCCCAGCACTCAGGAGGCAGAGGCAGGAGGATCTCTGTGAGTTCAAGGCCAGCCTGGGCTACAGAAAACGAGTTCCAGGACAGGCTCCAAAGCTATACAGAGAAACTCTGTCTCAAAAAACCAATAATAATAATAATAATAATAATAATAATAATAATTTAGATATAAAAGAACCACATTTCTTAAAAATTAGAGCTACCCACTCTGCATGAGGTTTCAGATATGAAATCGAACTGTCCAAAAGAAAAGCTGAAATACACGAGAATAGATTAAGTTAACTACTCCAAATACAAAATAAAATAGCTCATGAAGCACGAGCGATTGTATGAGCGATTGTACACATGGGGAAACACCTGCAGAAGGAAGAGTTTGGGGTGGTTAGGGTGCCACGGTCCTCGTCTGCTATTTTCACTTTACTAGTTTAGACTGAGTTCTTTAAAGAGTTATTTTACGTGTATCTTTGAGTACATAGACATGAACCATGTGTATGCAGTTGCCCACAAGGCTTGAAGATGGCATCCAATGCCCTGGATCTGTAGTTAGAGGCCATTGTGAACTGCCTGGTGTGCGTTCTAGGAATTGAGTTTGGGTCCTCTGAAAAGGCAGTTAAGTGCTCTTAATCAGTGAGCCATATCTCCAGCTCCAGATTGTGTTCTTGATTATCTTAATTTAACATGTAATACTCATATTAAATACTACATGCAAATGTCATGTCAAATCAAGAGGATTTAAAAAATCAAACCTAGATAAAAATGGTTAATAGATTTTCATGTTATGATTGAGAAGTTTCTTCTTTAATGGCTTTACTGGTGTGATGGCTACTTTTCGCTGTCAACTGGACATATCAGAGAAGACGGAACCTCACTTGAATTTTCTCTATCAGACTAGCCTGGAAGCATGTCTGTGTGGCATTTTCCTGATTTCTAATTGATGTAAGAAGGCCCAGCACACTGGAGGCTGTGCCATCTGTGGGCAGGTGGGTCTGGGTTGTATACAAAAGGCAGCAGTGTGTAAGCCAGGGAGAAGGTCAGTAAGCAGCATTCCTCCATGGTGTCTGCTTTAGTTCCTGCCTCCAGGTTCCTGCCTTGCTTGAGTTGTTGCCTTGGCTTCCCTCAATGAAGAAGTGTAACGTGTGAACAAAAGTAAACCCTTTGCTTGCCTAAGTTGGTTTTTGTTAAAGTTTAATCATAGCAACAGAGATGCCAAAGAGAACAGCCAACTATTCCTCTCTTCTGCAGACGATGTTCCTGCCTATTGCACAGCCTCATCTACATCAGATCACAGGAATTAGCCTTCCTAGAAACATGGAAAGGTTGTCAAATAATATTTGGCTCCCTTATGTACACAATGTGATGACTGGTCAGGGGGCAGGGGAGAGCCAATGAAATTCCCCTGGAAAGAAACCATACCTTACAACAAAGCTTCTATACAGCTGACTAACTGATTAGAAGGTCAATGATTGTGGAGAGGTTGAAATGTTGTAAGTCCAGATTCTAATAATAATTTATCTTGGCCTATCGTTATCTTTTATGATTTTCTTTATTCTGTTATTATAAAATTTTATGAAACTGCTGCCATATTAGAACATGATATCTAGGGAAACCTGAATCTGTGTTTCCGGGACATGGTTACTCATATTTGGCTCCAGAATAAACTATCTTTTACTCCTTTGGGGAAAGATCTGTGTTCCTTACAATGACATTAGCAAGACCCTATTTCATGTTAGATGATGGGGCTGGCACTTTAAGAAGCTGGTCACTATTAAGAGGCCAGATACTACAGCTGGAAGAAATCCGTCCACAGTCCCTGCAACTCTGTCCCTGGGCCAGAAAATTAACACAATGTCCTGTGCTCTGGCTAACAGCACTTAAGTTATGGTACCTGGCTTCTCCATGCTCTTTGTCACATCTACTATCTACCTCAGACTAAATCATAAAACTACTACCAGTCCCTGAAAAAATGATACAATCCAGGTGTTTTCTTTGTTTGGGGGCATTCTCTGACAAGTCCTCAAAGGATTATTTTCTCTAACGACTCCTCTGGTCTCCACCACACTCCACCATCCCTCTCTTACTTAAAGCTACTCTTAATGGAACTCTTCCCCATATTTTAAAAGGAAGCCTCTCTTTCTATTTAAGGCCCTGTTATGCTGATACACACACACACACACACACACACACACACACACACACACACACACTCTCTCTCTCTCTCTCTCTCTCTCTCTCTCTCTCTCTCTCTCTCTCTCTCTCTCAAGCCCTTTCTCCTGGTAAACATCATTCCTGAATGGCATTTACCTGTCAGCTTTTTTCTTTATTTTCTTATTTAACACTAAGGATATACTTCCTTGGAAGTTCTTGACTAATATGCAAGAAGCCTTTAGTCCAACTCCCCATGTATTGCAAAATAAACAAACAAAAAGAAAGAAAGGAAGGAAGGAAGGAAGGAAGGAAGAAAAAGAAAGAAAGAAAGAAAGAAAGAAAGAAAGAAAGAAAGAAAGAAAGAAAGAAAGAAAGAGAGAAAGAAAGAAAGAAAAGGGAACCAACAAGCAAAAATACACACTGGAAAAGAAATAGTCTTTTGCAATATATAGTGCCAATGAAACTGGAGAGCCAAATGTAGATTAATGTAACTGAACCTCTTTCACCACTTACAGATGTCAGGAAAGGAACTCAAACAGGGCAGGAACCTGAAGGCAGGAGCTCATGCAGAGGACATGGAGGAGTGTTGCTTACTGACTTGCTCCCCATGGCTTGCTCAGCCTGCCTTCTTACAGAGCCCAGGACTACCAGTCCAGGGATGGCACCACCCATCATGGGCTGGGTCCTTCCCTCTCAATCACTAATTGAGAAAATATCTTACAGCTGGATCTTATGGATGCATTCTCTCAACTGAGACTTCCTCCCTTCAGATAACTCTAGCTTGTATCAAGTTGACATAAGACTAGCCAGCACAGAAAACTAAGTACAATGATTCACCTCTGTATCTCCTAGCACTCAGGAAGCTGAAGCAGAAAGATTGTCAATATTTTGAGACCAGGCTGGTCTATATATGGAATTCCAGGACACTCTGAGATATAGAGTAAAACATTATTTTTTAAAATGTAATCTTGGGGTTGGGGATTTAGAAGGGGTTGGGGATTTAGCTCTGTGGTAAAGTGCTTGCCTAGCAAGTGCAAGGCCCTGGGTTCAGTCCTCAGCACTGAAAAAATAAAAAATAAATAAATAAATAAAATATAATCCCAACCCAAAATACCCATTCGAGAAGTCAGCAAGAGACCTAAACAGACATTTCTCAAGAAAAGACATGCAGATGGCTAACAGATACATGGAAAAGATCTCAACATACTAATCATCAGAAAAATGCAAATCAAGTCCTTCTCATTCTAGTAAGAATGCTATTATCAAAAAGTCAAAAGATAAACAAATGCTTCCCTGGGAGAAGCAAAAAGTTCTTGCCCACATTTTCCCTCTTCCTTTCCTTCTGATCAACCACAGAGGCCCGTCCTTTGATCTCACATAATGTGGCACAGTCTTTCTTCCTGACATCTATGAATATAACAAAATGTCTTTTGAATGACAATTATCTCCTGATTGCTTGTAATCCTGACTAAAGAGCAGTAGGACCTCTAGTGTAAAACAACTGGAATAGGAAGAAGGGTAGTTTGGGCTCTCTTTAAGACAACATGCCACTAAATTTCTTTGCTTAGCAATACTGCAAAGGCACCAGAAGGCACCAGAGGGATACTTTTTAAGTGATCCCTCATAATGAGATCCCTCTCCAAAGGGAAGCCTCTTTCCCTTTAGGATCCTGTTATGCCCAGTTTTACACACACACACACACACACACACACACACACACACACACACACACGTTCCTTTCTAATGCTCTCCCTCTCATCTCAAGGCCCAATCAACGGTATCATGGCCATTTCTCTTAGTAAGCATCATTTTCACTGCTGCTATAGACTTGCACTGTGGCAGCTAATGCCTTTGTTGTTTTGTTTTTGCTGTATATTGCTGTGGATTCAGATCCTAAATTCACAACTTGAAAGCTGACTTTTCTACAAGTGCTGATGTAATCTGATTTAATCACTTAGATCCAGAGAGTCCCCTCCTGAGGCCACCCCCGTTGTAGAATATTATTTTAAGATGTGTTACATTTGTTTATGCTGTAGAACATTTGTTTAATGATATAAAGATGTGTTGCATTTGTTTAACTCTGTGAAGCTGTGTTACTTTGCCTGTCTAGAACACCTGATGGTCTAATAAAGAGCTGAACAGCCAATAGTGAGGCAGGAGAAAGGATAAGCAGGGCTGGCAGGCAGAGAGCATATATAGAAGGAGAATATATGTGGGAGGAAATGAAGGAACAAGAACAAAGAGAGGAGGACTTCAGGGGCCAGCCACCCAGCCACACAGCTAGCCAAAGAGTAAAAGTTAAAGTACGATCACAGAAGTGGCCAGGTGGTGGTGGCACATGCTTTTAATCCCAGCACTTGGGAGGCAGAGCCAGGCGGATCTCTGTGAGTCCGAGGCCAGCCTGATCTGCAGAGCAAGATCCAGGACAGGCACCAAAACTACACAGAGAAACCCCGTCTCGAAAAACCAAAAAGAAAAAAAAATCACAGAAGTAAGAAAAGGAAAAAGCCCAGAGGCAAAAGGTAGATGGGATAATTTAAGAAAGGCTGGCAAGAAACAAGCCAAGCTAAGGCCAGGCATTTATAATTAAGAATAAGCTTCCATGTGTGATTTACTTGGGAGCTGGGTGGTGGGCCCCTCAAAAGAGTAAAAGAGCAAAACAACCAATAACATATTGGCAAGCCAATGTGGGCTGCAATTCCATGTGGGGCCTGAGAAAGCTGAAAAAAATAAAAAGAAAGAAAAAGAAAAAGGAGACGGCTCCTTTAAGAGGCACTGCTGTTCAGTTGGCAAGGCAGCACTAAGTAAAAACAGCAAACTAAGTAAAAAGTAATACCTGCTTTGTGGCAGCGCAGGTATAGGCTTCCTTAAGCAAGGAAAGTTGAATGCAGTTCTCAAAATGCACCCCCAACCAGACTGCAAGCTTAGCACTTGGCTTTCACAACCAGAGAAGCAAGAGGAGCTAGCAGCCAAAGCTACAAGCCAAGGTTCACACCGTTCAGCAATTTAAAGGCTCATGCAGTCAAAAAAGGCTAAATGATATGCAATAAAAGAGGTCCAGACACAAAAAAACTCTAAACAGGTTCCAGTGTGTTTTATAATGTGCATAGGCTTAAGAATGAAATAAAATGAGTATGGAAAGTCATAGTAAGAAATAAATAGTTTTAAAAAACAAAGTCTTTAAAGAGACAGTAAAAAGAAAAAAAAGCCACATGAGACAGGAAATATACAGGGAATCTGTATCCTATATAATATTGTGTTGATTTTGAATTTTTTGAATGCAAACAAGCAAACAACAGCTGCTAGAAGACATGGGATTGTGAAATGAACTGCTAAACTGAACCAACCTAGATACTTTAGGAATCCCTTAACTTTAAAAAAGAAGTCAACAAATATATATGTCAAATGGAAATCAAAAATGCTTTGGAGCTTTGTTCCCACAGGAGATAAGAGGTTGTGGATTCCTTCAGGAATAATATGGATCAGGTTTGATCAAGGGAGACCTCCTGAACCTTGATGAGTGATATCTATTAACAAAAATTATAGCTTGTCTTCCCAGGACTTCAAGATTATCTTAAATATTCTCAGGGACCCTAAGGATACTTCATCCACAGATAGAAGGAAGCAGTTTGGAGAACACGATGCCCACATTCCCAAGAGGGGTATGGGAGGTTTTGGTTAATTGGTGGGTTATGAAAATTTGTTATATTTAGGGGAATATAGGAATGATAATAGGGTAGATTATTGAATCTACTTTAAACTAAAAAAACAACTATTAATCTCAAATATTTTGTATTTGTATGGACTTTGTATATTATACAAATTTGAGGTCATTTTTGTTACAACATACTGTATATGTTTCTACTCTTGTTTAGAGGATTTTTGTATATTGATACAAATTTAAGGTTGTTTTTGTTACAACATATTGTATATAATGTTCCTACTCTTGTTTAAGGTATTATACCTATGCAGTTTATTTAAAAATGCAAAGTAAAATTCTAGTTTTGAAAGCTATTATTAGGAACTATTCAGGATAATCAAGAAATACAGGTCAGCAGTTAGTCATCTATAACAACAAAATTTGTAAATATGTTGGTTATGCTTTCTAGATCATATAGAGATATATTTTAGATAGATAAATAGTTTTCAAACACTTCAAAGACCCAAAGAAAGTGGCATGTAAAATTTTTTGTTAACCTAAAGATTTTCATGACAATGAGACACATCTGCTCCTGGCAGCACCAATTTACTTCAGAGAAGATGGGCACTGAAAAAACTCCTTATGGAGTTTGCTTTCACTGTGGCAATGTTAGCCGCTGGGCAAAGAAATTGCTCTTGCCTTTGACTGCTGACAATGTGCCATACAGACTGGACGTGCAGGGCACACAGGAAAAAGACTGTTGAGCTTTGCCAAAACAAGGCAGGACAGTCCTTCAAAATTCCTGCTTCACAGAAGAGTCTGCCAGATATTCTGCAGGACACAGAGGAAAGTGACTGCTGAACTTTGCCAATACAAGGCAGGACAGTACTTCAAATTTCCTGCTTCACTGAAAAGTTTGCCAGATATTCTGGACCTGTAGGCTGAAAATGGATGCCCTAACCTTGCAAAGTAACTTTGGGTAACTGTCCAGGCAGCCAAATGTCTCTGTTGTTAGATAATATTACATCCTTCTGGTTCTTTGATAGAGTTGAAGAACAGACAGTTATAGTCGCAGTTTTCCTTAGTTATGATAGAAAGTAAGTTAGGTGTAAAATTTTGGATTCACTGTTAGGATAGATAATGCATTATTATCTCTGAATATGTTAACTACAAATGGACAGAATATTGTAAATGTAATTCTTACTTGTTTTTGTTGTATATAGTTTTATTATGTTAAAGTTAAAAACTTTTATTTTTATTTAGACAAAAAGGGGGAAATGTTGGGGAATATTTTTTTTTTTTGGTTTTTCGAGACAGGGTTTCTCTGTGTAGCTTTGCGCCTTTCCTGGGACTCACTTGGTAGCCCAGGCTGGCCTCGAACTCACAGAGATCCGCCTGGCTCTGCCTCCCGAGTGCTGGGATTAAAGGCGTGCGCCACCACCGCCCGGCTCGGGGAATATTATTTTAAGATGTGTTACATTTGTTTATGCTGTGGAACATTTGCTTTAATTATGTAAAGAAGTGTTGCATTCCTTTATGTTGCATTTGTTTAACTCTGTGAAGCTGTGTTACTTGGCCTGTCTAGAATATCTGATGGTCTAATAAAGAGCTGAACAGCCAATAGTGAGGCAGGAGAAAGGATAAGTGTGGTTGTCAGGCAGAGAGAATAAATAGAAGGAAAAATCTGGAAAGAAAAGAAGAAGGAACAAGAACAAGAAGAGGAAGACTTCAAGGGCCAGCCACCCAGTCAGACAGCCAGCCACGGAGTAAAAGTAAAAGTAAGATCACAGATGTAAGAAAAGAAAAAGCCCAGAGGCAAAAGGTAGATGGGACAATTTAAGTTAAGAAGAGCTGGCAAGAAACAAGCCAAGTTAAGGCCAAGCATTTATAATTAAGAACAAGCTTCTATGTGTGATTTATTTTGGAGTTGGGTGGTTGGACCCTCAAAAGAGCAGAGTAAAAACCCCCAACTACAACCCCCTTTACACTGAATAGATAGAGTAAGTTAAAAAAAAAAAACTTCTGAATAGTGAGGTGCAATTTACCTACAAGTGTTTTAGAACAGAAAAGATGAGTGTACCTGCTAAGTGGACAGGGCAGCACTTATGAGTGTTGTGACAACTATTATTGTTGCTTTCCTATACAGCTGGGCCTACTCTGCTGAGCAGGAGTAAAGTACACTCCAGAGACACTTGTGTGTGGCCAGCCAAATGTCAGTGCGAGGTTCATATAAGACTAAGCATGGCCCCTTTCTAAAGATGCTGTGGCTATCACATCCTGAGTCCTCAGTTACCTTGGCTATGTTTCGGTTCTTTCTCACATCCAGTGGGGAATAGGAGATCACGTTACAGCAAATGAAGGTCCATTGTTCACAACTCTACCAAAAAATAAGAGAAAGAGAAGTCAGTAGAAGGAAATATTTTTGTTCATAGTTCTCCTAGAACTCAGAAGACAGAAATCCCCAGTCTCTTTCCACCTTACCCATAAAAGCATTATAATTTATAGGAAAGGTGAAAGAAAGGATATAAGCATTGTGTAGATTCATCAGGAAACCAAAACTATTAGAATTGACAGTCTCCTGGGAGATGAACTATGCCATTAGTGCCAAGGGTCCTGTGGGCTGGTGCCTAGTCACATTCCCAGCATAGAATTTTTCATAAAATGCTAATTTTGAGGGTTCCTCTTACAATCACACCTTGGAACTCAGAGGCAGAATGCTTAATATAAATGGAAGAGAGAACATTTTATCTTATCTTGCCTACATTCCACATCATTTCACCCACACAAGAGATCCTGCAGCTCATTCAGAAATTTAAAGTGTCCTGTAAGGTGTCTCAAAATAAAAAGTAAAAATGAGTATATAGTTCAGTGGTTGACGACTTGCTGAGCATGGACAAGACCCTAGATTCAATTACTAATATATATATATATATATATATATATATATATATATATATATATATATATATATATGAGATATGTCATATATAAAACAAATTATACATAATAATCATACAACCCAACAACAAGGGGAGGGGGAGGTAAAGGGGAAAAGAAGAGCATAGGGAGGGAGAGAGGAAAGAGGATACAGAAGAGAGAGAAGAAAAGGTGGAGAGAGGGAGAGGAAGGGGAAAAGAGGGGCTCAAATAACAATTGGATTTCCAACCTTCCTCCATGGACTGTTCTTAACAATGTATATTTCAAAACAGAAACTTCATATTTTCTAGAAGGAATTATTTTGGATGGATGTAATTTGCTACAGGAAGATATATTTAGTGCTCAAACAGAAATCTTTATTATTCCTAATGCAACATCACATGGAATCTAGCTCAATGCTCTAGGCAAACAGAATATTACTAGGGGAATGGCAAGATTGCCTAGAAGTTGTATGTTCTCTCTCCTGTATTCACAAGATAGAAGGAGAGAACCAATTCTCAAGTTTCCCTCTGACCTCTACAGTAGTACATGTCCACTTGTACACATATGTATATACACATTAAATAAATAAATAGATAGATAATTAAATAAATGTAACATGCCTGTTACACTAGAAAAAATATTTTGTTAGACTACAGCAGGATTTTAGTAGTTTTTATGAATCCTTTGAAAAGAAAAATTGAGTGAGGTTCCTTTAAAGCAGGCTGCAGACTTCCAGGCTGACTTCGAACTCATGAGATCTGCCTTCCTTTGCTCCCAAATGCTGGCATTAAAGGCATGTGCCACCACCGCCGGTTTAGCTCTGAAATTTCCGACTGCTTTAGATGAATGGGTTCTCAGTCACCCCTGCAGATTCCTCACATTGGTTCAGCTAGCAGCCTCATTTCTCTCCTCTCCCCTCTGTCTCTCTGCTTAACTGGCCGATCTCTTTGCTTATTGCCACTTTGCCTTCCTATTTTGTGTGCTCAGCTTTCTCTTTGTGTTCAGCACCCTTTTGCCTTGTGGTCTTCCCTACCCTCGTCTCAGTTCAAATTGCCTGCCTTTTGGTCTTACCTCACCTTGGGGTCTCGCATTGACTGATGTCCCTGACTTCACCTTGTGGTGGTACCAGGCTTCCTGATCTTGACTTCCCTGGAGGTCTTTTCGCAGGATCCAGTTTCACATTCTAGTCTCTCGGCATAACTTCCTGGTCTCGCCCCCTCGTGCCACCTCGAGCCTCTAAGCGCCTCCCAGTCTCACGTTGCTTCACGAGAGCACCTCACTTCCTGATCTCGGGGTCCATTTTCCCTGCCTCAACAACCAGTCTCACCTCGCAGACTCCGGGGACTCATCTGGCCTGAATCCGGGGTCTCATCTGGCCTGAATCCGGGGTCTCATCTCGCCTGAATCCGGGGTCTCATCTCGCCTGACTCCGGGGTCTCATCTCGCCTGAATCCGGGGTCTCATCTCGCCTGACTCCGGGAACTCATCTGGCCTGAATCCGGGGTCTCTTCTGGCCTGAATCCGGGGTCTCAACTCACCTGACTACGGGGTCTCATCTGGCCTGACTCTGGGAACTCATCTCACCTGACTCCGGGGACTCATCTGGCCTGAATCCGGGGTCTCAACTCACCTGACTCCGGGAACTCATCTTGACTGACTCCGGGGGCTCATCTCACCTGACTCCGGGGTCTCATCTCGCCTGACTCCGGGAACTCATCTCGCCTGACGCTGGGGACTCATCTGGCCTGAATCCGGGGTCTCATCTGGCCTGAATCCGGGGTCTCATCTCACCTGACTCCGGGGTCTCATCTCGCCTGACTCTGGGGACTCATGTCACCTGACTCCAGGGACTCATCTGGCCTGAATCCGGGGTCTCAACTCGCCTGACTCCGGGGTCTCATCTCGCCTGACTCCGGGGTCTCATCTCACCTGACTCCGGGGTCTCATCTCACCTGACTCCGGGGTCTCATCTCACTTGACTCCAGGGACTCATCTGGCCTGAATTCGGGGTCTCATCTGGCCTGAATCCGGGGTCTCATCTGGCCTGAATCCGGGGTCTCATCTCGCCTGACTCCGGGGTCTCATCTCGCCTGAATCCGGGGTCTCATCTCGCCTGACTCCGGGAACTCATCTGGCCTGAATCCGGGGTCTCTTCTGGCCTGAATCCGGGGTCTCAACTCACCTGACTACGGGGTCTCATCTGGCCTGACTCTGGGAACTCATCTCACCTGACTCCGGGGACTCATCTGGCCTGAATCCGGGGTCTCAACTCACCTGACTCCGGGAACTCATCTTGACTGACTCCGGGGGCTCATCTGGCCTGACTCCCGGGGTCTCATCTCACCTGACTCCGGGGTCTCATCTCGCCTGACTCCGGGAACTCATCTCGCCTGATGCTGGGGACTCATCTGGCCTGAATCCGGGGTCTCATCTGGCCTGAATCCGGGGTCTCATCTCACCTGACTCCAGGGACTCATCTGGCCTGAATCCGGGGTCTCATCTGGCCTGACTCCGGGGTCTCATCTCGCCTGACTCCGGGGTCTCATCTCACCTGACTCCGGGGTCTCATCTCACTTGACTCCAGGGACTCATCTGGCCTGAATCCGGGGTCTCATCTCGCCTGAATCTGGGGTCTCATCTCGCCTGAATCCGGGGTCTCATCTCACCTGACGCTGGGGACTCATCTGGCCTGAATCCGGGGTCTCATCTCACCTGACTCCGGGGTCTCATCTCGCCTGACTCTGGGGACTCATCTCACCTGACTCCAGGGACTCATCTGGCCTGAATCCGGGGTCTCATCTGGCCTGAATCCGGGGTCTCAACTCGCCTGACTCCGGGGTCTCATCTCACCTGACGCTGGGGACTCATCTGGCCTGACTCCGGGGTCTCATCTCACCTGACTCTGGGGACTCATCTCGCCTGACTCCTGACTCCGGGGTCTCATCTGGCCTGACTCTGGGGTCTCATCTGGCCTGACTCTGGAGTCTCATCTGGTCTGAATCGGGGTCTCGCCTTGCCTGTCTTATCTTGGATTCTGACTTTGCCTCTCCTCATCTCCAGATATTGCCTTATTTCCTCGTCTTGCCTTGCCTCAACCCAGGATTTCGCAGGTGGTCTTGACTCAAGGTCTGGCCTCGCCTTGTCTCACCTAGAAGAAAAGTTAGTCTTTTCTTCTCTTCGGGTCTCACTCCAAGGTCTCGATCTCTTTGTCTTGACATCTCGACCTATCTGTCGCCCCTGCCTTACTTCTCATCTCTGCCTTACATCAAAATCTGGCCATGCCCTTGCCCAGTTTGTCCTCTGCCAGGCCAGCAGAGGAGAGCAGCCCAGAGGTCCAAGAGGGCAGTCTGGGTGCTGCCAAAGCAGAGGGAGCAGAGGAGGCCTTGTGGCCTGCACGCCAGAACTTGCCCTCTGCAATCACCACAGCACCTCCAGCTGGCAAGGATGACCAGTCCACCATTGGGGAGGTGGGGACTCAGAAATGCCTGGCATCCAAACCTCCTAAGAGTGGAAAGAAGAAGGCAGCAGTGGAATCTGACCAGGAGAACCTTGTTCCTCTCTCGGAGCTGACTCCGCACATCTCCTGTTATATTTGTAAAGGCTATTTAATAGATGCAACAACCATTACAGAATGTCTTCATGCCTTCTGTAAAAGCTGCATCATAAAACATTTTGAACATAGCTATAGGTGTCCAAAATGCAACATTGTAGTGCACGAGGCCAAACCTCTTAATCACCTGAGGTCGGATCCACAATTACAAAACATAGTGTACAAATTAGTGGCAGGTCTAGAGGAAAAAGAAAAAAAGCAAAGGCAGGAATTTTATAAAGAAAATTGTCCAGAAACACCAAAACCTGATGCTGTTCCACAGCCAGGCCCTTCAAGCGAAGGGAACAACTAAGGAGTTATAGAATAGTGCCTTAGTTCACATGAACCTGATATGTCTTTAGTACTGGGTTCTATGGGCACTAATGCAGACATTGAGCATTTTAAACCACTGAAAATGAAGTTTGTGTGAGTCTCAGGAAATGCAACCATTGGACTTACAGAAAAATTTCTCAAAAGAAAAATGGGTCTTGTTGAAGCTTATTGGGTAGATATCACGTGCGGTGGTCAGTTGCTAAGGACTTTCAAACTCTACAAGAAGTCCACTGTACAGTAGGGGATGCTGGGATGCAGGGTGGTCTGTTAGTCATTTATTACAGTATTGTGCTTTCTCCTCTGAACATGACTTGTTATGAAGGGACAGGAAATAAGGCCTCTGCAGAACTGCATCTTACTGAAGAGTTCTAGAAAACATGGAATCATTAGACTTTGTACTGTTTCTGACACACCTGTATCCTGCACCTGGCATCCTAGCATTTATAGGTACAGCTTAGGACAATGGAATGCATCCATTTCACTACAAACCATAGAAAGCACTCACAGCTTGAGAAAAGTATCAAATGTCAAATTTTTAAATTCTTTATGGTTTGAAATACTTCAAAGTTGTTTTTGCTAACTGTTCTTAAGAAAAGTTGTTTATAGTTTCCTCCACTGTTGAACTGGCTGTGAGTTGAACAATCCATGCTACATTTTTCTCTCATCACAGGCGCAAATCAGAGACAAACCAGCCATGGGTTTAAACTTTTAAAACAGCCAAAATGGACGTTCTTAAGTTAATTATTTCACTTGTTTGTTGCAATATTAGAAGGCTAAGTAACTTCTCATTCAGATTGGTTGTTGAAATTTTCCTCTGTGGGACGGCATCAGGTGGTTTTCCTTTTGGAAAATGAAGTTTGCTTTCAACATGGATAGTCAAAGCCAGTCTTGGTTAAATTGCAGAGTAAACTTGCTGTCAAAGGCCAAAATTATTGGCTACATTTTTATGTTCTCGTCATATTTTGAACTTAGCATTTTTACAACTAGCAACCCTCCTGAAGAGATGCTATTTGGTTCTAAAAGGTATGAATTGTTTTGTGTAAAGAGACTGTCTCCTATAGGGTGTATGGGTTGAGCCGTAGACCTTCAGTGTAGTAGCACATTTGAACATGTCTTAAAATAAGAGGTGTATCTTTGTGATTTTTACACACCATAGTTGTTATCAGTGGTGGTTGATACCTTGTAATGACACCACTTCTGAAATGGAAAAGTTCAAGTGAATCCGGAAAGTTACAGAATATTTACTTAGTGTTTCTTCAGTAGATCAGCTTCATTGATTGAATATTTAAAGCTGAATTTTCTATTATTTTGTTTCACTGGGTTAAAAATAAGAGTGTTTGAAAGTTCACTATAATAATGAGGCTTCAAATTTAAACATTATATTGCCCCAAATTAACATCCTGGTGCTTTCTAAAAGATATTTGCAGGATCTGTTTCATACAAAAACTTTAAATTTGGTTAGGAATGGCAATTGTAAAGAATTTGTGAAATAGTTTGACATAGTGGCACATACCTGTATTCTCAGCACTTTGGAAAGAGTAAAGAAGATGAGGATCATGATCCTCTTCAGCTATATAGAGAGGTGGCATTCTCTATATTAAGAACTTTTAGGCCTACCCGTCAGGAGGTTCTAAGTCATTTGGAGTATTGCTTACAAGGAAATTGTGCCTCTTACTCTTCTGGCTCTGAGTTGAATACTCCATGCTATGTTGTTGCCTCACCACAGGCCCAAATCATGGACCAACAAGCCATGGGTTTGAACCTCTGAAACAGTGAGCCAAAATGGACATTGTTAAGTTAATTATTTCACTTCTTTGTTGCAATTATAGAAGGCTAAGTAAGTTCATAGGCTTATATTTATAAGTGATGCTGAGTCACCAGTGGGTGAATTGTAGTGGATTCTTGTTACAATTGCATGCTGTTGTAGTTTCCATTTTAAATGTAAACTGGCCTCTCTCAGGCATTAGTAACCTTATACAATTTTTACCTCTGTCTCCTTCCAGGTTTTCAGTGTAATCCATCCAGATAGCTGCTTGATGCAACAATACCCTGGTGACTACCTCACTATGGGACAGCTTGCAAGCTGTTGGGCTAACCCGAAGACCTCCATACCTGGCATCCACTGTGCACATAAGCCATAGGAAGAGCCTCTCCAGTCACAGTGTGAAACCGTAGTTGGTGCCCATTTAGTGTTGTTGCTATTTTGTATTGTTTCCTGCCCACTGGTTGAGCAGTTGATCACACGCGCTTTGCTACTGCTTTTCTCTAAGATTTGAGGTAAAAGATTCTGTTGTTTCACGTGTATGGCTCTCTGTGTTTTGTTTTGTGTTTTGCAGTTCATTTTCTGTGTCATGATTGACTGATACACTGCACAGTAACCCTCTTAGATGGTGGCTTTCTTAGTAAAAAAAAAAATAAACCAGCAGTGAAACAAGAGTCACAGACTATCTTCCACAACCAAATACCCTGGAGCTCTATCAAGGCAGGGCTAAGACCCAAGGATTCCCAGTGTTCATATCCCAGTGAGGGTGTCCACATGGTACTGTTGGTCATTTTGAAACGGAGCTACTAATACAGTCAGATTGAGTCTACTTTCAAGGCTCCGTCTGTGCTCCAGTGGTTTGTCCCAGAGAGACAGAAGGGAAAGGGTAAGCTCCAGTGAGCAGCTGTCAGGTAGATACTGGGCAGGTATAAGGACTGGCGGATTGTAGGAGAGAGACTCACATTTTGACCACCCACTAACTTGGTGAGGCGGTAGATGAGGCTGGAATTTTCAGCCTGTCTCATTCACTAGGGAGATGAGAATCCTCACAGGCCACAGTGGCACTGCCTTCCCTTGCCCCTGTGTCCCTTCATGTTCTGACCTTTTCCCCTATGGCTTCTAGAGCAAAATGACAAAAGACTTAATGGTTCCCATTAAAGACAGAAATGTCCTCACACCTGCCCCTGGGAGCCTGAAGTTAGAGAACAGAACTGCAGGGTGCTCAGGAGCTCTAAGGCCCTTGCACAAGGATCCGGCCCTCCTTGTTTAGGGATGGTTTGATCTAAACCAGATGAGATCCACTGGGTCCCCCTGGAGAAGGCAGTGGCCGCCTAGCATTGGGTACCATGGAACCCTCAAATGGAGGCCGCCACTCACTGGAAGAGTCCCTGGAAACCCTAGGAAGTTGTTGGGTGAGCATCCCAACACAGAGGAAATATTCTTCAAAGCCACTTACATGCAGAAGCTACTCTAAAGATTTTGCCTTAAAAGGATGGAGGGAGGTAATTCTGGTTTTTAAATTTTGTCCTTTGGAAGGAAGGGTTACAGGAAGGCTCCGTCCTGCAGGAACCAGGTACCTTCCTCTCCTGATTTTCCTCTTAGGAACCAGGAAGATCAAGGAAAACCTGCAACTTTGAGGGTAAAAATCAGGAGTGGGGGATGAGGGACACACCAGCGACTTACAGCATCTATGAACCTAAAGGAAATAATAGCAAAAGAAAAAAATCCTGCTTCTCTGGTGGCCTCATGTCCAAGGGCAAAAATGATGAATTTTTAACTTTAATTACTGAGCAAATGCCACATGTAGGGAACACAGTGTTCCTCCAGATTACTTGCCAATTTGTAAGTGTTAGGTCACAAAGGTCACAAAAATTGGGTAGTGCTGCTGACAATGTCTTAAGGTGATGGGCTGGATTTTTTTTTGTTTTTTTAGTTTTTTGAGACAGGGTTTCTCTGTTTAGTTTTGGTGCCTGTCCTGGATCTCACTCTGTAAACCAGGCTGGCTCGAACTCACAGAGATCCACCTGGCTCTGCCTCCCGAGTGCTGGGATTAAAGTTGTGCACCACCACCACCTGGCTTCCTAGGCCGGATTCTTATCAGGCGAATGAAACAAAACCGAAACTCAGCATCCCTCAGAAATCTAGTGATGTGGGTTTCTGTTTGTCAGTAATGCCACCCTTCTCTGCCCCAACAGTCAGCTGCCACAAGCAAAATACACATAGTTCCTGATTAAAAGACCCCAACCCCACTGACTATCATGTAAAGTCCATTTTCTCTCCCACTGAGCTTCTGCTCTCCACCCTCATGCTGGTAGCCCAGCAGTTTTTCCCCCAGTAAACTTTGCTTCTACCCACGGAGTGGTCTAGTTCAGAGGTTTGACTGTACCTTGCTTACAATAAACAAACCACTAGAGAAGACAAATGGGAAGCCAATATCATAGACATAAACATTTTAATACTAACATGATAAATTATCCTCATATCTATAATATAGAAGTAAATTTTTCAAGAATTTATATACTTGGATTCCACTGGAAATTTATAATCTATTATAAATTTATTAAATTATATAATAATTTAGTGAAGCATAAAAAATTTTAAAAGCATCAATTGTGTTTTCTAAATGTATGATATACATTATAGCTTAATGTTAACAGTTATTCAGCTGTACCATCAATGAGGTCAGTTTTGTTATAACTGGGCAAAATTTAAAGCTTGTGCTGCCTCTAATATTTGAGATAAATAAATGTAATACAGAGAGAATGCAATGCTTGCCCGTCTTGAGTAAAGTGCGCTGTCCTAGTATACACTCCTGTGAAATGTTCTCTCGAAGATAAAGATGCACTGATAGAGTAAAAATAATGTGATTTTGCCACTTACAAACTGGCTTAATAAAATAGGACCCCATAATCCTTCAATTAAGATTGTGAATGTAGCTCATTGTAAATGAAGCCATCTTTAATTAGTTTATTAGTTTAAAAGTAATAAAAGCCTGTTGAATAAGGTTAACTATCCAACTAGTTCTCCATCTATACACATGCCTACCTATAATAAATACAGCAAATAGTGCCTCTTACAACTGCTGACATACGTGGAGTCTGTACCCACTGTTCAATATCACTGGCGTTAGTGACTCTATTAGTCATAACTATCTAGTAAATATCTTCCTTTTACAAGTTTGCCTAACCTGCTCTGTCCAGTGCCTCTTTCAACAGTTTTCCTGTTGCAGCTTGCTGTACATCCAAAAAGACAGCCCACCTTTTCTAGGATGTCCATAATGTACGGCCTGAAGCCTTATCATCAGACACAATCGTTTCATATAGGGTCTTGAGGACATTTGCTTTTCTCCAGGGATACAGCTATGGCATTCCATTCATGGTGAATTCTTCCAAGAGGATTCCCCTGACACACTCAGTGAGTAGACTTCTGAGGAGATTAGCAAACCACAGAAGTTAGAAATGCCTGTCCAACCACACTGGGCTCTGCAGAGTGCTCAGGCGGTCACAAATACATTGCCCTCTCTGCTCTAACGGTGCCTGTCCAGACCAAGGTGAGGTTTATTAGGCCACTGGACAGAGGGAGATGGCTGCCAGATGAGGTAGCTGCTGAACCTCACTCCCGCCCCCCACCCTCCGCTGCTTCAGGTAACTGCAAATGCAAAAAATAGAAAGGGGACTGAACTTGAATTTCAAACACCAGGTCTGGGAAGAACAATCAGAGCCCTGGGTTACTTGTTAATTTATATTCACCCCTACATAAAATAAATCACATACATCTATAATATTTAAATATATTATGGAGAGTGTATATTTTATGATATGTAACTAAATAAAAGCTATTTTCCATAATTAGATGCCATGGTAAACTCAAAATCTGCACACTAATTTACATACTAAGCTGCATTTGGTCATGCCCGTCTATAGGGCCACCTATTCGGGAAGCTGAAGCTAGATCATTTGAAGCCAGAGTTTATGATATTTCAAAACTTCTAACCTCAAAATAAACAAACTGTATAATTAAGAAGTATGTAACAAAATAATTTTGGTACTTACTGGTATTTGAGCCTCTATAACACATTACAACTGTAAGTTTCTAAGTGCATCAACTCACAAAATTCATGGGGCTAATTATAGGAAGGATCAAATTATAGTATCTGGGCATTCCACTAAACTTAAAGACATTTGCCCCAATAATCCTTAAAAGTTAACTAAACATCTGTGGAGCCTGCATGGGACTGGACATAGGCCCTCTGCATAAGAGAGACAGTTCCGTAGCTTGGTCTGTTTAAGGGGTCCCTGGCAGTGGGATCAGGATCTATCCCTGGTGCATGAGCTGGGTTTTTGGAGCCGGTTACCTATGGTGGGACACCTTGCACAGCCTTGATGCAGGGAGAGGGGCTCTGTCCTGCCTCAACTGAATGTACCAGGCTCTTCCAACTCCCCATGGGAGGCCTTACCTTTTTGGAGGAGGGGGTGGGAGTTGGGGAGGGAAGGCCGGGGTGGGGGAGCAGGAAGAAGGATGAGAGGGGGATCTGTGGTTGGTATGTAAAACGCATAAAAAACTTCTTAATAAAGAAAAAAGTTAACTAAATATAATATAGACACAAATAGCTTAGCACGGTGTCTCACACCTATAAATTACTTTGCTTGAGAGATTGAGGAAGGAGTGCTGTAGAAAATGTGAAGCCAACTTTGGTCACACTGTGTCAAAAAAAAGTGTTTAGACCAGTGTGGTATCATATACCTATAATTCAAGAACTTGGTAAGTAGAAGAAGAAGGAGGATCATGAGTTCAAGGTCATCCTAGGCTATATACGAAGTTCCACATCAGTGTGGGCTACAGAAAGCCCTGTCTTAAAATACCAAAGAAAAATGGTTTACGTTGAGGCTGGGTGTATAAATCAGTGCCCTGAAACCTGACTACCCATGACAAATGTTATTAAAATTACTAGTTCTCTTCAACTAACAAACAGCAACCATCTTGTTCTATTATCTTTTGCTAACCGGTTCTGTTCAGAGGTCTCTCAACAGCCTTTGTGCATCACATCAGCACAGGCTGCAAAGGAACCCCTCACAGCTTCTCAGTCCTTCCATGAGGTACAGCAGCGGTGTTGCAATCACAAAATGTATGCACATTAGTTTTGAACAACATCTGCTTTTCTAAGGGAATGCAGGTAGCATATTACATTAATGACAACATCTTCCAAGGAGGTTCATCTGATACACTCACCAAGTACATTCAAATCTAACATCTTTCAGAAACTTTTGAGTTTCGAAGGCAACATATTCATTTACACAGTTTACTTATTTTTTTAGAAAGGGATCAATGGTCATTGTACATAGGGCTGTAAGGTAAAACTTGACAGTAATGTCTTTAATAATTTTGTATCCAAAAGTCTCTCCACCACACATAATGGTCATTATTTGCTTCAAACCCTCCTATAAAAGAAATCACCCTCTTGATACCATACTATTCAACATTCAAAAGGCTGTTTATCCAGCTCTCTCAGCACCAGAGGCTCATACAGAATTTGAGCACACAACACTCCATATACAGCTGACCATTATGCTTTGGGCCATGGAAAAGCACCTCATTATCTTGAGATTGCTACTGAGGCATCCTTACAACAGTGGAATAAAACCAAGGCCTGCTGATAATATTCCACCTGCACAACAGGGTGCCTTCCCTGTCTTCGGTACCTTGCCAATGGATGATGTCCTCCTCCCTCTGATACTGAAACTACCAGAAAAATCCACGGGATTAATGACATGAATAATACTAGGAGTTCATAGAATATGAACTGGGCAATACCAACTACAGTATGTGGTGGTACTTGATAGAATATTTCTGTCTTCCATCCCTCAGGCAGAATGTCCATAATAAAGGATGGGGCTAGAGAAGACACTATGCTCAGCATCAGACAGTTACCTTAGCATAAGATAACTTGGTCAACAAATGCTTCCATCTGCACATGCAATATCACCTTTTAACCTAGGGACTTAAAAGCATCCACTTGAAGGTCAAACAGATTCTGAGTCTCCTGCCTCACAGATACCTAAATATAAAATATAACCAGACAAGCATTCTAAGGCCACAACACAAGGGTCACCAGGACAGTATAAACATTACTGTTAGTAACCATTTCATGTATTTCCTGACAATAACCAAGTCACACATTTCCCTTCTCAGGAGTACTCAGTGTTTCACTGTTAATAGGGTATCCCATGTAGGCTAGTGGTGTAGTTCATTGGCAGACTGCTTGCCTATCATGCACAAGGCCCCAGATTTAATCCCCGAAACCACAAATGATCATCCCATAGAACTTTCTTGTAACAGCTTTTTCTTAGATAGGTGGTTAAAATGAGAGAAATCCTTAGTGGTTTTGTCAAATAACTTAGTCCTTCCAAGTTCCAGTCAGTCAAATGGCTATGTAAATGGATCCTCTTTTTTGTCCCGGTTCTTTTTTTCTTTTTGTTACTTTTTTTTTAACTTGTATTGATTCTTTGTGGATTTCACATCATGCTTACCTGTCCCCTTGCATCTGCCCTCTGCCCATGCAACCTCCCCCGAAAACAAAACTTAAAAGAAAAACAAAAAAAAAACAAGCCAAAACAGAGAGAGAGAGAGAGAGAGAGAGAGAGAGAGAGAGAGAGAGAGAGAGAGAGAGAATATCTCGTTGCAAGTGTTCGTTGCAGTGAGTCACTGGTCTGGCTGGAGACCTCTGGCTTCTGCTACACCACCGCCACCGGGCCCTCACTGAGACTCCTCTTGGATATCCTGTTGTTGTCCTGTGTCATGGAGATCCTGCTGTTTTGGATCTGTAGGTTCGTCCCCTTAACATACTCCAATGTTCATAGATGAGGTGGATGCCAGGGTGGGCCAACCCATAGCCCTGGTTCTGGGACTGGATGATAGCTGGGCTGGTCAACTTGCTAGCTAGCTTTCCTCATCGTCACTACCGTGGCGAGCTTACCCAGTGCAGCCTACAGTAAGGTTGCCCCAGTTCTTAATTCTCTTTTAACTCAACTCTTGGCTATTATCACAACTCATGCGAACTCCAAATACTTCTCCATCACCCTTGCCTGTATTTAAAGGGAGATCATCTCAGTGTATATAAGAACTCATTATACAAATGATTTCAATAAGACCTCCCCCCATATTTAGAGCTTATTATTCTATTTTTGCTTTTATTGGTATTTTCCCCTTACATATTTTAATTTGTTTTTCTATGCTTTGCATATTGATATCTCCACTATTATGTGTTGTGGAGAGGTTCTTCTTCAGTCATATATAGTTGGGGTTCTAAATGTTTCTTGTGTTTGCATGTCCATTTCTTTATCTAAGGTTGAGAAACTATCTGCTATAATTTTATTGAACAAATTGCTTATACCTTTAGACTTTATCTTACCTCATCCTACCCTGTGGATTTTTAGGTTTTGTCTCTTGAAGATATTCTACAGTTCCTAGAAGTTTTGATTGTGTACATTATTTTTAAAGAGCAAAGAGCCAGCTATTTATTGTACTACATACCTGCAACCCCAGCATTTGGGAGGTAGAGACAAGATGAGGAATTCATGGCAAGCCTGGGCATCATAAGAATTTGTCTCAAAATAAAAAGTAAAACATAAGTTCTATAATCATTTAAATAAGCAGCATGAGATAAGAGTGTTTCTACATTAGCCTATAATCAGACCCTGAAATTTACTAATCATTATGTAATAATATCTCAATTGTGTTTGTTCGTCACAGAGGCCCTGGTGAAGTTGTGAGTTGTAGTGTTCCTATTAGACTGACCTGAAGGCATGTAAGTCTCAACTTTGGCCAGATCTGATTTAGACCATGAGAATACTATTTATTTATTTTTTCTACTATCATTTATGTTTGAAGATCAATGATAAATTTACTCAGTGTTTGCTTGTCTTACAAAGATTTCATTTCTTCCTTTCTGAAGAATATTTTAGCTGGGTATTGTATTCTTGGTTTGGAGGAGTTTCTCTCTCTCTCTCTCTCTCTCTCTCTCTCTCTCTGTGTGTGTGTGTGTGTGTGTGTGTGTGTGTGTGTGTTTCTCTTTCAACATTGTAAGTGTATCATCCCACTCTGTTCTTTCCTGTACAGTTTCTGCTGACAAATGTCAAATGTTATAAATCTAATGGAAATACTGTTATAAGTCATTTTATTTTTTTTCTCTTGCTATTCTTATAACTATTGTTTTATTTGGACATTTGGCAGTTTTAATATAAGGTACCTCAAAAGAGCCTTTTTGGTTGAATCAATATGCTCTCTTTCCAAGATCCTCGACCTTGATGTCCAGATCTTTCCAAATTGGAAAACAAATTATACTTATTTTTTATTTCATTAAATGGGTTTTACTCCATCAGTTGAATATTTGGATATTATTTTGTTATTTAATTTCATGCTATTCCATCAGTCTTTCCTTTTTCTTTTGCTCGCTTTTCTCTTTTTCAAGCTAGATTATTTCAAAAGACCAATCTTCAAACTCAAGTGTTTTTTTCTTCTGCTCAATTCAGTCTATTTCAGGAGGAGTTTTCATTTGTATTCTTATGTCTTATATGGAGTTCTTTACCTCCTAAGATTTTTCTTTATTTTGCTTTCTCATATTCTCTCTCTCTCTCTCTCTCTCTCTCTCTCTCTCTCTCTCTCTCTCTCTCTTCCCAGATCATCTTATTAAATTGTTTTGTAATTTCATTGAATTGTATGCATCTTCTGGTATCTCACTGAGTTTCCTCAAAAATCACTATTTTTAATTATTGTTTTCCCAAAAATACCATATTGCCTCATGTCCATACTCTGATATTTTTGTATCTCAGGTATTAACTGCCTATATCAATTTTATATGATGGTTTTCATAGCAAAGTATTTCTCTCAGATATGTGTCTCATGATGTTAGTTGAGTAAGCCATATAGATTTTGGTTCCAAATAGTTGTATAGTATTTGTATGCCTTCTTCAATTCCAATGAATATAAGGCATGCCTTAATGTGTCACAGTGGCTGAAGCTTTGGTGTTTTGTGGGATATCTCCACCAGCTTGGATGAAGTTCCTGTAAGCAGAATGATGAACTTTCCTGCTGCTGTAGATGAACTCATCATTTTGTGCTCTTTTCTCAGGATAAGACCACTCTGAATGACTTGAACATACCTATCAGATTATAAGAGCTGTGCAGGGATGGATACAACCTGACACATCTTGTGAATATGGTGAAACATGCTTGGTAGTAAGGGTGGCACCTATATATATATATATATAGATAGATAGATAGATATAGATAGATATAGATAGATATAGATAGATATAGATATAGATATAGATATATAGATATATAGATATAGATATAGATATAGATATAGATATAGATATAGATATATCTGATTGTGACACAGAATCCAGACGACTACAATACTATCCATCATTGTCCATAGACAGTGTGAATGCCTTCATGCAAACTTGGATGCTTGGATGGCCAACATTGCAGGTAAATCTGCCCAGATGCTTCCAAGGTGAAGGGTAGAGAAGCAGAGATATCTAAGAATATCACAAGACTACAAGAGTGTATATAAGCAGTTTATTGATGATATGAGAGGATAAGAAGGCCTGTCCTGATTGTTTACAGGGACAGAATTGTAGTGCTTCTGGAGACATTCACTTGGATGCTCCTTAAGACCCCAGGTAAGTGAGATCTCAAGATAGCTATGTATAGCAGTGTATTAGTTCCTTTGATAAGACATCATGACCAAGGAAACTTATAGAAGAGTTTCTTTAAGCTTACTGTTGCAGAGACATAAAAGTCCACATTGGCCAGGAGGAGGCATAACAGCAAGAGACATGAATGACAGCAGGAACAGAAAAGTGAAAGCTTATATCTCAGCCATGCACATGAAGCAGAGAGAAAGGGCTAACTGGAAGTTTTAAGAGTACTTTTAGCTCACAAGCCTGCCCTCCAGTGACATATTTCCTCAAGAAAGACTTCTTGTAAGCCTCCTCAAACAGCACCACCAACTAAGGACTGAGTATTCAAATACCAGAGACTATACGGACCATCCTCATTCAAAGCACTATAAGCAAGAACTTGGGTAAAGGAACATATAATTTTGTCTTAGAAATTGCTAGGTGGAAATGCATCAGTGTGACTCTGGCTTCCCACCAAACAAAATTCAGGGCCTGTGCAACTTATAGTCTTCTCCAGCAGAAAATATTCCAGCTGATCCTGGTATAAGTGGGGACTATTGTGTGTTATGGGATGTCTTTCCATATGCTGTGAATATATGTTGTTCCCATTGGTTAGTAACTAAGATGCTTTGGCCTATAGCAAGGCAGCTTAGAGGCAGGCGGGAAATCCAAGGAGAGAAACAGGAAAAAGAAAGGCAGAGATGAGAGAGATGCCAGCCTGCCACCCAAGGAACAACATGCCAGCAGACCAGTAAGCCACAGAGCATGTGGCAAAACATAGATTAATAGAAATGGGTTAATTTAAGATATAAAAGCTAGCTAGCAAGGGGCCTGCCATAGGCCATACAGTTTGTAAATAATATTAAGCCTCTGAATGATTATTTTATAAGCGGCTATGGGACTGCGGGACTGGCAGGGGCTAGCGGGACTGGTAGGACCAGAAAAACCTTCCAGCTACAATTGTGGCTTCCTGTTTACCCTTTCTATGCCATTTGAAGTTCCTCTTTGTTCAAGTCTCATTTACAATCTAAAGTTAAGATGATAGGTCCTATGTACTTAATTCCGATCTTTATAAGATCATTGTGAATTCTGTGCTGTATAACATTCCTGCTAAAATTCTACTACCTTCTCCTATAATAATGATGTCTTGGCAAAACATGCCCACTAGTGCAATATTGGCATGAATTTTATAAAAATAAGCAATCAATTTCTGATTCAATTTAAGGCCTAATCCACAAGATGTAACATATGCCAGCACCATTAATGGGGCATGAGCCTGTGGCTGGGTAGGACATAGTCCTTAGGGAAGAGCCAACTACTTTTTTTTTTCTAAATGGATGCAGTATTAAACCAAACTCCTAAGGACTTATAGCTATATCCATAGATCAGTACCTCCTTAATCCTCATCAGAGAAGTTTGTTTTTGTAGTAGATGACGATTGACACTGAGACCCAAAACTAGTCCATGTACAGAGAAAAAGAGACTATTGAGACCGGGAATGATAGCACATGCCTTTAATCCCAGCACTTGGGAGACAGAGGCAGATGAAGCTCTAAGAGTTCCAGGACATCCTGGTCTACATAGTGGGTTCCAGACAAGCAATGCTATATTGTTAGACCCTGTCTCAAAATATTTGAGAGAAAGAGAGAGGGGAGGAAGAGAGAAAGAGAGAGAGAGAGAGAGAGAGAGAGAGAGAGAGGCTATTAGTGAGACTGATATATGAGAGAATAATATATCAAGTAATCAAGTCTCAAGGATCATTGTGAAAGAGGGAGGGGGAGAAAAGATTGTAAGAGCCAGAAGGTATTGGACACCTATGAGGAAACAATACTTTCTGGGCACAACAGGGCAGTTGTACATAGAAACCCACAGTAGCTGTAACTGCATGCACATGATCTGCAAAAGACCAAGCCAGACAAAATCATAGCTTGGATCAGGGACATGGTTACAAAATCCCACCCCTAGCTGAGGAGTTACTGGCAATAGGGAGAATTCCTTCTAGAATAGGGAGAGTCAGTTTTCTTGGAATATGCAGCACCTGAGAAGCTACATGTCTCCCATATAGTCCCATGCCCATATACATGCTGATAGCACTAAATGGACTCTGTATGTTTTTAAAAAAACACACATGGTTTTCAAATGGCCTTTGTTGTTAGTTTTCCCTCCTCATATTCCCACCTTTATCCTTCTCTCCCATCCCTCTCTCTATTGAATCCTGCACATTATAGGAAGAAAAGTGTGATCATCAGTCTCATCTAGCTACAAACCCTGTGACCTACAATACTGACTTATCTGCAAGATGTACTGGTACAATAGTGGCACAAATGTTATGGGAGTAACAAACCACTTTCTTCTTAGTTAAGACACACTTCATAAGGTGAAACTCCATATATAGCATTGCTAAAGTGGCCAAGAACCTGAGACTAGGTAGGTCATGAGCGCTAAGGGAAAACCAACTACTGATATTCTGCAAAAGAAACATAGCAATTATGACTCCTAGGGGCATATTGCTATACCCATAGATCAGTACACCACTTATCCCTAATCAGAGGAGCTTCTTCTTACAGTAGATAGTAATTAACACAGACGTCCATAACTGGACAATGTACAGAATTTGAGAGACTTTGGAGCAATCAGCCCTAAATGAGGTACCTTTATCCTCCTTCAGTGCTCAGGGATCTATGTGGATGAGGAGGCAGAAATATTGTAAAAGCCAGTGGTAATGGATGACTCCAAAGAAAATAAGAGAATTGGAGCACATATGAACTCAGAGACTGTGGCTGCATGCACAAGACCTTTACAAGTTAATCCAGGCAGGGTCTCAGCACTGAGAGGGGGAAGTAGACACAGAGTACCATCCCTAATCAAGAAGCTATTTGCAACCGATACCTTCTAAAAAAGGGAAAAACAGTTTCACCAACGTAGTGTCAATGGGTAAATCAACCACACCAGAAGGCCATGCCCTATGTCTAGGAGTGGTTGACCATCCCATAATGAACTCAATGACTTTTAAAATGGACTTTTTTGTTTTATTTTGTTTGGGCATTTGTTTGTTTGTTTTATTGGTCTTTTGCTTGTTTGTTTTAATTTCCCTTTTTGTGATTCTGTGGAATTTTTTGTTTTGGGGGGTTTTATTGTCTGCTTTTGTGAAAGAGAAAGAGCATAAAGTTGGATGGGGAGGGAGGTAGAAAGGATTTGGGAGGAATGGGGGAGAGGAAAACATGATCAAAATATATTGCATGAATTTTTAAATGAAAATAAATGAATTTTTAAAAAGAATATGTGAAATTTGGAGGGAATAGTGGTGAGAGGGATAGAGAAGGAGATGTAGGGGAGGGAATAGGAATTAGACGTGATCAAAACACATTATAAGCATTATGCTGGATAGTTTTTAGTCAGTTTGACAAAGCAATAGTCATCTGAGAAGGGAACCTCAATTGAGGAAATGTTTCTAGAATGTCAGACTGTAAACAAATAAGCTCATAGGGCATATTCTTAATTAGTGAATGATGGGGGTGGATCCAGGCAATTGTGGGTGTTACTACCGGTAGGTTGTTGGTCCTGGGTTCTATAAGAAAGCAGGCTGAGCAAGCCATGAGGAGCAAGCCAGTAAGCAGCACCCCTCCATGGCCTCTGAATCAACTCCCACTTCCAGGTTACTTCCCTGATTTCCCTCAATGGACTGTGACTCAGCATATGTAAACCAAATAAAGTCTTTCCTACCCAACTTCTTTTGGTTATGATGTTTCATCTCAGCAATAGTAACTCTAAATAAGTATGCATGGAATTCTCAAACAGTAACAGGAAAAAAACTTTTAAATGTTCCCAATCTTCAGATATTCCAGAGGTGAGAGATGGAAAGACTTTCTTTCAGTTTTGAAAAATTTCCCCTTATGACCTTTATGTTTGTACCATGTATTCTTGGGTTCTTCAAGAATTGTAATGATCATGCTTCATGGTATTCATGAAAATGTACTGCCAATCACAGAAATCAGCTGTCTCTCAATTTCACCTTGCTTCCCAAATGTAATATGTAGCTCCTAACTAAAAGCTGTTTAATTTCCTTGTTTGAGAAAACATATATACAAAATTAAATAACTATACAGATGACAAGTAGTTATCATTTCTGTAATACAAGTAGCACCAAGAAGTAGGATGAATCAACCAGAACTTTCAGAAATGTAACCCAGGGAAAGGATGACAAATACTCTCATGCTATCAGTGAAAGCACCAAACACTGGCAATGTTCTGTCTTTGAAACAGATGTTGCCTTATTTGGATTGCATTGTGGAGCATTTATACTCCATGGCTCTGTCAAATGCAATTAAGAAGGGATTACTTTAGAAAACCATAGAAACAGTGTTTGAATAGCTATAACCAAGGAAACTGTTAACTGACAAGGTTCTATGTAAAGATGGAACACCACCGTTCAGTTGAAAGAACTGAACTTCAGTGAACAGATAGTGGGACAGTCAATTGAAAGGAAAATTCTAAAAGCAGTAAAAAACATATTCCAGCAATCAGTGGAGGCTCCTGGCTGCTTATGATATCAAATAGAGATAGGATGACCAAAATCCTAATGAGATGAGCAAAAAGTAGAGCCGTCTATGGCATGGACTTGAGACTACAACTAAAGTACTCAAGTCACTAAATGAACAAGGTGCAAATAGCAACCAAGAACTGCAAACCCCAAATGGAGAGATGTCAGGATCTGAACTTGTTTCAATATGCTTTTTAAATGTCTATTTTCCACCAAATATTTGAAACATGAAACAGGGAATACTGGGCTACACTTTAAATAACAAAAGTAAGCCGGGCGGTGGTGGCGCACGCCTTTAATCCCAGCACTTGGGAGGCAGAGCCAGGCAGATCTCTGTGAGTTCGAGTCCAGCCTGGGCTACCAAGTGAGTTCCAGGAAAGGCGCAAAGCTACACAGAGAAACCCTGTCTCAAAAAACAAAAAACAAAACAAAACAAAATAACAAAAGTAGTCGATAGAAATTGATTTAAAGACAATCTAAGCATACACATAATTAAAACAGTTATAACTATGTTAAAACACTACACAGACATGTCACAAAAATCATATATAAGGAATTGCAGTAAGATTGGAATTTACTCCCTATCATAAATAATAAATGCCACAAGTGAGTGCTGAATGAAAACCAAACCAAATAACCAACCAAATAAGCAACAACAAAACCCAAGAATCCTGTATCTAGCAAAGCTTTTCCAAATTCAGTAACAATGTTCCTGGATAAACACAATTTTAAAGAATTTGTTATCAGAATCACCATACAATAAATGCTAAGGAAGTTCTTTCATATGAAAGAAAACGGCATGTTTCTTATTTCATTTTGACTACTATATCAAAATGCCTGCTATTCTCTAATATATAAAAACAAAAAACCAATAAACTTTTTTCTCCTAGTTCTTGAAGCTGAGAGTCTTTGACCAAGGTGCTTACATTTTGAAAACATTATATAGCTGTGACATAATATGTATAAAATTAATGGTATAAAAAGAAAGAGGGAGACCGGGCAGTGGTGGCACATGCCTTTAATCCCAGCACTCGGGAGGTAGAGCCAGGAAGATCTCTGTGAGCTCGAGGCCAGCCTGTCTATTGAGCGAGATCCAAGACAGGCACCAAAACTACACAGAAAAACCCTGTCTCAAAAAAAAAAAAAAAAAAGAAAGAAAGAAAGAAAGAAAGAAAGAAAGAAAGAAAGAAAGAAAGAAAGAAAGAAAGAAAGAAAGAAAGAAAGGATCTTGCTCCGGACTTCCCTTTTGGAACACTGACCCCATCCCTGGGCACCAGCCACTCCAGGGAAGACCTGCCCAACTCGGCCCCAGGTTCTGGCCACCAGGCAGGTTCCCTGCTAGCCCCACCGGGAAGGATCCCCTTCTCCAAGACCCCTGGCAGACCCTGCAGTCTCCACGCCCTGCCCCCACGCCCATCCGCCTGAGCCCCAAGCCTCTTCCTGAGACTTAGAGGCTGGCCCCCAGCTCCCATCTTGCTCCGGACTTCCCTTTTGGAACACTGACTTCCCTTTTGGAACACTGTCTGAACCAAGTGTGTGGTTAAGGTCAAGAACGAACCACAAAGAGATGGGCAGACGTCAAGGCAGAAACATATACAACAAAATGAATAGCAATACAGCATCACCAGGCCCTAGCCCTCCTCCAACACCTAGACCTGAACATCAGAAATTGGAAGAAGCAGAAGAAAACAGCCTTATGAATGACATCATGAAGAAGCTAGAGGCTTGTGTAGAGGAAAAGACAAAAAAATGTGAAGAACGCTGTAAACAACTAGAGGAAAGGGCAAACAAATTAGAAGAAATCAATAAAGTCCTGGAAGAAAACAATAAAATACTGAGAGAAAATCAAGAAAAATCAATGAAACAAATGAAGGAAACAGTCCAAGACCTGAAAAGGGAAATAGAAAAAATGAAGAAGACACAAACAGAGGGAATGCTGGAAATAGAAAATCTGAGAAAACGATTGGGAACTTCAGATGCAAGTATAATCAACAGAATGCAAGAGATGGAAGAGAGGATCTCTAGCGTTGAAGATACAGTAGAAGAAATACATTCATCAGTCAAAGAAAACACTAAAGCCAACAAAGTCATGAACCAAAATGTCCAAGAAATTTGGGACACCATGAAAAGACCAAACCTAAGAATAATAGGGGTCGAAGAAGGAGAAGAATACCAACTCAAGGGCACAGAAAATATATTCAACAAGATCATAGAAGAAAACTTTCCCAACTTAAAGAAGGAAATGCCTATGAAGATACAAGAAGCTTATAGAACACCAAACAGACTAGACCCCCCAAAAAAGTCCCCTCGCCACATAATAGTTAAACAACTAAACGTACAGAATAAAGAAAGAATATTAAGAGCAGCAAAGGAAAAAGGCCAAGTGACATATAAAGGCAAACCCATCAGAATAACACCCGATTTCCCAATGGAGACTTTGAAAGCCAGAAGAACCTGGACAGATGTAATGCAGACACTAAGAGACCATGGATGTCAGCCTAGACTAATATACCCAGCAAAACTTTCAATCACCATAGGTGGAGTGAACAAGACATTCCATGACAAAGCCAGATTTAAACAATACTTATCCACAAACCCAGCCCTACAGAAAGCACTAGAAGGAAAATTCCAACCTAAGGAAGTCAGATACACCCTTGAAAACACAGGCAACAGATAAAGCCACAGCAGTAAACCCCAACGTATAGAAGTACCCACACATCACCACCAAAAAATAACAGGAATGAACAATCACTGGTCATTAATTTCCCTCAATATCAATGGACTTAATTCACCTATAAAAAGACATAGGCTTACAGAATGGATACGAAAGCAGGACCCATCTTTCTGCTGCATACAAGAAACACATCTCAAATTCAAAGATAGACACTACCTAAAAATAAAAGGCTGGGAAAAGACTTTCCAATCAAACGGTCTTAAGAAACAAGCGGGTGTAGCCATCCTGATATCCAGCAAAATAGACTTCAAACTAAAATCAATCAAAAGAGATCAAGAAGGGCATTACATACTCATCACAGGAAAGATCCACCAAGATGAAGTCTCAATTCTAAATATTTATGCCCCAAACACAAGGGCACCCACATATGTAAAAGAAACATTACTAAAGCTTAAATCACATATAAAAACCCCACACATTAATAGTGGGAGACCTCAACACCCCACTTTCACCACTGGACAGATCTCCCAAATTGAAACTTAACAGAGAAATAAAGGACTTAACTGATGTCATGACTCAAATGGACTTAATCGATTTCTACAGAACATTCCATCCTAACAAAAAAGAATATAACTTCTTCTCAGCACCCCATGGAACCTTCTCTAAAATTGACCACATACTTGGCCACAAAACAAATCGAAACAGATACAAAACAATTGGAATAACCTCCTGTGTTCTATCAGACCACCATGGTCTAAAGTTGGATTTCAACAACAACAAAAACTACAGAAAACCTGCAATCTCATGGAAACTGAATAATACCCAACTGAATCACCAATGGGTTAAAGAAGAAATAAAGAAAGAAATTAAAGACTTCCTAGAGATCAATGAAAATGAAGACACCACATATCCAAATTTATGGGACACTATGAAAGCAGTACTAAGAGGGAAATTCATAGCACTAAATGCCCACATAAATAAGTTGGAGAAATCTCACACTAGAGACTTAACAGCATACCTGAAAGCTCTAGAACAAGAAGAAGCACAGTCTCCCAGGAAAAATAGACGCCAGGAAATTATCAAAGTGAGAGCTGAAATCAATAAAATAGAAACCAAGAGAACAATACAAAAAATGAATGAAACAAAGAGTTGGTTCTTTGAGAAAATCAACAAGATAGACAAGCCCTTATCCAAACTAACCAAAAGACAGAGAGAGAGCATCCAAATCAACAAAATCAGAAATGAAAAGGGGGACATAACAACAGACATTGAGGAAATCCAGAGAATCATCAGGTCATACTTCAAAAACCTATATTCAACAAAACTGAAAAACCTAAAAGAAATGGATAACTTTCTGGATAGGTACCACATACCTAAGTTAAATCAAGACCAGATAAACTATTTAAATAGTCCAATAACCCCTAACGAAATAGAAACAGTCATTAAAAGTCTCCCAACCAAAAAAAGCCCAGGACCAGATGGTTTCAGCGCAGAATTCTACCAGATCTTCAAAGAAGAGTTAATACCAATACTCTCTAAATTGCTCCACACAATAGAAACAGAAGGAACATTACCAAACTCCTTCTACGAGGCTACAATTACCCTAATTCCTAAACCAAACAAGGATACAACAAAGAAAGAGAACTACAGACCGATCTCCCTCATGAACATTGATGCAAAAATACTCAATAAAATACTGACAAACAGACTCCAAGAACACATCAAAACAATTATCCACCATGATCAAGTAGGATTCATTCCAGGGATGCAAGGGTGGTTCAACATACGAAAGTCCGTCAATGTAATACACCATATAAACAAACTCAAAGAAAAAAACCATATGATCATCTCACTGGATGCAGAAAAGGCATTTGACAAAATCCAACACCCCTTCATGATAAAGGTATTGGAGCGATCAGGAATACAGGGAACATACCTAAACATAATAAAGGCAATTTACAGCAAGCCAACAGCTAACATCAAATTAAATGGAGAGAAACTCAAAGCAATTCCACTAAAATCAGGAACGAGGCAAGGCTGTCCACTCTCCCCATACTTATTCAATATAGTACTTGAAGTTCTAGCCAGAGCAATAAGACAACATAAGGAGATTAAGGGGATACAAACTGGAAAGGAAGAAGTCAAGCTTTCCCTATTTGCAGATGACATGATAGTATACTTGAGCGACCCCAAAGATTCCACCAAGAAACTGATACAGCTTATAAACACCTTTAGCAACATAGCAGGATACAAGATCAACTCAAAAAAATCAGTAGCCCTCCTATATACAATGGACAAAGAAGCGGAGAAGGAAATCAGAGATACATCACCCTTTACTATAGCCACAAATGACATAAAATACCTTGGGGTAACACTAATCAAGCAAGTGAAGGACCTATATGACAAGAACTTTAAGTCCCTGAAAAAAGAAATTGAAGAAGATGTCAGAAAATGGAAAGATCTCCCATGCTCATGGATAGGCAGGACTAACATAGTAAAAATGGCAATCTTACCAAAAGCAATCTACAGATTCAATGCAATCCCCATCAAAATACCAACACAATTCTTCACAGACCTGGAAAGAATAATACTCAACTTCATATGGAAAAACAAAAAACCCAGGATAGCCAAAGGAATCCTGTACAATAACACAACATCTGGAGGCATCACAATCCCTGACTTCAAGCTCTACTATAGAGCTACAGTAATAAAAACAGCTTGGTACTGGCATAAAAACCGACATGTGGACCAATGGAATCGAATTGAAGACCCTGACATTAATCCGCACACCTATGAGCATATAATTTTTGACAAAGAAGCCCAAAGTGCACAATGGAAAAAAGAAAGCATCTTCAACAAATGGTGCTGGCATAACTGGATATCAACATGTAGAAGGCTGCAAATAGATCCATATCTATCACCGTGCACAAAACTTAAGTCCAAATGGATCAAGGACCTCAACATAAATCCAGCTACTCTGAACCTGCTAGAAGAGAAAGTAGGAAGTAGTCTTGAACGCATTGGCATAGGAGACTACTTCCTAAATAGAACACCAGTAGCATAGACTCTGAGAGAAACAATCAATCAATGGGACCTCTTGAAACTGAGAAGCTTTTGTAGAGCAAAGGATACGGTCAACAAGGCAAAGCGACAGCCTACAGAATGGGAAAAGATCTTCACCAACCCCACATCTGACAGAGGACTGATATCCAGAATATATAAGGAATTCAAGAAATTAGACATCAAAATGCCCAACAGTCCAATTAAGAAATGGGCTATAGAACTAAACAGAGAATTCTCAACGGAGGAAACTCAAATGGCCGAAAAACATTTAAGGAACTGCTCAACATCCCTAATCATCAGGGAAATGCAAATCAAAACGACTCTGAGATACCACCTTACGCCTGTCAGAATGGCTAAGATCAAAAACACTGAAGACACCTTATGCTGGAGAGGATGTGAAGCTAGGGGAACTCTCCTCCACTGCTGGTGGGAATGCAAGCTTGTACAACCACTTTGGAAATCAATATGGCGCTTTCTTAGAAAATTGGGAATCAATCTCCCCCAAGATCCAGCTATACCACTCTTGGGCATATACCCAAGAAATGCTCAACCACACCATAAGAGCACTTGTTCAGCTATGTTCATATTAGCATTGTTTGTAATAGCCAGAACATGGAAACAACCCAGATGCCCTTCAACTGAAGAATGGATAAACAAAATGTGGTACATATACACAATGGAATACTACTCAGGAGAGAAAAACAATGGCATCATGAGGTTTGCAGACAAATGGATGGATCTAGAAAAAAATCATCCTGAGTGAGGTAACCCAGACTCAGAAAGACAAACATGGTATGTACTCACTCATAGCAGGATACTAGACATGAAACAAGGATGACTTGTCTGCTACTCACATCACCAGGGAGGCTACCTGGAAAACAGGACCCCAAGAAAGACACAGGGATCGCCCAATGACAGAGAAATGGAATGAGATCTACATGAACAGCCTGGACATGAGTGGGGGGTAATGAAAGGTGAGGGTTGAGGGAAAGAGAGCTTGGGGGAGCGGGAGATCCCAGCTGGATCAACAACAGAGAGGGAGAACAAGGAATAGGAGACCATGGTAAATGAAGACCACATGAGAATAGGAAGAAGCAAAGTGCTAGAGAGGCCCACAGAAATCCACAAAGATACCCCCACAACAGACTGCTGGCAATGGTCGAGAGACAGCCCGATCTGACCTACTCTGGTGATGGGATGGCCAAACACCCTAATTGTTGTGCTAGAAACCTCATCCAACTACTGAGGGATCTGGATGCAGAGATCCATGACTAGGCCCCGGGTGGATCTCTGGGAGTCCAATTAGCGAGAATGAGGAGGGTTTATATGAGTGAGAATTGTTGAGACCAAGGTTGGATAAAGCACAGGGACAAATAGCCAAATGAATGGAAACACATGAACTATGAACCAATGGCTGAGGGGTCCCCACTGGATCAGGCCCTCCAAATGGGTGAGACAGTTGATTGGCTTGACCTGTTTGGGAGGCATCCAGGCAGTGGGACCAGGTCCTGTGCTCATTGCATGAGTTGGCTGTTTGAAACCTGGGGCCTATGCAGGATTGCTTGGCTCGGCCTGGGAGGAGGGGTCTGGACCTACCTGGACTGAGTCTACCAGGTTGATCTCAGTCTGTGGGGAAGGCTTTGCCCTAGAGGAGATGGGAATGCGGGAGGGGGGGGCGTTGGGGGGAATGTGAGGGGGACGGGAGGGGGGAGAACAAGGGAATCCGTGGCTGATATGTAGAACTGAATTGTATTGCAAAATAAATTAAAAAAAAAAAAGAAAGAAAGAAAGAAAGAAAGAAAGAAAGAAAGAAAGAAAGAAAGAAAGAAAGAAAGAAAGAAAGAAAGAAAGAAAGATGGAGTGCAGCATTATGGAAGTAGAATACTTTTTACATTTCACTAGAATGTAGTTAAAATCTGAAGAAGTTTTTGATAACTAAGATGGTGTGGGAGGTGGAATATGTGCAAGTCTCTATCTTTGATCCCAAGAACAACAAGATGTCAGACTAAAATTGAAACATACCAGTAGTATCATTATGCTGAATTAAATGATAACAAAAAAATGAATTAACATGTGAAGTTTTTTAATATTTAAGAGTGTGTTGTCTAAAGCAGACATTCTATGTTCAAACTTCATATACATTAAAGATGAGAAAATGGGGAAACCAAACTAGGAAAAAGAATCTACTATAACTATTCTAATTTCAGATAAAACTGACTTTAAAATAGAAACTGTTATTAGTTAAAAGTAGGGAAATTTATTATAATTGAAAATGTTTCCAATCTAGAAGATATAACAACTGCAAACACATCCAGTTAACAGCATAGCACAAACATAAAGGAAGCAAAACCAATCGAAAATAGACAAATGCCAATAATGGTTCAAAAATGGTTATAGTGTTTATAAAACTCATATAGAACAAATAACTAAAGCACAAAGAATGAATTGGAAAAGTTGAACGTTGTAAGTAAACATACCAAACATACATCCAGAGACCAAACCACTAAACAACAAAATACTCATTTTTTGCACACATCAAATACTCTTCAGAACAAACTAAAATTTGAGCCATTTAAGCCTCCCCAAATTTAAAATAAATTAAATTCATATAAAAGTTGTCATCTGATAACAGTTGGGTGGAATTAAACATCAAAATGGAAATGAACAACAATATATTATGTATTTCAAACCAACTGAAAGAGGAGGAGACAAAATGCCTGAATAGGGAGGCACAACAGTCACAAGGAAGGGAAGTGACAGGTATGTAGGACACTTTAAATGAGTGACCAAGGGAGAACAATAGGAATGAGTAAATGGTAGAAATGTGTCAGATTCGGAGATCTGAGATAAAAGCATATGAAGAAAAAACAAAGTATTTGAGTATCTGTCACCTCTTCTCCATAGATGGGGCAGGGAGAGTCCCATTTTTGCCAGGATAAACATGAAAGAAAAAAATACCACTCCCAAAAATGTCTCAGTGTAGATGCTAATAGCCTCACTACCAGGAAGTTTCCCATTCCTCTCAGGCTGTCCAGCACTTAGGTAAATAACCTTAAGAGTACACAGTAACCCTGCTTTAAAAAATCATCTCACATCTATTGATAGTGAAACTCGGGGTCCTCAGTCCTTAGTCTTGGAACTAGTCCATCTTTGAAATTAGTCAGGAGCTAGCTTTTATCTTAATTTGGGGTAACTTAGGGTTTAGAAACCACAGAATATCCTGATCTCCAGGAGTCCACAAACATTTTTACTTCACTGTCTCAGGTGTATGTTTCGCTGCCTTGTGAACCCAACGTGGCCCAGCAGTGATTGTAACTCAAGCCACATTGACTGCCTGCATTGTAGAGGAGGAGTACTGTGACACAGAGGAAGCAAAAAGCCAACCTTTATAAAAGAGTCAGGCAGCTTGCTCTCTAATAACAAATACATGGTCAGCAATGTGTGTACTCGGGCCAATACAGTGCTGAAGGCATGATTACATTATATACAAATATAGTTACTAGTAACCTCTCCTCCTAATCCAAGGGCAGGTTTGGCATGAACACAGACACACTGAGAGAACGTTTGTGACTCCATAACTCTGGCTGTCGCTGTCCCTCTGAGCATAGTCCCTCATACAACTGACCAGAGAACAATTTTGCCAGACTGCAGTCTTGCTCCCAAGGAAGTATTACAATTGAACAAGTTGGGCTAAGAAAATGCCTACATCCAACCATAAGCTCACCCTGAGCATGAGCACACAGAGCAAAAAGACACCCCTAAGAGAATTTCCCCCAGCCCGAAGTGCATGTTCAGCCCCAGGGATGCACTGGCAAATGTGGCAGATAGGAACATTGTAATTCCTCCAGCCATTGACTCCATGTTATTCCCACTGCTGTCTCACCTCTACAACTAGTTTAAACTTCAGCCAGGATAGAGTGTAGGACAACAGAAAGATGCTTCAACTCCTATTATCACCTCTTCTTCTACGCAGCATCTGAGCCCACACCACTGACTATTCAGAGAATATATACTTCAGGTCCCTCAACAACATTTCTGGTTCTGGCAATGCCAAGAACCCTTCCATTAGTGGAGTTGGCATAAGCTGTGACTGAGAAAACCACTATAGAATTATCAAAATAATGAGCTTCATACACTCATTGTTCTCTACATCTTTCTCCTTGAGCTGCTAGAATGACCCCACCTTTGTATGAGCCACAGAGAAGGATTCTTTCTGAATTTGCCAATGATCTCTGTGTCCAATAACTTATCGATATCTGCAGTAGCCATGGAGAGACTGAACTACTGGGGTCCAGCAAGTGTCAAAGTCAACACAAAACTTCAAGACATGACTGTATGATAAATCCACAAATTTAGAGTACTATCCACATGGCCAGGCATGGTAGTACATACCTTTAAACCCAGCACTGGAGAGGCAGAGGCAAATAGATCTGTGTGTTCAAGGCCAGTTTTGTCAACATAATACATTCCAATACAATGAGTTCCAGTCCAGCCAGGGCTACATAGTGAGACCTGTCATGCATACAAAAAAGAGTAACACCCCAAATACAATTGGTGGAAATATATGATTTATCAAATGTTCAGATTTTAAAATAATCAGAGCAATATGGCAGGGTGGAGCCAAGATTCTATGATGTTTTACACATAATTAATTTCTGACAAGAGATTTCAACAATATTATTTGTGTTAAAATTATTGATAAAATATTTAAAATTATGGTTACTAAAAATCTCAGTGATCTTCCTGCCTCCTCTTCTTCTGTGTTCCCTGAGTCTTGGGAGAGTGATAGAGGAGCTCCTGAGGCCCCATCCCTAGCTATGGAGTTATTTTGGCAATTGATGACTGTTGAAGAAGGACAAGTCAGTTTTTTCAGATTGTGGTCCCTGGTACACTGTCCATGTTTCAGCGAACAACCCCACATATGTGCATATGGGCAGCACTCCTTATACTCGGTGAACTAAAAATACAAAAGGAGGATATGAAAGTTGGGGAGTGCTGGTTAGCTTTTGTCGAAGTTAGGTAATGACAACTGATCAATTGCTTTACAGAGTGGACTGGGGGCAGTCTGTGGGGCCATTTTCTTAATGACTGCTGATGTGGGAGGGCCCAGCCCACTCCTGACAAGGCGTCCCAGGTTATAAAGAAGGCAAAGTGAGAAAGCCTTGGAATTCAAGCAAGTAAGCTGCATTCCTATGTGATCTCGGTTTCAGTCCTTGCCTGCAGATCCTGCTCCGAGTTCTTTCTTGGATTTTCCTTAATAATAAGCCAAATAAAAACTTTCCTCCTCAAAGATTATTTGGGTCAGGGTTTGTCATAGGAACAGAAAAACAAATTAGAACAGGTAATGGGAAATATAGTGGATGGCATATCTCAAAGAAGTAAAGAGGATATTTGAAAAACATCAAATGAAAACCTACTATATACTACATAGTCATAGAAGAGTTTAATTGGGGTTACTGTGCACAGGGGATTATATTCATCCCAGAAGCCACAGATTGTCAAATAAAATGCCCCATGCTAATTGTGAGATACATTCCCTCAAGTTGTTGGTCAGAAGTGTCCTGGAGACCTCTCCAAAAGAATACAGGCTATTGACATTGTTATGTGTCATCCACCAGAACTTGATGGTAAGACAGTATTGCTGAGGGCATTACACACATTGGTCACAAGAAATGGAAGAATTAAGTTGTTCCTGACCAAGAAGTTTCCTCCCTGCTGGCTAGTTTTGATAGTACTGGAAGATGCTATGTAAGCTACCAGGAGAGAAGAACTTCTACTCTCTTACCTAGGTGTGAACCTTTTGAATTACAGTAATGACCAGTGTCGCTCATAGACCCATGGGTGCAATAGGAGTATGAATGCTATGGGAGTAATCAGCTACTTTCTGCTTGGATTTAAGATCCATTCCACAGGAAGAAACCCATGTTTGACACATAAATGTGGACAAGAACCCACAGTAGGAATCTCACAAGCCCCAGAGGTAAACCTACGACTATTTTTCTGCTAAATGGACATAGTATCAAACTGCCTTCTATATGTGTTTCTCTCTATCTGTAGATTACTGCATCTCTCAGACCTTGTCAAAAAGTTTCTTTGTAGAATAGACAGTGGTTAGTGCAGAAACTCACAACTGGTCCAAGTTCAAAGTATTAATGTCAAGGAAGTCCTCAGCCACAAATGGGACATCTGTATCACATAGCCCCAGGTTCAGGGACCATCTGAGAAGAAGGATCAGAAAGATTATAAGAGCCAGAGGTCAGGAAGCACTGGAGTGTCTTCTAGACATGACAAGATTCAAGAGCTCACAGAAGGAGTGGTTGCCTTAACAACATCTGTGTAAGAACAAGACAGACACCATTCTAACATGGAGTGGGAAAGGGGTTTATGAACCCCCACCTATAATTGAAGATCTATGGACAGTTGGTGGATTCTAGGGCAAGGAGAGTCAGTTTTCTTTAACGGTGTGGCCCCTGATAAGTCAACCTGGCTTTATTAGTTGATTCCATAGCTAGAAGTACATGTGAAACACAAATTAGGTTTAATCAAACCTATTTAAAAGACAAGAAAGTGAAATTAAAAGGGGTTAAAAGGAAGTGGGATGTATCTGGGTAAAGTTAGTGGGAGAAGTTGGTGGCAAATAAGATCAAAATACATTGTATGGAATTTTATATTTTTGGTTGTGAGCCTAGCCTTTAACGGCTGAGTCATCTCTCCAGCCCATATGGAATTTTAAATGAATTAATAAAAGTTTAAAAATACATTACATACATGTATGAAATTCTCAAAGAATAAAATAAGTTCTAAATACTCAATGAGATTCAAAAGAAAATAAATGAAATCAGGAAGACCATACAGAATACAAAGTTATTCATCCAAGAGATAGAGATTTTTAAGGGAAAAAACAAAGAGATGCTGGAAATGAAGAAAAAAAAAAAACCTTAAAAAATAAGGTTAAGTGTTGTATGAAAGGAGAGAAGGTTAGCACTCCCCTTGACAAGGATGGAAGAGGCCCTTGGGCCTAACAATATACATACGGTTAAGGCATTGCCACCTCCCTCATGGCATCTAAGTACTGTTTTTATTGTTTAATTTCATTTCGTGCAATGTATTTTGACTATTTTTTCCTGACCCAACTACAACCCACCTCATAGAAATAGTTCTAGTCACTACCAATATTTTCATTATTGGATTCATTTTTTTTTTTTTTTTGGTTTTTCGAGACAGGGTTTCTCTGTGTAGCTTTGGTGCCTTTCCTGGAACTCACTTGGTAGCCCAGGCTGGCCTCGAACTCACAGAGATCCGCCTGGCTCTGCCTCCCGAGTGCTGGGATTAAAGGCGTGCGCCACCACCGCCCGGCTATTTTTTTTCTGTATGTTCTAAAGTCTTCCTTCTGGAAGCATATGATAGCTCATTTTAAAAGAATTTTATTAATAGCATTGCACATAAATAACCTTGTATATTAATAAATTGTACTCACACAAATTCATGTTTTCTCTCACAAAAAACACAACAAAACAAAATATCATATATATATATATACATATATATGTGTATATATATGTATATATATATATATATATGATAATGAAATGACCATTTACAGAGAAGGGAAGAATAAGCTGTGAAAAAAATAAATGAAGGAGAAACAGCAAGAGTAAGATATAAGTAAGTCACTAAATGCTTTGCATAATGGATCTGTCAGAATTGAATTTCAAACTAATAGAGTCAAAATCAAAGTCAACTTTGCTTGGCTTTTTCTCTTTTAGCCTGTGATTTACTTTCCAGCAATTTAGACTCAAATAAATAGTTCTAGTCACTGCCAAAAAAAGGTTAAAATAAACCAAGATAAACCATGTATAAGAAATAAAATAATAGATATTATAAATATTATATTAGAGAGAAATAAAATGCACACTATAACATGAGTAAAAATCAATGAAACCAAAAGGCAGTTCATTGTAACGTTCAACACAGTGAGATTCTCCTAGACATCCTGGACACACAAAACCTCAGAAGCCTCAAATGACTAAAGTCAGTAATGAACAAGGGGTCCCAAACAGTGACAGTGGAATTGAAACAAAGGAAACACTACACTCACATGTGTATGGAAACAAAGTAAGCAAGTTCAGCAAATAGAAAATATTTTAAGGACACAAACTTCAGAAAATAAATCAAAATTGAAAATCCATACAGACATAAACATATTGTGGTAGCAATTTAAGAATAGCCCTCGCCGGGCGGTGGTGGCGCACGCCTTTAATCCCAGCACTCGGGGGGCAGAGGCAGGTGGATCTCTGTGAGTTCGAGGCCAGCCTGGTCTCCAAAGCGAGTTCCAGGAAAGGCACAAAGCTACACAGAGAAACCCTGTCTCGAAAAACCAAAAAAAAAAAAAAAGAATAGCCCTCAAAGAATATACTATACCCAGAAGTATAAAATATAGAACTTTAGTAAACATGAGGATTGGAAGGAAAAAAGGAAGTAGGAGGGAGGGACGAATGGAAGGAAGGAAAGCAGAAGAAAAGAAGAGGGAGATATGGGGGAAAGATTGATTTCTTAACTTATTCTCCATGGTTAAAATTACCTTATACTAAAATTAGGCAAAGAGGTCACAAAACATAAAACTGTAGAGTAATATCCATTATATAGACATATACAATTCCAATGAAATACTGGGAAATCACATACAGAAGCATATACCGCAGGATATACACATTGAAAAAGTGGAATATATGCTATGAATCTAAGATTGTGAGCAGGTTGTATTTTTAGATATAAGAATACACACGCATGTGCAGACACACACAGACACACAATTAAAGAGAAAGAGGCCATGAATTTGAAAGAGAGCAAGAAGGGTATATGGCAGAGTTCGATGGGCAGGACGGGAATGGAGGAATAATGTAATCCCCAAAAAATTAAAAGAAATATTTTTAAAACTGTAGGTTCCACATAAAAGGAAAACGTCAATGTAATGTGCCATATTAACAAAGGACAAAGACATGTAGAACTGTTTTCAGAATTCTACAAACAAATGCATATGCAAACAAATTATGTGAGTTTAGAAAACAATAAATATACAAATTGTAAACATTTTCAAACAGCATTTTCCAAATTCTGCCATTATTTTGTGATTTTAAAAAGAAATAACTTTTTTAAGACTCGGAAGGAACAATCACCACCTGATGAAGGATGCCTATGAACAACTTCTAGCTCACAGGGAAGGACTGACACCATTTCCCAGTAAGATATGGATGAAGACATGTGTGGATACTTTTGTCAGCTTAATTCGACATTGTACTGGAGGTTCTGGCCAGGGCCATTATGCTAGAAAACAAAATTAAGCACATTCATATTGGAAAAGAAAAATTAAAACTATTCCCATTGGTAAATAAGATTCTGTTGAATAAATTTAATAAAAAAATTGCTAGACTTCTACAGTAAAGACTACAAAACAGCATTGAAAGAAATTTTTATATGTCTTTTCCAAATAAACACAAAATTGTGGCTGATAATCACAAGCTTATAGTAGGGCAGCTTCAATACTGTTTTAATATATTTTCTGGCTTTACACTAGGTCTTATGACCATGAAGAATGTTATTGGTGGGACATAAGGAGCATTTCGGTGTTTATAAGCCTAGGTCTCAGGAAACCCACACTGGCTTTAAAAAAAAAAAGATTGGTTTTTGATGGTGATGCTCACATTAAATTCAGATGACAAATTAATCAGTGTGGTTTAAATGACTGGTTTTCTGAGAAGAAAAAGAGGCAAAATGTCTTTCCTTGTAGGTAAGAAAGGTGGATCTATCACCTACCCCCTACCTATAGAACTTGCAGATGTATTTGCCTATTATAATTAAAATAATAAAATGCACTTTGTGATTATGCAGAAAATTTAGGATTTAAACACAAATGTTAGAATTAGAATGCTTCAAAATAAGAGGAGATAAGTAAAAAGCAAAGTGCTCATGTCACCCTTAGTGAAATTATTTTTAGTCTATCATATTCAGATTACAGATCAGCATCTCTCATAACTTAAAATAGCCCACCATTGTTTTTTCCTATAAATACTTTTGGGTCTCAAAGCTCTTCTCTTTGCTCAGATTAAAACGCTTGGAAGGGTAACAACATCCTCTCCATTCCTCCAAATTACCAGAGCACCCACCAAATTCTTAGGGGCCTGCCTCTTTAGAGGCCTAAGGTCTTGATGGTAGTATCATAGTGTGACAATCTTTCGTATCTTAGTCCCAGAATGAAGAATGTCTTGAGTGCTTGTAAAGGATTCCTGTTAACTCTTGGTATGGCTTAATTTCTGAAGTCACAAGAGAAGTATTGAGAAATGAAGAAAAAAAAAGAGCTAGGAAGAATCGCTTTGGGAGACTCAAATAAAAACATTAACTTATGTTGCAGAATAATCCACAGGTATTGATAAAGGAATTATTTATTTAGAAATTATTTTGGGAAGAACAACTCACTAAACAGGATAGGCAAATCCATCATAGTGTCCTGGAAGCCTGATGGTCTGTCCCATGCCACTTCTGCTGCCTGAGTCAGTCCCCACCATCCAAGTCCTCAAGAGAGAACAGAACAAGGTGTATGTGCCCTTCAGGTCTTAAGGGTAGCCCCAAGGCCACGCCTTAGGGGCTGGTTCTTCAAGGTCGTAGGTAGAACAGGTATCCACTACAAACTTACCCAGAAAAGCTTCACAAAACCACAATAGGAACTATGGTGGGTATAAGGCACCACTGACAGTCTTGTCCCTTATTAACCAAGAAATAAATGGAATGCACTTTGTGACAACCATAAAACAAGACCTAGAATGCAGTAGAATCAAATCAATTTGTATAGATAGACTTTAAAAATAGAATACTCTTGACAACTCTGGCAGTTTAGAGACTGAATCTCTCCTTAAAGGCCCATGTGGTAAACAAAAGCTTGATGCCTAGTGTGATTTTTCTATAGAAGGGATAGGACAATTGAGAGGCAAGGCCTATGCGGTGTGTTTGAATTATTGGGTCTGGTCCCTTGAAGGTAATGTTGAGACCCAAGCACAATTGTCACTCTTTTACTTCTGTAGTATGTAGTTACCTGGGCAGTTCACCCTACACTCTCACCATGATGTGCTGACTCGCCATAGCCATAACAATGGGGCCAATCAGTCATGAACTTTAACTTCCAAATCTCTGAGCGAAAATATTTTTCTTTATAAATGAATTGTAGTTGTGGAAAGCCAACTAACATAATAACCATGCCCTTCTTAGATAATAGGTGGTTAACAGAATTCACAAGGACTTAACTTTTATTGTTATTTTAAATGTTCAATAAATAATGAAGTTTAGTTTGTAAGTACTGGGAAGGACAGAAAGGCCCATATCTGCTGTGAGAGGACCATTCTGTATTCTGTGAATGTATGTTGCTCTCACTGGTTGATAATAAAAGCTGATTTGGCCTATAGCCAGGCAGAATAGGCTGTGTGCGAAAGCCAAATGGAGAGACAGGTAGAGGAAGAGTGCAGTTGTGGGAGACGCAAGCCAGCTGCCCAAGGAACAAGATGTCAAAGGATTGGTAAGCCCCGGGTCACATGGTAATGCATAAGTTAATAGAAATGGGTTAATTTAAATGTAAGAGCTAGTTAGTAATAAGCCTGAGCCATCATCCAAACATTTATAATTAATATAAACCTCTGTGTGATAATTTGGAAGTGGCTGCAGGTTGGGGTGGGACAGAGAAAAGTCTCCGTTTACACATGTCCTTTCCTGGTGGATTTATTAAGGATGCAGTTTCTGTCATATTAAATTAAGGTGACTTCACTGGGGACATGAATGGCTACAGTAGAATCTACAGGTTTCTATAAAGTAACACAGACTCATTGAATGAAATACTATGTATTATAAGTAAAATATTAATTCATTAATTAGCTATTATAATCTGTTGCTCTTCAAAAAGCCCATATGAAGAAGGTAATTATACAAGCTATATGGAGAAAACATCTGATATATACATATATGAAAAGGTGGTCAATTTTGTTAGTTATCAGGGAAATTACAAATGATAAGCAAAGTGGAAAAAATTAGAAGCATGAAATACTGGCAATGATGCAGAGAACTTGAATTTCTCCTTCTTTACTTTTAAGAATGTAAAATGGTATAGCCATTTAGTTTATTATTACATAAAACTTTAAATGAGAAATTACCATTCTATCCAATTTCCCTGGGTATTTACATAAGCAAAGTGAAAACTTAGGTTCACACAGTGTCCTGGCATGAATGTTCTTGGCAGCTTTACGCATTATAGCCCCAAACTATAAAGAATTCATATGTCCTCTCATAGGTGAGGTGTTTAACAGTAATTTGTACCAGGAAACACTATTTGCACTAAAAAGAATCAAACTACTGCACTAATACATGTAACAATTTGAATGGATCGCCAGGAAGTGATAGAGTGTGCAACAAGTCCATTTCAAATTATGACCAAATGTGAATTCTGCTTATGACATTTTTTATATATGAGTGAGATTTAGGGTGGTGGAAGGCAGGCAGATGTGACTGTAAAAAGGCATCAAAGGTAAATTTGAGATGATGAGACTAATTTGTGCTTTGTTTTTATTATTATTAATTAAATTCATTTTCAGATAATTTCTCACTTGTATGCCGTGCCCACCAATCATTCTTACCCCCACCTTTCTATCAACCCTGTCAGCACTGCTTCCTATAAATCTTTCCCTCACATTCATTTTGTTTTGTCACTCACAGAAATGAACCAGTGCTACCTGTGTCACCAAAGATTTGGAGCTGTCTGTTGAATCCCAGTAGATTAAGTAGTGCATACAACAACTAAAGCCAGTGGTTCCCCTCTATCTCAGCTTCTACTCATAGTTCATCCAATAAAGGATAGGGGTCACTGAGCCCCTCCCGCTTCCTTGACTTACAGCTGATTGGGCAGGTCTTGTATGAGTTCAGTGTGATAACTACAGGTGTTGTTAATTAATAATTGTTTTTAAAACGTTTTTTAACATTTATATATTTATTAAGTGAGGCAGAAATCACCACAGAGAGCTTGTGTGTTAGAAGACACCTGCAGGGGTTCATTTTCTCCTTCCATCATGTAGGTAGTGGGGATCAAACTCAGGAAGATCATACACACTGAACCTCTCATCAGCCCTGCTCTGTATTTTGGATGTATTGCTGCTATCCAAATATTCACATGAATTCAAGTTGTATAGATTGTCTAATTAAAACTTGGAAAATATGAATAAAACCATTGGATTGTATCAACTGTAATATGTCTATATACTGGTTGGGATATTACATCAGATTTTTATAAACACACAGACACACAACTACTGCTGGAAGAAACTAAGTCAAGTATTCGTAAAATTTTGACACAGGAAATTTTAATTTTTTTCAAAATTTAAACATAGTCTTTAAAAAACATCTAACAGGATGAAAAGGGTGTTTCAGCTGGAGCTAAGAGGTAGAGCATTGTCTAGCATTCATGAGGTTTTGGATACAATCTGTAGTAAGGGAAAAATTCACCTTTAAGGAAAAGGATATCATGAACACTGCAAGTATTTTTCCTGTATGAAATTTGTGTGGTAGGTAAGTTTTAACTGGCCCTCCTCATTACTCTGTAACTACAGTCATTGTGTTTCACTGGGTATATGTCTTTGAGCAGTGAAGAAACATGTGCCCTCTGTGACTCTCTACAGAAAAGGAGAAAGCAATTTTAAAAATATATGTTCAGTGCTCTAGGAACATGATTGGTAATCAACATCTTGCTCTCTCTGACCCAGTATTAACAGTTGGTTGCTTTCCTCATCATAGTCATTGTTCTATTGATAAATCACATAAAGGTGATTGTTGCAGAAGTTTTGTCCTTTATGGGTATCTGCCTGTCAGTGTGGTTTTAATCTCTATAGATTTATAAGAATGGGGAAGTACGCATGAAAAATATCATGTTTGTGTGTGCACCCATGTGTTTCATATTCATGTGCATGTACCATATCCTGCAACCCATATTAGAGGAAACATATTAAAGAAGATTATCTATAGTGAGGCGTCTCTCACTACCCTGCAAGCAACTGGGTCTCTATAATGCATGTGCCACAACTATCAATGGGCTAAGAAAGGAGCATCACTAGAGCCCAGAAGTTTGACGCTTTAGCATGGCTAACATTATGGATATCTCCCTCAAAGCAAACCAATCAACTAACAAGTAAATACTAAATGGCACAACATGCGGAATAAAGGTGAAGAACAGCATTAAAGGGGTCCCCTTGCTGTCAGATGAGGTGATGGTGGGTGGAAAGACAAGTTTGCTCCCATGGGCCTAGGACAATTAGTAACAGAAACAGTCATTTATTTCTTCCAGAAATTTATTTTAGAAAGAAAGCAAGGGAACCACTTGGTGGCAGTAAAATATAATCCTGAAGTTTGAGTTCATTCTCCATATTGTTATTAACTTTTTTAGAAAAATATGATTGGATTTGCTAGGACAAGAAACAAAGGACAGGCTTACAGTAGTGTGACAATGTCTTGATCGTGTTATCTAACCCTGTGAATGTTTTTGCTTTTATTTTTTTCTGGATGAGGACTATGTTTCAGTCCCAATATTCTTCGATGAGCATGGAAAAATGAATATAGAGTAAACTGTGCTCTGTTTTCTGTCAGGAAACTTGAGTTACCCTCTGCCATTTCTGGGATGTCCCTAATCTGACTCCAATAAACACAGGCTTTACCTCTTCCCTCCTAGGTCCTTTAAAAACATCCTCTTCAGTCCTGTGTATTCTTTCCCAAGCAGACTGAAATCCTTGATATTTTGACTCTCTTAAATAAAAAAAAAAAATTCAAAAAAAAAAAAACAACTTGTACATCCATCTTGAAGGAATTGAGCTGGAACTGACCAGGAAGATTCCTCCATGAAGATGAGATCTCATAATATCAGAAAGTGCTATGCAAACCACTAAGAGAGAAAATCAATTAGTTGTCCTACCTAACTGCAAAGCCTACAAACCACCACAATGATAAGCCTAGGAAGATACCACTGGTAAAATGGAGACACCTTTACCTTGGAGGTAATCCAGTTAATTGGACTTGAGACCTACTCCTCAGGGGAGAATTCATGCCTGGCACTGTAAACTTCGACAACTGGCAGTGGCTGGAGGGGGCATAGGCCCTAGATGAGAATCAGCTGCTGCCCTTTAATTAAACCAATACAATACCTGACCATATTTTCATACTTATCTTTATACTTACAGATAAATGAAGCTCTTACCCCTCATCACAGAAGCTTTTTTTTCTTACAACACATGAAGACTATGACAGAGCTCCATAACTGGCCAAAATGCAATGAATAAAAGACTATAGTGTGCCCATCCCCAACTGAAACATCAGCATCACAACCCCAACATCTAAGGCTTAAGGTAAATCATGCTAAAGGAGAGAGAAAAATTGTAAGAGCCAGAGACCCAGGATGCCTCCTGCTAGATAATGGACCCTAGACATGACAGGGAAACTGCACCAATGAAAATTCAACACTATCATTGCCTAAATAAGAACCGCATAATGGCAATACCAGTTGACATGTCAACATGTGTGAAGGAAATTTCCCAATGTCCCACCCCTAGATGAAGAACTACAGACAATCAATTGCTCCTAAGAGAGGTAAAAATTAGTTTTCTCTGTAGACAAGCTCCCTGATAGTTAGTGATATATTGTATACCCTAATAAAGCTTGCCTGAGGATCAGAGGACAGAGCCAGCCACTATATTAGACATAGAGGTCAGGCAGTGGTGGCACACACCTTTAATCCCAATACTTGGGAGGCAGAGATCTGTCTGGATCTCTGTAAGTTCAAGGTCACCCTGGACTACATGAGATTGACTCAGTCTAGGAGAGAAACAGGACCAGTCAGTGGTGGCTCACACCTTTAATCCCAGCACTTGAGATCTGATGCCTTTGCTTGGAAAGCACACATGCCTTTAATCCCAGGAAGTAATGTGGCAAGGTAGAGAAAGGTATATAAGGTATGAGGAAACAGGAACTCACTCTATTTAGCCTGAGCAATTTGTAGAGGTAAGAACTAGTGGCTGACTGTTCTGCTTTTCTGATCTTTCAGCTTTCACCCTGATACTGGCTCTGGGTTTTTTATTGACCATCTAAGATTCAAGCAACACTAATAGGTTATCCAATCCCAAGGTATGTGGTCAGCCTTACATACATGTACAAGTGCTGTGGGATGTTCTGTATGGCAAATGTGTTGCTAATTAGTCAATAAATAAAACACTGATTGGCCATTGGCTAGGCAGGAAGTGTAGGCGGGACAAGGAGGAGAATAAAGCTGGAAAGTGGAAGGCTGAGTCAGAGACACTGCCAGCTGCCATGATGAGAAACAGCATGTGAAGATGCCGGTAAGCCACGAGCCATGTGGCAAGGTATAGATTAATGGAAATGGATTACTTTAAGCTGTAAGAACAGTTAGCAAGAAGCCTGCCACGGCCATACAGTTTGTAACCAGTATAAGTCTCTGTGTTTACTTGGTTGGGTCTGAGTGGCTGTGGGACTGGCAGGTGAGAGAGATTTATCCTGACTGTGGGCCAGGCAGGAAAACTCTAGCAACAAATGGCGTCCAACGTGGTGGCAAGAGTTTCCACCTAAAACCTGAAAAAAAAGATTCTAAAACGGAGCTAAAAACAGCTTCCTAATTGTCTCTCTCAAATGAGCGGCAGCTGCCGGTTTGAGCTACTGGCGGGTTCCTAGCATGTGCGCTCGACCTGCCCCCGTATGGCGGGAATGAGGCCTCTGCAAGTGGCACATTAAACTGCATTGTGGATTTAGCCTTTGCTAGTACAAAACAAAAAAAGAGGTTTCTGGGCTACATGCTGCTTGGATAAAAGCATAGACCCACGATGGCTCCCAGAGCTGGCGGTAAGCATACTGCCGCCATGTTGGGAAGCTGAGGTGGGCGGAGCCAGCAGCCACAGCTGCTGCAGCTTAAAGCAATAGATTCACAATAAGACAGATTCAGATGTAATAGTTTAAAATGTGTGTAAAATATACGTAGGCTTAAAAGAGACAAAAAAGATGATATATAGAGTTATAGAAGCAAATACATAGTTTTAAAAAATAAAGTCTTTAAAGAGACAGTAAAATTAATATTAAAAATAAGCCACATAAAGATGAGTATTACACAGAGAATCTGGATTGTGTTGTCTTTGGGATTTTTAACTGCAGAAAAACATTTGATTGTAAAAGCTGTTGAGTTATGCCAAAATGTATATTTTAAAGATACCTTGACTTCAAAATTTGGATATAAGGATATGTTGCTTTGGAAAAGAGTCTCTTTTGTTTCCACAGAAAGCCAGAGGCTATGGATTTGTTCAAGATTAAGATACATCAGGTTTGACCAGCCAAGACCCCCTGAAAGGTCTCCGATGACACCATGGCCCAGATGATCCAACATCCAGAACGATTTGAAGGCAACTGGCTCAGACAATACACCCTCATGGACTATTCCATAATTCTAAAATTTTCTTTGTATCCCCACAAGATACAGCGCCCCCCTCCAGCAGGAAGTAGTAAGAGAAGCTACGCCCAAATTCCCAAATTATATGTAATTTTACTTTGTTAAGGTTAAAACCTTCCTTTTTGAAAAAAAAAAATGGGGGAAGTGCTGTGGGATGTTCTGTATGGCAAATGTGTTGCTAATTAGTCAATAAATAAAACGCTGATTGGCCATTGGCTAGGCAGGAAGTGTAGGCGGGACAAGGAGGAGAATAAAGCTGGGAAGTGGAAGGCTGAGTCAGAGAGACACTGCCAGCCGCCACGATGAGAAACAGCATGTGAAGATGCTGATAAGCCACGAGCCATGTGGCAAGGTATAGATTAATGGAAATGGATTACTTTAAGCTGTAAGAACAGTTAGCAAGAAGCCTGCCACGGCCATACAGTTTGTAACCAGTATAAGTCTCTGTGTTTACTTGGTTGGGTCTGAGTGGCTGTGGGACTGGCAGGTGAGAGAGATTTATCCTGACTGTGGGCCAGGCAGGAAAACTCCAGCTACATACAAGTGATAAGTACTGAACAGAATCAAGCATTATATATGTAATATAAATAGTAATTAAAGGAGAGGTCGTGAATTTAAAAGGGAGTGGAGGAAATGCAGTAGGGAGAGAGAGCAGTGAAAATGATGTTAATATAGTACTCATGTATAAGATTATCAAAACAAAATTTTTAATTTAAAAGTTGTATGTCTTTCTGTGTATTCTTTTACACAGCTCCAATTAAGCACCTTTAGCCAGAGTCTATACTTCTTTTTTAGAACTTAACTAAAAATCAACAAGACCCCCAAGACATCACAGATAAAAGCTGGGCCCTGGGTCAGGGGACCTCATGGTATAATCCAAGCACTGCAAAAGGGTAGACAGGCATATTTCTGGGTGTCACTGACCAGTCAGCCTAGCTGAATCAGTGAGCTCCAACTTCAATGAGAGATGTGACTCAAAAAGCAAGGTGGACAGTCACTGGGCCTGACACTCAATGTTATCCTCTGGCCTACACAAACAAATACACATATACATACTAACACAACCATGAACGCATATACATATACATAAAGACACAAAAATGCAGAGTGTATTTTATAAAATAATTAGTTTCCATGTAAAAGTTAAGAGTGTATGTGAGGATCCAGGAAAATGCATATAATATCCACACAAGCACACACATAGAGACACTACTCAAAAACAGATGTGCTTGAGGTTTCGGAGATGTGATGGTGCTGAATTGTCTGTCCTCACAGAGAGAATGGTTTGGTGACAAGGCCCCATTCAATCAGGGTTTTCAGCTTGGGAGGAAGGGCAAGGCAGGCAGTGTCAAATCCCTTCTATCCATTCGCTCCATGGGCTCCAGACAAGTCTACCCATAGAATTTGCACAGAGTTTGCTTCTTTTTTATTATTCCTTTTATCCTTGAGATTATAAAATAATTACACAATGTCTTCCCTCCCTTCCTTTCCTATAAACGCTCTCCTATCCACCTCCTTTCTCTCTTTCAAATTTATGGCCTCTTTTTTTTTAATTGCTGTTATATACATATATGGATACACACCTACATTTTAAACACAAATTGCTCGGTCTGTATAATATTAGTTGTAGGTGTGTTCTCACAGCTGACTGTCAGAGTAACTGCAGAAACTTGGAAAGTGGAAAGGGACTGTGGCCTGGGGTGGGGTGGGGTGGGGTGGGGTGGCCCGGAGAAGGGAGTAGAAAGGAAATCAGAGTTGGCTCCTCTGGTTTGTTTGCAGCTCCAGGGAAGGGAGAGAGCATGCCTTCTCCCTTCCTTGTTCTTCTGTTCAGCGCTCTATGTTGCATTTATTGTTTCCTTTATAAATGACTCTGCTACTGGATTTAGCTGCTTTCACCCTCCCTGCTATTTTCTGTGACCCTATATTTCCTTCCCCCAGTTCTCACCTCCTTCTGCAGTCTCTCACCGTGGGCTTACTTTGAGATCCCACAAGATATATGAAAATATCATTGGTATCTCTGATACCTTTTAGAAATCTAAACCTTAAATTTAACTGTGAGAAATTGAAATTTTTACATTTTTTCTAGATAAATCTCACTTTGAAACTTTTAATGTACAATAATTATTTGTGAGATTTTAAACAGCATATTACCTTTATAATACTTTGCAAATTTATGCAAAAACATTTTTACTACTATAATTTAACACTACTACATTTCCAAAACCCCAAGCACCCCACCCCTCCACTGACTAGGTATGAAACACCTGTAACTCGTGTCCAGCCCAGCAGCCAGAAGACTTCCCTGTCTTTAGGAACCACAGCTCAGGTAACTCCAGGATTTGTGGCTTCAAAGCACAACAGAATTGAAAGTCTCATCCATATGAGGCAGAGTTGGGGTTTTATTGAAGGTAGAAAGAAATGAGCTCAAGAAAAGAAAAAAAGCGCACCCTAGAGCACAGTGCAGACTCCTCAAAGGAGAGCTGCAGTTTATTAATTTTTTTAATTTTGTATTAGTATATATGGATGATAAATAATGTTTCATTATAACTCTTCCATGCATGTGCAGAATGTATTTTGATGATAGTCACCCCATCATCGTCTCTTCTTCCTTTCCCACTCCCACTGGCTTCCTTACTCTTCCTGGCCAATCCCTCTTCTAATCTCATGTCTTGTTTTGGTGACTCACTTAGTTTAGTTAGGGTTCCATGCATGAGCATAAGAAGATGTATTTAAAGAAGCATGAACCACTTACTAGACTCTATAACACTAAAGAAAATGTCTGTACTTCCCCAAGCAACTATTAACTGTCAGTAGAACTTCAAAGAGGGTGGGGACTCATAGGACCCTCCCTCAGTAACTGCTAAACTGACTTTTAACAGATTTTAAGCACAAGGGTTAAAAGAAAAAAATGCTTAGGGAAAAACTAAGACATACCTAAAGGTGGGTATGGGTTTCTCAAGGGATAGTTGCAACTAAGTGTTTTATCATTAGCAATACATACTATTTTGGTGACAATTATGACTCCAAAAGGTGCTAAGAAAGAGTTTTATCTTTGTTTTTTATAAGTGATGCTATAGGATGTCTTGGTGGAATTATAAACTGATAAGGTAAAGCAAGGTGTTACCAGGTTTGTGCAACAAATTTCCAGTGTGACTTTTATACAATTCATGGGTTTAAAGTTGGTGAAAGAGAAAGGCCTTTAGAAAATGTTGAATGTTGAAATTCTTGCTTCCCAGCTTGTGAGAGGCTTCAGCTAAACTCTCAGGAGAAGGGCTCTGTTCTCTTCCCATGTCCTCATCATTTTTCCTGTCTTTGTATTTCAGTTCCCCTGAGACTTTGATCCTTTAATCTTGAGGGCCGAAGAGCCTAAAGATCCATTTTTTTCTAAAACATTCTGCATGCTGACAAGGGACACAAACCCTACATATTCAGGGATGAAAAGTAGCCAAGGGTCTCATCTAAAGGGAGTAAGAGAGGCTTTACATTCAGAGGCGGGAAGGTTATCATTTGATAGGAGTCTGGAAGAGAGATGTTCTTACTAGATATATCAAATTACACAAGCAATAAAGCAGACAGTAGTCGGGCATGTCTAGGACTAGCATAAAACAGCAGGATCTAATTACCACGGCGGAGTTGAGAACCACGATGTTTGCAAATCACTAAAACTTAAGAGACAATCTGGCATAGATTTGAGTATGCAGATGTTGGGGGAGTGAAGACGCAGTATCCAGTTTTCGAAGTTCTTACGAGTCACCAGTTTTTTACAAGATCGCTGTCCTCATTACTTTAACTTTTGAATTTCAGGATGAGTCCCCTAGACTATGGAAAGAACACACTGATAGTTACATAATGATACTATGGCAAAACATAAAGGAATAATTTTAAGAAGGAAAGCAATGGTGGAATAAATAAATAAGAAAGAAAAGAGTGTAAGGTTACAATCAGAAAACAGTGTCAAAAGAAAATGGTCAAACAAACTAAAGTGTAATGTAAGGTTACATCTGCTAATAGCATTATAAATGGGATTTTTTTCTTTGTGTCCAAGAAATGTCTTTTTTTCTTGTGTGAAGAGAAATTTATTTCTTTTCATTGTTTTCAGGCATTTCCCTACAGGCTTCAGAGTGCCTATCAGTCAATATAACCTTAATTTTGTCCACTTTCAAAACTGACATTTTCTTCTACAATCATAATGTTATAATTTAAAGTTTTGTCAAGGCATTATTGGCCCACAGTTGGAGAGATGATCTTACACATTTTCATTGTACATTGTTCAATGAATTAGACTCTAATTCTGTTGTTATTTTTATAATTAATTCCTATTTGTCTTCAAATTTGGTAAATATGTACTTATTGTCATATCACCTTAGCTCCAAGCAATTTGGAGTTTTCTGTCTCCCCCTTCTCACCTTCCTTTAAGCCAGGGCTATCTAGCATGCTTGGTAGGAAAGTAATGGCAATGATGATTTTTATCGATTATTAGTCTTTAAATGTGACCACACGTAGAGTGAATGACACTTTGTGTTTTTCATCACAGAAAGTTCATTTGACTTCTTTTTACTTTCACCTGTGTTAGAGTGTGTAGAAACTGGGGAAACTAGAGGTCCTTGAGAATGATGGAGATTTTCTTTTCTTTTCTTTTGGTTTTTTTAAATATTTTTATTTTATAATTAACTTAATTTCACATATCAGCCACAGATTCCCCCATCCTCCCTCCTCCCACCCCCCAGCCCTCCCCCCTAATCTAACCCCCATTCCCACCTCCTCCAAGGTAAGGTCTCCTGTGGGCATTCAGCTCAGCCTGGTAGATTCAGTTGAGGCAGGTCCAGTGCCCTCCTCCCTACACCAAGGCTGAACAAAGTGTCCCAGCATAGGCCCCAGGCTCTAAAAAGTCAGCTCATGCACTAAGGACAGATACCAGCTCCACTGCCTGGGGCTCCCCAAACAGTTCAAGCTAATCAACTGTCTCACTTATCCAGAGGGCCTGATCCAGTTGGTGACTCCTCAGCCATTGGTTCATAGTTCATGTGTTTCCATTCGTTTGGCTATTTGTCCCTGTGCTTTATCCAACCTTGTTCTCAGTATCTCTCATACATACAATCCCTCCTCTCTCTCAGCAGGAGGTCCCAGCTGGATCAGGAGCAGAGTGGGAAAACGGAGAGGGAGATACCACGATGAATGAAGACCCCAGGGGAATAGGAAGAAGCAGAATGGTAGAGAGGTCCCCAGAAATCCACAAAGATACCTCCACTGTAGACTACTGGCAATGGTCGAGAGAGTGCCTGAGCTGACCTGCTCTGGTGATTGGATGGCCCAACACCCTGGTTGTCATGAAAGAACTCTCATCCAGTGACCGATGGAAGCAGATGCAGAGATCCACGGCCGAGCCCCAGATGGAGTTCCGGGAGTCCAATCGGCAAGATTTTCTTTTCTTTTTTTTTTTAATTTTTCTTTATTAAGAAATTTTCTACTCACCCTACATACCACCCACAGATCCCACCTCCTCCCTTCTCCCAACCCCCAGCCTTCCCTCCCAATCCACCCCACATCCACACATCCCCCAAATCAAGGTCTCCCATGGGGAGTCAGCAGATCCTGGCACTCTGAGCCTAGGCAGGTCCAAGCCCCTCCCCCACCACACCAAGGCTGTGCAAGGCGTCACACCACAGTCACCGGGCTCCCAAAAGCCCGCCCATGTACCAGGGATGGATCCTGATCCCCCTGACTGGGTGCCCCCCAAACAGTTTGAGCCAAACAACCGTCTTCCATATCCGGAGGGCTAGTCCAGTCCCATGGGGGCTCCACAGCCACTAGTCTACAGTTCATGGGCTTCCACTAGTGTGGCCAGTCATCTCTGCATGTCTTCCCATCATGATCTCGATGTCCTCTGCCTGCAGAATCCCTCCTCTCTCTTATCGAGGGTCGAGCTGGAACAGGGACAGAGTGGGAGGGCAGGGAGGGAGATACCATGATAGATGAGGACATCGTGGGAATAGGAAGAGGCAGGGTGCCGGGGAGGCTCTTAGGAATCCACAAGGATGACCCCACCTTGGAGTGCTGGCAGTGGTCTAGAGGGTGCCTAGACTGGTCTACTCTGGTAACCAATCTAGTGAATACTCTAACCGTCATCACAGAGCCTTTGTCCAGTGACTGATGGAGGCAGATGCAGAGATCCACGGCCAGGCGCCAGGCTGAGCTCTGATGGAGATTTTCTTGTCTTAGGTAGACTTAACACAAGGGCAAGGATTTGCCAGATGTTCACGGTCACTAAAGTCTCCACTGAGTCAGCAGCCCCAGGTCCTTTGTCTCAAGAACTTGAAGGATGAATTTAATGAATAATGAAAAGGATAAATTTAAGAAGACCTATTATAGAGAGAAATATTTTATTTAAGGAGGATTTATTGTAGAGACAACAAGCAAAGCTGCCATATGGCATGAGGGGTCCTAAGAGAAGATTGAAAGATTAAGATTCCCAGGTACAACGGGTGGAGGCCCCAAAGTGGGGATAGCTAAAGAAAGGTTTTCATCTAGGGTTTAGCCTTTTTACTATGGCAGTAAATTGGTCTTTGAAATGACTGGGCTAATATAAGGGGAGGTGGTTTGCTCACTCAAATTAAGTCAACTTGTGAGGTATCTATGTTCCCCTCCATTCCAGTGACTAGGCTGAGGTTATGGTGAACACATCCAAGGACCAATGAGGTATTTGACCATACACAGCTTCCAGGCAGCTGTGTTCACTAGGTTGCTGTGCAAAAGAAAAGGGATAAAAACAAACAAACAAACAAAACCAACAAGGACATAATCCAGTGCCTTTGGCCTCTGTCCAAGACAGAACTTCTAGTCACAACAGAAGTGCTTGTCAAGAACAGGAAGCAGACCTGCTCCTCTCTAGGGCCACCATCTAAACTGCCTGAGAAGTTTGTCTCCTGTTCTCTTCAGTCCAAGTGAAACTTTTGAAATGTGTTTAGCTTACTTCTAGCCAACAACCATCACTTCATTGCTTTTCAAAAAGTAGATATTCCATGCCAGGATGAAATCCTTTGGATATGGGCTGTTAGACTCTGCTTTCCACGGTGCATGGTTAGAAACGATGCGTCATGCTTTGTTTCTTCTTCTTCTTGTTTTAAAGTTTGCTTGTAACACTCATTTTGAAGAACAAGTATGTGATCTGGATTTGTCCCTATTATCTTACTCAGAGTTACACACACACACACACACACACACACACACACACACACACACACAATTTATTTGTGGTCCTTGCTATGAAGGAGAGTTAGAGGGGCAAAGGTAGACAGGGAAGTGAAAGCATATCTGCTAAGAGAACAACTTCTTGTTGCCAGAAGATGTTGCAAGGAGAAATGGCTAGAAGCCACAGAGTCAGTATTTAAACAGGATCAATAGGGGAAAGGGAAGGACGCAGAAGCCCTAGGAAACATATTTGCTACTGTATAAAAACAACTATCCTAATGATACTGAAAGTAAAACAAAACAAAAAGGCCACTTTCCACTTTGGAAGTTTATATTTGATAAATGCTTTAAAACCTCAAAGAAAATTTAAATAAATCTTCTTTTGGGGGTCACCATAGAAGAAGGACCAGGAGGTTTTGATTGCGAAAGCTGACTGGAGGGAGAATGGCCAAGGACTCCCATTTGGCTAGTATCTCTCTTTTCTTCCTGGCTCTATTAGAACCACAATCTCCAGGAAGTGATAAGCAAATCGGAGAAGCAGCATTCCAACAAAGTCTTTGTGGTGAAAGGACTGTCAAGCAGCAGCAGGTGCTCCTTAGTCATTTCTCTCCCAGTTCAAACCTCCACAGCCTCCAGCCCGGTGACCTCACCTACCAGCCTCTAGGCTCTCTTGTTGACTAGTGAGAATGAGTCTGTCTCAGCAATGGGAGAAGAGTTGGCCTCTCATGCAGCAGAGCAAGAGGATAGCTGTGAGAAAAGAGTCCTTAAAAGATGAGGAAGTGGATCTGCCCCTGACCTCCCATCTGGACAAGGAGTAAGTGCCTGGGCTCAGCCTAGATACCATCCCTGGGCACCAGCCATTCCGGGGAAGACCAGCCCAACTTGGTCCCAGGTTCTGGCCATCGGTCAGGAGCCCTCCCACCCCCAGCAGGAAGGCTCCCCTTCTCCAAGATCCCCAGCAGACCCTGCAATCTCCACACGCTGCCCACACGCCCATGCGCCCGAGACCCCAGCCACTTCCTGAGACTTAGAGACCAGCCCCCAGCTCCCATCCTGCCCTGGACCTTCCATCTGGACAAGAGCTCCCATCATGCCCCGGAGCTCCATTCTGGACAAGAGAGAGAGGCTTCCTGAATCTGTCAGCTCTGTCTGGACCAAGTGCGCTGATAAGACCAAGAACGAATTCACAAGGAGATGGACAGACGTCAAGGCAGAAGTACATACAACAAAATGAAGAGCAATACAGCGTCACCAGAACCTAGCCCTCCTCCAATAGCTAGACCTCAACATCAAAAATTGGAAGAAGCAGAAGAAACCAGCCTTATGAAAAACATCATGAAGAAGGTAGAGGCTTATATAGAAGGAATTACAAATGAAATTGAGGAAAAGATAAACAAAAAATGGGAAGAACACTATAAAAAACTAGAGGAAAGGACAAATAAAGCAGAAGAAAACAATAAAACCCTGGAAGAAAACAATAAAGCACTGAAAGAAAATCATGAAAAATTAATGAAACAGATGAAGGAAACAGTCCAAGACCTGAAAAGGGAAATAGAAAAAATGAAGAAGATACAAACAGAGGGAATGCTGGAAATAGAAACTCTGAGTAAACGAATGGGAACTTCAGATGCAAGTACAATCAACAGAATGCAAGAGATGGAAGACAGGATCTCTGGCATTGAAGATACAGTAGAAGAAATAGATTCATCAGTCAAAGAAAACACTAAAGCCAACAAAGTCATGACCCAAAATGTCCAAGAAATTTGGGACACCATGAAAAGACCAAACCTACGAATAATAGGGATAGAGGAAGGAGAAGAATACCAACTCAAAGGCACAGAAAATATATTCAACAAGATCATAGAAGAAAACTTTCCCAACTTAAAGAAGGAAATGCCTATGAAGATACAAGAAGCCTATAGAACACCAAACAGACTAGACGCCCAAAAAGTCCCTCGTCACAAAATAATTAAACAACTAAACATACAGAATAAAGAAAGAATATTAAGAGCAACAAAGTAAAAAGGCCAAGTGACTTATAAAGGCAAACCCATCAGAATAACACCTGATTTCTCACCTTATGCTGCAGAGGATGTGGAGCTAGGGGAACTCTCCTCCACTGCTGGTGGGAATGCAAGCTTGTACAACCACTTTGGAAATCAATATGGCGCTTTCTTAGAAAATTGGGAATCCATCTCCCCCAAGATCCAGCTATACCACTCTTGGGCATATACCCAAGGAATGCTCAACCACACCACAAGAACACATGTTCAGCTATGTTCATATCAGCATTGTTTGTAATAGCCAGAACCTGGAAACAACCTAGATGCCCTTCAACTGAAGAATGGATAAACAAAATGTGGTACATATACACAATGGAATACTACTCAGCAGAGAAAAACAATGACATCATGAGGTTTGCTGACAAATGGATGGATCTAGAAAAAATCATCCTGAGTGAGGTAACCCAGACTCAGAAAGACAAACATGGTATGTACTCACTCATAGGAGGATACTAGATGTGGAACAAGGATGACTGGACTGCTACTCACATCACCAGGGAGGCTACCTGGAATACAGGACCCCAAGAAAGACACAGGGATCACCCAATGATAGAGAAATGGAATGAGGGCTACATGAACAGCCTGGACATGAGTGGGGGTAGTGAAGGGCAAGGGTCAAGGGAAAGAGAGTTTGGGGGAGCGGGAAATCCCAGCTGGATCAAGAACAGAGAGGGAGAACAAGGAATAGGAGACCATGGTAAATGAAGACCACATGAGAATAGGAAGAAGCAAAGTGCTAGAGAGGCCCACAGAAATCCACAAAGATACCCCCACAAGAGACTGCTGGCAATGGTCGAGAGACAGCCCGAACTGACCTACTCTGGTGATGGGATGGCCAAACACCCTAATTGTCGTGCTAGAAACCCCACCCAACTACTGAGGGATCTGGATGCAGAGATCCATGGCTAGGCCCTGGGTGGATCTCTGGGAGTCCAATTAGCGAGAATGAGGAGAGTTTATATGAATGAGAATTGTTGAGACCAAGGTTGGAAACACATGAACTATGAACCAATGGCTGAGAGGTCACCAACTGGATCAGGCCCTCTGAATGGGTGAGACAGTTGATTGGCTTGATCTGTTTGGGAGGCATCCAGGCAGTGGGACCAGTTCCTATGCTCAGTGCATGAGCTGGCTGTTTGAAACCTGGGGCTTATACAGGGACACTTGGCTCAGCCTGGGAGGAGGGGACTGGACCTGCCTGGACTGAGTCTACCAGGTTGAACTCAATCCTCAGGGGAGTCTTTGCCCTGGAGGAGATGGGAATGGGGGGGGGCTGGAAAGGGGGGGAGAACAAGGGAATCCGTGGCTGAAATGTAAAATTAAATTAAATATAAAATAAATAAATAAATAAATAAAAATAAAATAAAAAAATAAAGATGAGGAAGTGAAGGAAGACCAGTCTGAAGCAATCTGTTCAGAGGAAGAAGAGCCTCTGCCAGACTACACTGGCCCCACCCAGGCCCCGCCCTCTCCTAAAGCTGAGGCAGTCAAGTTACAGGAGGAAGCTCCCCCCCTCTCACCCCCCACCTTTGTGCTAGCAGTTCCATCCCTGGACAGAAGTCAGACCCCTACAGAGCAGCTTTCCCTACCCTGAAGTAGTCCTCCACACCAGCACCTTGAGTGAAGGATCTAATCAGACCAAAAAAAAAAGAGCTTCTATCCAGGGGACAGCAGCACTGCCTAGTAGGCCTCCAACCACCCAAAACCCCTCCTATCCCCAGGCTTGCCTCAGGGAGTGGGCCCTGCAGCCCCCCCAGCCTCTGGACAGGGTTCACCTCTCAGCCCCAGGACCTCCTTAGAAGCCTCTTCCAGTCCAGAACCACCAGAGAAGCTGCTGGGAATGCCTGAGGCCAGAGAAAAGAAAAAACACTGGCAGTTCTGACCCAGAAGAGCCAAGTGCCTCCTCCATTGTGCATGCCACCCAAGACCAAGGCCCTCGGCTTCACATCTGTTTGGAGCCAGGAGAAAACACCATCACATAACCTGAGCCTCAAGAAGAGGTATTTACAAGTGAAAATGCAGAATTCTGAAGAGAAACTGTCAAGATATATAACCCCAGCTGCACAGAGAAGTTTCTGGAGCAGAGGGTCAAGGGTACAAACCACACCCACTCCATGTTCTCAGTGTGAATACATAGTCTCAGACACCAGTTATTGCTGGAGTCTGAGGAGTAGCCTGAGAGAGGAGGAGGGGATCACACTCAGGGAACATGTTACTCAAGGCCTGAGCATAAGTAAAAGCAAGGCTGTAATATTGTTAAAGCAAAAGCATCTCTAGGCATGCCCACACATTATCAGAGGAGGACATATAAACAACTGTCCACTCACTTGGCAGAGGCATAAAGCTGAAAGATTACTAAATAAAGTGTGGTTTTTTACTAGAAAAAAAAAATCTTATTCTTTGAGTTAAAACAAAAACCCAGCTCTGAGTCCCTATAAGCAGACTCCCAGCCTGAGGACACCTCACATTCCCAAATTTAACCTGTTACTTGCCCTCTCTCTGCGGCTCAATCTGCTGTCTTTTCTGGATAGTCAATTCTTCATCTGCCTCAACCCTGGGAATGAGGTAGGTAATCTCCTAGATAACCATGTGAGCTGACTTTGCTGTATTATCTTACTCAGATTTTCATCTATATTTCACACACACACACACACACACACACACACACACACACACACACACACACACTCATTTTGTGTTACTTGATATTGAACCCAGGGGGCCTTTGAATGCTATCCAGGCAGTTCAACAGTGTTCTGTGTACTCAGCCCCAGATTATATTAATACACTTTAAAAGTCCTCCTTTTTGAACTTTTAACACTTTTCTTTCTTTCTTTCTTTCTTTCTTTCTTTCTTTCTTTCTTTCTTTCTTTCTTTCTTTCTTTCTTTTGTGTGTGTGTGTGTGTGTGTGTGTGTGTGTGTGTGTGTGTGTGTGTATCATAGCATAATCATGGAGGACAGAGGACAACTTTCAAGAGTCTATTATTCCCTCTACCATGTGGATTCCAGGGATTGGACTCAGGTTTTCAAATTTGGAAGCAAGCAACTTTATCAGATGAGCCATCTCACCAGGCCAGTAACATTAAAAAACAAACAAAAAAAAATTTGGACCATGAATAGATGGACTATAGCTACAAGCCTGTGGAGTGATAGAGAACAGATCAAGAGAGGATAAAACAATATCAGAAAGACAAGTTAGACAGATTTAGCCATGCTAGTAGGGACATGCATAAAGTGGTGATCAGTGAAGGGAGTTGGATATAATCAGCAATATATCTGAGGGTAGATGGGCAGTCTGGATGACTGGGAAAGAGGCTGGTGGTAAGGTGTTAAAGATGAAGCTAAGTGCAGGACCAGACAAGGAGCTGTAAAGCTGTCTTGATGAAACCTGTTGTTTTGTGCACTCCTTTTCCAAAAAGGTCAAGGGAATTATTTCATCAGATCATCCCATAACCTCTGATGAATCTAATTGATGATGAATGTATCTCATTGCAAGGTGTTTTCTAGAGCTTTGTCCTATAATTTTTATTCTTTAAAAGAATCGGCTCTGTTTCTAGTGATTTCTATGATTATTCTATGTGGTTTAATTCCAGCTATGCCCAGGAAAGAAAAATTTGGATTCTTTATAAGTTCATCTGTTCCTTCAAGATTAAATGTGCTAAAAGCTACTTCTTTCTTCTCTACGCTGTTTTTTTTTAAAACATTACCTGTGTGAAAAAGTGTGGCTGCCATAGCTCCAGAAAATCATGTTAACTGAATATAAAATAAAATGACTCTAAAATTTTTATGAAAAGGCCAAATCGGACTCATAAGTTTCTCCACGAACAACACAGTGGAGGAAACTACATTACTTGGTGATAAGGCAACCCAAGTGAAATCTCATGACAAATGGGAGACTGTATAATGAAAGGTTTGAGGATGAACTGTTCTATGAGGTTCCATATCTACTGGTACAAGTTTAAATAATGTCTGTCTCCTCTGTGATTCTAAAACTAACACTAAGAGATCAGGGGATAACCTAAGCTTTTCCTCTACACAGTATCTTTTCACCTTTCTATAACTAGCCTCAACAGAGAATATGGCAGAGGGGTGAGTGCTACTGGCAGGCATTGTGAGCTCACTCATGACTTAAACAGAAAACTCCAGTGTGTAGCTATGTTGCCTGGCTACTGCTCAAAACTAAGTCAGAGGGCACTTGCCATCAGATGAGAGCAGCCTGTACCAGAATCCCATCACTGGCCAGGCTCTTATGTCTCCAAATACTGCAGTCGGTCTAAGAAATGGTGCTGATGGTTAAAAGAAGGTAAGGGAAGTACAACTCTCAACAATTTTGATGGGCAGACATGTCATTAAATAAAGAGAAAGATGGTGAGGATCCAAATAAACTGGCAGTGCCTCAAAATATTCAGGATGAGTTAGTTCGTGTAATCCATATGTCCTTAAATAATATAGCTGCACAAGTAGATAATATAAATAAGCACACTGAAAGCATACTTGGGGCACTGTCCAAAGAGGTTGATAAGATCTCGTGCAGATATAATACTTTACAGGAACGTGTAATGCAGTTAAAGAATAGCATCACTGCAAAGGAAACACCCTTAGAGTCTTCTTTGCAAGCTGCAAAGTCTTCTCAAAGTGCATCCATTCAAACAAAGCTAGATTATCCATCCAATTCATTACCTGCTAAAATACGTGAAACCCATGATGCTAGTGTGCAGACACCACCTCTTTATATGTCCATTCCTTACTGCCAAGATGAACCACAAGTTTTAACAGTTCCTACTCTTCAAGACAATAGAGACTGTTTAATAATTCCTTACTACCAAGATGGTTTAATGATACCGTATTGTCAAGATAATCAACAACAAGATTTGATGATTCCTTACTGTATGGACAGTCATCAGGGTTTAGTTGTCCCACCTGAAATTTGCTATTACTTTGAAACTTGTGAAGAAAAGTTTGTATCTGGTGTTAAAGAACAAGTTCAGGAAAGATTCAGAAGGAAGCCGCAGCACGTAGATCACCCCATTGAACCAGGAAATGGGCCTAAAATCACTCTGTTGGGAAATAATATTACTGTGGGCCATATGCCACCCACTTGTGTTGATCTATCACCTTCGCATGTGGACCTACCAGCAGAATGTTCTGTGTTTGCCACCTATCCGATTAACGAAATAAGTAAAGTCCTAACGCAAGCTGTAGGAAAAGTGTTAGCCAGTCCTCCACGTCCACAGAGGAAGGAAGTCAGATTCCCTAGAAATAGAGAGTCATATGTCAGTTATGGAGTTGGGAAGAGAGAAATAAAACCCCAGGTTCAAACCCAAAATCATCCTGAACTAGAGGTGTTTGTGAGTCCAACAGAACAAGCTTCACCTTCATTATCACCTGATTGGTTAGCTATGTTAAGAGGTCCAAAGACAAACTATCCTGCCTCCAAAATCCATTGCCAAACGCAGTTTCCATCACCTGTTTTGAGAACTTCAACCTCAACACATCATCATGATTGCCTCCAGGCTAGTCCTGAGGTGGGTTTTCAGACTACTGAAGAAAAAGAGGACTTATTTCCATTTCCACCTCCACCTCCTGAGTGTTGTGAAACGATAGCACACAATCTACTGAAAGAAGATAACGAAAAAGTAGAAACCCCACCTTTGTCTACTTCTCCAGTGCTCTTACGAAGAATTGAAACAAACGATAAAAGTTTAGATCTACTTGCCCGTGCTTCCTTCCTACAGTCGCCACCATCTTTAGTTTACCCACCTTCAAGGCCCTTATTTCCACAATCACCAAGACTTTCAGCTGCAAAGTCACCAAGACCTTCAAGTCTATCAACACCAAGATCTTCACATCAACCACCAACCAGATATATTGGTACAACCTATTCAAAGTCATCAAATGCAGCAGTACCAAGACATTCAAGTCTAGAAACTTATCAAAATTCAATTCCACTATCTGAATCTTTTTCGAATTCATCAAGATCTTCAGTGTCATCAGCAAGATGCTTATCTGCTCACTCACCAACACGTTCAGGTTCTTCAAGATACTTTGATGAACAGTCATCAAGATTTTCCATCCCTTCATCAGGAAAGACTTACATTGAACAATCTACCAGCAATCTGCTCCCACCACCACAACCATCTACAAGTTTGAAGCCAGCAAAACCCGTTACTCTGCAGTCATTGTTTCCTTTCCCACAACCAGCATCATCTAGCGTTACAAGCCCTCAGACCGTGTCAGTACTCCAGTATTCAGCAGACCCAGTGAGCTCTGATCCCAAACAACCACCAGCTTTTAATAAAGAAAGGAGTACTCCGATAGACTCAATAAGGAAGGATGTTTTAGTGCACCAAACTAAAGAACATTGCATACTGAAAGCTCAAATAGAGATTTCCAAAAAATGAAGATAAGTCTATCCTGATTCATCATGAATCTATAGGATGCAACTCCAGTAAATCAAGCGACGTGCCCGATTAGATGCTGAAAACAAAATAAATAAATCCAGGTTGATGAAAAGCAACACTGGTTTTGTATTCTTTGCTTGCTAATTTAAATTTTTTGCATTACAGTACAATTTTGAAAACAAAATATATTTTATAAATTACTTTTAAAATAAAATGGCATTATATGATTAAGGCATATAAATAAAAAGTATAAAGTATTGATAATACCAAGGTCTGAGCTCTCAGAAAATCCAGCATTTCAGCATGGAGTGACTGGAGAGAGCTTCAGAAGCCTCTATATCTAGCTGAGGAGCTGTTGACAGTCACTGCTGCTGGTGGCAGGAGAGTCAGTTATCTTTAAGGGTGTGGCCCGTGGTAGGTTTATTGTGCTCCAATGGATGGCACTATACCTGTGTATATTTAAGCAACACAAATAAGACTATATACATCTATACAAACATATATGTGTGTATAATTAAAGGGGGAAAATGAAAGGAAAAACCTAAAACTCAAAATAATGAGAGAGATGATGGCTGGTCAGACAAGACGGGAGTGGTCAAAACTGCAGGAAACAAATTCAAACCTTACAGCAGCAATTCTCAGACTGTGGGTCAAAACAACCTTTCACGGGGGGGTGGGGGAGTCTAAGACTTGGCTCTCTTCAGGGAGTGTGACCCTCCCACGTGGTACCAAGCCTCAAATTCTCTCCATACCCCTTCAATCTTGGGCCTTTAAAACCAGTGCCACCTGGGAAACTCTTATACATTACTGAGTTCAGCATCCAGAATGAACCACCTCTGGACCAAAGCTTGTGTGTACTGACCCTGTAGAAACACTTCCCAGACGATTTTGCCTCAGTGATGCTGGTATCTTCTTAATAACTAATTTCTCAGTCCCAACTGACCAGTATCCATTGTCCCGGCAAGGCAAATAGCAGTGGTGTTGGTCTCTTGTTAATTACAGATGATTCTTCAGTTCTAACTGACCAGACACAAGAGACTCCTGCAAATTATCACACAAACAGCTCCAGTAAAGTATTTGCTTCCCTCTTAAACTTCACAGTCCAGACCTCCATGGTTGCATTTCTCTCAACAATCTTATCTTCCAAGTTCCCAGAGAACCCATTAAGCTTTGAACACGCAATAGTTTTCCAGCCCAAAGTTCCCAAAGTGTTCCACAATCCACCACAAAAGACTGTCATACCAATTCCCCAAACCCTGGTACCAATTTCTTTCTTAGTTGGGGTGTTTATTGCTGTGATAAAATACCACAGCAAAGAACACAGAAACTGATGCAGAGGCCATTAAGGAGTGTTACTTACTGGCTTGCTCCTCATGGCTTGCTTAGCCTCCTTTTTTATAGCACGTGGAAACACCAACCCAGGAGTGACACTAATCACAATGATCTGGGCCCTCCCACATCAATCATCAATTGAGAAACTGTGCCACAGTGTTGCCCACAAGCCAATAAGGTGGGCACATTCTCAGTCGAGGTAATCTCATCTCAAATGACTCTAGTTTGTATCAAATTGACATAAAACTTGCCAGTATGTAAATAAATGTTTTACTCTTGCAAAATAATGTGTGGAATACCAACATTCAGCTACTCACCTTTCTGTAAACTACAGTGGCTAAGTATAGGCATTCTGCCCAATATCACACCAAATTATCAGAACATACTTCAATTAATGTGTGGTCAGTAAGGATGTGTAAAGGCCTATGTGCCTTGACTTAACCCAAAATAACACTATTGGATCACACCAGCTTCAAAATTTCCAGGAGGCTCAAGTGAATCCTCTACTAAAAATAACAGCTCAGTTAATCTATCTTCCCAATCCCACCCCTATCTCCTCTCTTCCTCAGGCTGATATCAAAACTATTGGTGTATGAATTGGTGTGAGTGTCCTTAAAAGTGTCACATGTAAAGCCTTGGTCCCTTTGCTTGTGGTTTTTGAAGATGTTTTAGAATTTTATGGGGTGGGCTCTAATTGAGAATCCTTGGATCATGGGAGGCATTCTCTGACAGGAAAACATAAGATCCATGTTTTTCTTTCTCTGTTCTCAATCATGGTATGACCATTTGCTCCTACATGTTTTCTCACCATTCCAATCCAAGTTAGGTCAATGCTTTCATCTGACCTTGCACTCTGAGTTTCCCAAACTGTGAGCTAGGTCAATTTCTCCATACTTTGTAAGTGACAGAAAGCTGACTAACACAACTTTCTAAGTCATTTGTATTGTCTCACTATTTGTAGGATCTCACTATGTAGCCCTGTTTGTCCTGGAACTCACTGTGTAGACCAGGCTGGCTTCAAATTTACAAAGATCCACCTGCCTCTGCCTCTTACGTGTTGGGATTAAAGGCATGTACCACTGTGCCTTGCTCTCGAATTACTTTTAGAAAAAACCAGCATACAACAAAAATAGAACATACTGATAAAATGACTCCTAATGACATATTACTGTACCCATAGTTCAGCACCTCAGTCAATCCCCATCAGAGAAGCTTCTTGCAGCAGATGGGGATTAAGACACAGCCTGCCAACTGGACAGTGTGCAGAAAGTGAGAGTTTGGAGCACTCATTACTAAATGTGATGCCTTCATCAAATCCCAACTTCAAGGCTCAGAGATGTATGTGGAAGAGGAGTCATAAAATTGTAAGAGCCAGCAGAGATAGTGGATGACTCCAAAGAAATAGTGTCTTCTAGATACAACAGGACCGATGGCCATATAAAATCATAGCGACTGTGGCAGCACATGTAAGACCTACACATGTTCAAACCAGACAGAGTCCCAGCACAAATAGTGGAAAGTGGACACAAGATCCCACTCCTAAGCAAAAAGCTATTTGCAATTGATACCTGCAGGCAAAGGAAAAATCACTTTCCTCCAATGGAATGCCACTGGGTATTTTGATCAAATTCCAGGGTAGGAGACATGTCCAGGAGTAGCCAACACATAACAGAGGTTATGTTTCTTTGTTTGCTTTTGATGAGCCTCTCCCCGCCCCATTTTATTTTGTCTTAGTTGGTTTTTGTCTTATTGGTTTTTTATTTGTTTTTGCTTTCATTTTGTTGTTACTGCTGCTGTTTCTTTTGGAAAGAAGGACAGAGGGAGAGAGGTAGGGAGAGAGAGAGAGTGAGAGATCATGAACTTGGATGGGTAAGGAGGTGTGAGGATCTGGAAGGAATCAGGGGAGAGGAAAAACCATGATCAAAATATATTGTATGCAAAAAGAATTCCTGAATGAGTGAATGAATGAATAACTAAAAAAATCAAAATGTAGTTTAGGAATCATTGTAAAGCAATGATATACATTTAACAATGTTAGACATCAGCTTAAAATATTCAGTGATTATATCGCTAATGACTTAGATTATTTCTGTGGTTATTTCATGACTGTATCTCTAAGACCACCCACTCAATATTTCTTAGTTCCTGTTCAATTTCTCAGTTCCAAAATTTCCACAAATACTGTGAGCTTCCCCAAATCATTTTCTTTTAGTAAACCACTCAGACTTCTTTTAAAGTAAATAATTCAGATTTAATAATGCTTGGAATCAGAGCTCATTTAATCATTGTAGATCCATATTTACTTATGTAGAGAGATTGGATCACTAAGTGAAGAAAATCAGAAAAATATATAACCGTAATTAAATTTACAAAAATTATTTTACCTACAAAACAATATATCATGAATACTTATGTTTGTATATTCACTTGAATGGCATCAACTTATGTTCATCAAACTAATAGTAATGCTTTTCTCTGGAGGAGGTAGAAAAATTGTTTGCTCATATATTTCTCTAGATAATAACATTTTTAAAATGTGGACTACATATTCATCCATTAACTCAAGAATTATTAATTAGGAAACTACTGTAAGTCAAGCATGACATGATCATTGCAGTCTTGAAATTTCAGCAGCTGTAATTGCCAACAAAATATATACACAGGATTGGGCTTGTCAACATTCCATCAGGGAGTGGGGAGAAGCTCATGATGCCTGCCCTCTTTCTCTCTGTAGATTATAGACAGTTAACAGTTTATAGAGCGGGGAGGGGAGCTCATGATGCCTGCCCTCTTTCTCTCTGTAGATTATAGACAGTTAACAGTTTTACTGGGGAGAAACTCATGAGGTCTTGCCCCTCCCTAAGTAGTTATGGGCAGTTAACAGTTTGTATTGGGGGGGGGGTCATGAGGTCCTGCCCCTCCCTGAGGAGCTATGGGCAATTAACAGTTTGAATTGGGGGGGTCATGAGACCCTGCCCCTCCCTGAGGAGTTATGAGCAATTAATAGCTAGTGTGGCGGAGCACATGGGGCTCTGGTCCTCCCCAAGTGACTGTTGGCAGTTAATGATTGCTGGGAGAAGAAGAGATATTGAAATATTTTCTTCAGTGGTAAACTGCCCATGCTCCTGTAAGCAACTCAAACTCATTGGGTCACAAAACATGAAAATGGAAACTAACTGGGAAGAGGAAAAGGATTAGCAAAAGTGGAAGGAAGGCAACAAATGAGGGTGATGGGGATGAAAATTATCCAGACACATTATATATATTTATGAAAACATCATAATGAAAACTGCTATTATGTTTAATTAATGTATGCTAATAAAATGTAAAAAATAAAGCTGTCACAAACACAATAACCAATGTTTTAAAAACAACTTTTTTATATATTATATTCTAAATATATAAGAACCAATAAAAACTTATGATACTGATAGCATTCTATTATATGAATGTGACATATTTTGTTTACCTATTTATCTGTTTATAGATATTTACTTTATTTTCCCTTTTTACTATTGTGAGTAAATGATATTATGAACATTAGTGTACAGGTGCCTATCTGAACCTTAATTTTCAAATAGTTCTAGTATGTACATAAAAATAGAATGGATGAGTCATAAAGTGATTAAATGGTTAACTTTGGGGAAAAGCATTGAAATGTTTTGCATAGTTGCTGCATAATTTTATATTTGCTTTAGAAATGCATGTTTTTCAATTTCTACACACTCGTGTAAACATTTCATAACCACTTCTTTGATAATAGCAATTCTGTTGGGTATGATGTGGCATCTTATGGTGGTTTGGGTTGCATCTTACTAGAACTTACTAGCCTTTTGTGGATCTTCTTTTGAAAAAATTCTATTCAAGTCTATTGCTGATTTCATAACTGAGTTATTTGTATTTCAGTTGTTGAGCCATGAGAATTATTTGTGCTAGTTATTAACCTTCAGAAGATACACAATTTACAAATACTCTATTTTGCTAGTTCCAGACAAGCAGGAATCTGTCCTTGTTCCCTATTCAGCAATAGAGATGCAATCCTTGTAAAAAGAAGAAAGGTTTGTCTTGTCTAGACAGAAGAATTTACTTTTATCATTCATTAACTCAAGCATGCTGATTCTAATATTTGAGTACACATATAGGACCTAATTATTTTAAAAAGAGCATATAATATATTTTATAAGTAGTTTACAAATAATTTTTATTCTTGGGATTGAGTTTATCATCTGACTTCTACACAAGATACAATTTCACTGTGTTTTATCAACTTTTTTTAAATAAAATTACATATTTGCTTTTAGGATAAAACAAAATTGATTTATAAAAATTCTTTTATGTATTTTACAAAGTATATAACCTAGTGCAGGGTGAGTGATTCAGGTCATATTATCATATGAGCCAATGAAACTAGAAGTAAAGAAGTTTAGTTTATAGAGAAGAAGAACTTGGCCAGAAGTAATTAATCACATGCTAAAGAAAGATGCCCCAACACATTACATGGGAAACTAAATTGCTGCCTTGAAATGAAAGTCAAAATCAAGAGAAATTGAATATGGAATAGCTAATGTTCATTAAAATCTTCTGGATGCTAGAAATATGAAGCTCAGGGTTACTGGAAAAAATATAGAAAGGTTAAAAAAATGATTACTTCCACGAGCAGACAATTTTGTCTTCTCTGTTTTTACAAAGTTAAGAAAAGAAGGAAAACACTTCCTTTTTATATTTGAAGCCCTAATATTTACATCTAAATATTATGTGAAAAAATCAGTTCAGAAAACATCAATAGTCTATATTCCATTTACATTAATAACCAAATTTAATAAATGGGTTTCAATAAATATCTGGTATTAAATTTTCATCTGGACAGAAATTCAAGCTCAGAAGTAATGTCAGGATAAATGAAGTACTGAAACATTATTTACAATATCAGGCTAGAGAAGGTGACCCTTATCCACATGGCAAAACTAGAAAAAGATGGAGACAACACAACTAGAAAATATGCATGCACAGCTATCTTTGGAGACTTCAAAACAGCCTTGAATCTATGCTGACTTTGATGGTTAATAAGCATGTGACTTGATCCAAGTAAGTAAAACTTCCATGTTGGTTTGATTTCCTTTGTAGTCTTAGTTTCATGAATGATCTCAAATTCTTTGCTGAAAGGTAACTTCTGTTTACATAATCAACAGAGCATACTAATAATTCTTTGCCACAAAATTGTTATTTTCTCCCATTGTGCTTATGAATTTATTTACATTGATTCATATATGGGGTGGCTTCTCTTCTGTCTTCATGGAAATGCAATTTATTCTGCTATTAAACAAATCTTTCTACTTATGTTCCAAATCCCACCTTATTCTATTGTCCTCAAACATATTTCTCTATCAGTTATCCTGTCTTGAGTCACACTGATAGATCATTAGATGTTCACTGTTTTGCATTTTTTAAAATCTGTTCATTTCTAATATATTTGGAAAAACACTGTCTTGAGTATATTTCTATTAAATATGATTGCTTAATTACAGAGTTAATATTTACTACATTTCTGTTTCATTCTCTGGGTCCTCTCTAGATGAAATCAGTGATAACTGCTAAACTTCCAAAATAAACAGTTTTCAATCATATTATTTGAAAACTTTGCTGAATATAATTTTAGTTATCATTTCTTCTTTGGTTCCTATGGCATAATTAAATTCAGCTTTTGAAAGGTCTCTTGCTATTCATGTCTATGTACCCTTGATCTACACTTTAACTTCCAATACTCCTTTTTGTGTTCATTTTCCTACTGTTTCTCTCCAGTTTTATTCAGGTAATTCCATATAGTCTTATAATGATATACACGTATGACTCCTAAACTTATTTTCTTGTCTAAAACTCTATATTCTACTCCAAACTAATCTTCATGTGTCTACAAGACACCATCACTTTTCAAATATCTTTATATTATAACATATTCAAGATTAAAGAAATACCTATCTCCCAAAATGGTGTTTTTATATTGTCTATCCTAGTAAATGGCACCACCATTAACTCAAAGAAATTAATTATTGCATGCAGACACGATGTCTCATCCCATCATAGAAGTGATGGTCCAGATAGTCCAGAAAAAATGGAATGATAAAACAAAATGGGGAAACATAACATCCGGAGCATTAGTGTCCTCTTAAATTGAATGTGGAAAAAAGACCTCTTAGGGAAAATGATTGATTAGAGATCTGAGATGTTCAAATCAACACTTACAAGAAATACATATCATTTGAAATAGTTGTTTAAGATGCTAACGATTTAAAGAGTAGTTAGGATCGAATGTAAATTCTTTTAAAAGCCTTTTAAAACACCCCTAAATACCTTAAAAGTCTCATATGACTATCTTGTATCACAGCCATTCTTGAACATGAGTTTTCTTAAGAAAAATTTAATTACGTTTAATTATTGTGTGTATGCATGTCCGTGCAAGTGTCATGATGCTGTGGGATAATGCTTTTGTATACTTGTTTAATAAAACGCTGATTGGCCAGTAGCCAGACAGGAAGTATAGGCAGGGCAAGCAGACAAGGAGAATTCTGGGAAGAGGAAGGCTGAGTCAGAGTCCCCAGCCAGACACAGAGGAAACAAGATGACAAGGCAGAACTGAGAAAAGGTATCATGTCATGTAGCTAAACATAGATAAGAATTATGGGTTAATTTAAGTGTAAGAGCTAGTCAGTAATAAGCCTGCACTAATGGCCAAGCAGTTAAAAATAATATTAAGCCTCTGAATGATTATTTTATAAGTGGGCCATGGGACTGTGGGGGCTTGGCGGGACTGGAAAAACCTTCGGACTACATCATGGTGTGCATGTGAAGATAGGAGGAGAATTTTCAGGAGTCAGTTATCCCACCATGCAGTTCTGGGGACAAAACTGGGGTCTTCAGGCTCAGAGGTAAGTGCCTGTACCCACTGAACAATCCTGTTGTTTCAAAGTTTTTCCTTCATGCCTCTGCACTTTAAGAAGTTGTTCTCTAACCATCTTTTACACACTAATTCTTAAATCTTCCTTGAACTCCTAGCTATATTCCTGTCTGTCCACTTAAATCAAATACCTATCCATTTTGTTCTTCTCTCCATTATCTGAGCACAGGACCTGACACATAGAATAATTCAATAAATATGTATTTAAACAAATGCTTATGCAGAAATCACCAGAGTGTCTCTAATTAATGATTCTTTCTTTTAATTTTTTTTAACTTTAATTTTATTTTATTCTACAATACAATTCAGTTCTACATATCAACCACGGATTCATTTGTTCTCCCCCCTCGCGCCCCCCGCCCTTTCCCCCCAGCGTACCCCCTATTCCAATCTCCTCCAGGGCAAAGCCTCCCCCGAGGACTGAGATCAACCTAGTAGACTCAGTCCAGGCAGGTCCAGTCCCCTCCTCCCAGGCCGAGCCAAGCGATCCTGCATAGGCCCCAGGTTTCAAACAGCCAACTCATGCAATGAGCACAAGATCTGGTCCCACTGCCTGGATGCCTCCCAAACAGACCAAGCCAATCAATTGTCTCACCCATTCAGAGGGCCTGATCCAGTTGGGGGCCCCTCAGCCATTGGTTCATAGTTCATGTGTTTCCGTATGTTTGGCTATTTGTCCCTGTGCTTTATCCAACCTTGGTCTCAACAATTCTCACTCATATAAACCCTCCTCTTTCTCGCTAATTGGACTCTCAGAGCTCAACCTGGGGCCTAGCCATGGATCTCTGCATCCAGTTCCCTCAGTCATTGGATGGGGTTTCTAGCACGACAATTAGGGTGTTTGGCCATCCCATCACCAGAGTAGGTCAGTTCGGGCTGTCTCTTGACCATTGCCAGCAGTCTCTTGTGGGGGTATCTTTGTGGATTTCTGTGGGCCTCTCTAGCACTTTGCTTCTTCCTATTCTCATGTGGTCTTCATTTACCATGTTCTCCTATTCCTTGTTCTCCCTCTCTGTTGTTGATCCAGCTGGGATCTCCTGCTCCCCCAAGCTCTCTTTCCCTTGCCCTTCATTACCCCCACTCATGTCCAGATTGTTTATGTAGATCTCATCCATTTCTCCGCCATTGGGCAATCCCCGTGTATTTCTTGGGGTCCTGTTTTCCAGGTAGCCTCCCTGGTGATGTGAGTAGCAGTCCAGTCATCCTTGTTCCACATCGAGTATCCTCCTATGAGTGAATACATACCATGATTGTCCTTCTGAGTCTGGGTTACCTCACTCAGGATGATTTTTTTCTAGATCCATCCATTCGTCTGCAAACCTCATGGAGTCATTGTTTTTCTCTGCTGAGTAGTATTCCATTGTGTATATGTACCATATTTTATTTACCCATTCTTCAGTTGAAGGGCATCTAGGTTGATTCCAGGTTCTGACTATTACAAACAATGCTGATATGAACATAGCTGAGCAAGTGCTCTTGTGGTATGATTGGGCATTCCTTGGGTATATGCCCAAGAGTGGTATAGCTGGATCTTGGGGGAGATGGATTCCCAATTTTTTAAGAAAGCACCAGATTGATTTCCAAAGTGGTTGTACAAGCTTGCATTCCCACCAGCAGAAGAGGAGAGTTCCCCTAACTCCACATCTTCTCCAGCATAAGGTGTCTTTAGTGTTTTTGATCTTAGCCATTCTGACAGGCATAAGGTGGTATCTCAGAGTCATTTTGATTTGCATTTCCCTGATAATTAGGAATGCTGAGCAATTCCTTAAATGTCTTTCAGCCATTTGAGTTCCCTCTGTTGAGAATTCTCTGTTTAGTTCTATAGCCAATTTCTTAATTGGACTATTGGGCATCTTGATGTCTAATTTCTTGAGTTCCTTATATATTCTGGATATCAGTCCTCTGTCAGATGTGGGGTTGGTGAAGATCTTTTCCCATTCTGTAGGCTGTCGCTTTGCCTTGTTGACCGTATCCTTTGCTATGCAAAAACTTCTCAGTTTCAAGAGGTCCCATTGATTGATTGTTTCTCTCAGTGTCTGTGCTACTGGTGTTCTATTTAGGAAGTGGTCTCCTATGCCAATGTGTTCAAGACTACTTCCTACTTTCTCTTCTAGCAGGTTCAGAGTAGCTGGATTTATGTTGAGGTCCTTGATCCACTTGGACTTAAGTTTTGTGCACAGTGATAGATATGGATCTATTTGCAGCCTTCTACATTTTGATATCCAGTTATGCCAGCACCATTTGTTGAAGATGCTTTCTTGTTTCCATTGTGCACTTTTGGCTTCTTTGTCAAAAATTATATGTTCATAGATGTGCAGATTAATGTCAGGGTCTTCAATTCGATTCCATTGGTCCACATGTTGGTTTTTATGCCAGTACTAAGCTGTTTTTATTACTGTAGCTCTATAGTAGAGCTTGAAGTTAGGCATCGTGATGCCTCCAGAGATTGTGTTATTGTATAGGATTCTTTTGGCTATCCTGGGTTTTTTGCTTTTCCATATGAAGTTGAGTATTATTCTTTCCAGGTCTGTGAAGAATTGTGTTGGTATTTTGATGGGGATTGCATTGAATCTGTAGATTGCTTTTGGTAAGATTGCCATTTTTACTATGTTAGTCCTGCCGATCCATGAGTATGGGAGATCTTTCCATTTTCTGACATCTTCTTCAATTTCTTTTTTCAGGGACTTAAAGTTCTTGTCATATAGGTCCTTCACTTGTTTGGTTAGTGTTACCCCAAGGTATTTTATGTCATTTTTGACTATTGTAAAGGGTGATGTATCTCTGATTTCCTTCTCAGCCTGTTTGTCAATTGTATATAGGAGGGCTACTGATTTTTTTGAGTTGATCTTGTATCCTGCTATGTTGCTGAAGGTGTTTATAAGCTGTATCAGTTCCTTGGTTGAAATTTTGGGGTCACTCAAGTATACTATCATGTCATCTGCAAATAGGGAAAGCTTGACTTCTTCCTTTCCAATTTGTATCCCCTTAATCTCCTTATGTTGTCTTATTGCTCTGGCTAGAACTTCAAGTACTATATTGTATAAATATGGGGAGAGTGGACAGCCTTGCCTCGTTCCTGATTTTAGTGGAATCGCTTTGAGTTTCTCTCCATTTAATTTGATGTTGGCTGTTGGCTTGCTGTAAATTGCCTTTATTATGTTTTGGTATGTTCCCTGTATTCCTGATTGCTCCAAGACCTTCATCATGAAGGGGTGTTGGATTTTGTCAAATGCCTTTTCTGCATCTAATGAGATGATCATGTGGTTTTTTTCTTTGAGTTTGTTTATATGGTGTATTACATTGACGGACTTTCGTATGTTGAACCACCCTTGCATCCCTGGAATGAAGCCTACTTGATCATGGTGGATAATTGTTTTGATGTGTTCTTGGAGTCTGTTTGCCAGTATTTTATTGAGTATTTTTGCATCAATGTTCATGAGGGAGATCGGTCTCTAGTTCTCTTTCTTTGTTGTATGCTTGTTTGGTTTAGGAATCAGGGTAATTGTAGCCTCATAGAAGGAGTTTGGTAATGTTCCTTCTGTTTCTATTGTGTGGAACAATTTAGAGAGTATTGGTATTAACTCTTCTTTGAAGATCTGGTAGAATTCTGCGCTGAAACCATGTGGTCCTGGGCTTTTTTTGCTTGGGAGACTTTTAATGACTGTTTCTATTTCCTTAGGGGTTATTGGACTATTTAAATAGTTTATCTGGTCTTGATTTAACATAGGTATGTGGTACCTATCCAGAAAGTTATCCATTTCTTTTAGTTTTCCAGTTTTGTGGAATAGAGGTTTTTGAAGTATGACCTGATGATTCTCTGGATTTCCTCAATGTCTGTTGTTATGTCCCCCTTTTCATTTCTGATTTTGTTGATTTGGATGCTCTCTCTCTCTGTCTTTTGGTTAGTTTGGATAAGGGCTTGTCTATCTTGTTGATTTTCTCAAAGAAACAACTCTTTGTTTCATTAATTTTTTGTATTGTTCTCTTTGTTTCTATTTTATTGATTTCAGTTCTCACTTTGATAATTTCCTGGCATCTATTTTTCCTGGGAGACTGTGCTTCTTCTTGTTCTAGAGCTTTCAGGTGTGCTGTTAAGTCACTAGTGTGAGATTTCTCCAACTTCTTTATGTGGGCATTTAGTGCTATGAATTTCCCTCTTAGCACTGATTTCATAGTGTCCCATAGGTTTGGATATGTGGTGTCTTCATTTTCGTTGATCTCTAGGAAGTCTTTAATTTCTTTCTTTATTTCTTCCTTAACCCATTGGTGATTCAGTTGGGTATTATTCAATTTCCATGAGATTGTAGGTTTTCTGTAATTTTTGTTGCTGTTGAAATCCAACTTTATACCATGGTGGTCTGATAGAACACAGGAGGTTATTCCAATTGTTTTGTATCTGTTTAGATTTGTTTTGTGGCCAAGTATATGGTCGATTTTAGAGAAGGTTCCATGGGGTGCTGAGAAGAAGGTATATTCTTTTTTGTTAGGATGGAATGTTCTGTAGATATCGATTAAGTCCATTTGAGTCATGACATCAGTTAAGTCCTTTATTTCTCTGTTAAGTTTCGATTTGGGAGAACTGTCCAGTGGTGAAAGTGGAGTGTCGAAGTCTCCCACTATTAATGTGTGGGGTTTTATATGTGATTTAAGCTTTAGTAATGTTTCTTTTACATATGTGGGTGCCCTTGTGTTTGGGGCATAAATGTTCAGAATTGAGACTTCATCTTGGTGGATCTTTCCTGTGATGAGTATGTAATGCCCTTCTTGATCTCTTTTGATTGATTTTAGTTTGAAGTCTATTTTGCTGGATATCAGGATGGCTACACCCCCTTGTTTCTTAAGACCATTTGATTGGAAAGTCTTTTCCCAGCCTTTTATTTTTAGGTAGTGTCTATCTTTGAATTTGAGATGTGTTTCTTGTATGCAGCAGAAAGATGGGTCCTGCTTTCCTATCCATTCTGTAAGCCTATGTCTTTTTATAGGTGAATTAAGTCCATTGATATTGAGGGATATTAATGACCAGTGATTGTTCATTCCTGTTATTTTTTGGTGGTGATGTGTGTGTACTTCTCTTCGTTGGGGTTTACCGCTGTGGCTTTATCCATTGCCTGTGTTTTCGAGGGTGTATCTGACTTCCTTAGGTTGGAATTTTCCTTCTAGTGCTTTCTGTAGGGCTGGGTTTGTGGATAAGTATTGTTTAAATCTGGCTTTGTCATGGAATGTCTTGTTCACTCCATCTATGATGATTGAAAGTTTTGCTGGGTATATTAGTCTAGGTTGGCATCCATGGTCTCTTAGTGTCTGCATTACATCTGTCCAGGTCCTTCTGGCTTTCAAAGTCTCCATTGAGAAATCAGCTGTTATTCTGATGGATTTGCCTTTATAAGTCACTTGGCCTTTTTACTTTGCTGCTCTTAATATTCTTTCTTTATTCTGTACGTTTAGTTGTTTAATTATTATGTGGCGAGGGGACTTTTTGGGGGGGTCTAGTCTGTTTGGTGTTCTATAGGCTTCTTGTATCTTCATAGGCATTTCCTTCTTTAAGTTGGGAAAGTTTTCTTCTATGATCTTGTTGAATATATTTTCTGTGCCCTTGAGTTGGTATTCTTCTCCTTCTTCTACCCCTATTATTCGTAGATTTGGTCTTTTCATGGTGTCCCATATTTCTTGGACATTTTGGGTCATGACTTTGTTGACTTTAGTGTTTTCTTTGACTGATGAATCTATTTCTTCTACTGTATCTTCAACGCCAGAGATCCTCTCTTCCATCTCTTGCATTCTGTTGATTATACTTGCATCTGAAGTTCCCAATCGTTTACTCAGATTTTCTATTTCCAGAATTCCCTCTGTTTGTGTCTTCTTCATTGTTTCTATTTCCCTTTTCAGGTCTTGGACTGTTTCCTTCATTTGTTTCATTGATTTTTCTTGATTTTCTTTCAGTACTTTATTGTTTTCTTCCAGGACTTTATTGATTTCTTCTAATTTGTTTGCCCTTTCCTCTAGTTGTTACAGCGTTCTTCCCATTTTTTTGTCTTTTCCTCTACACAAGCCTCTAGCTTCTTCATGATGTCATTCATAAGGCTGTTTTCTTCTGCTTCTTTCAATTTCTGATGTTCAGGTCTAGGTGTTGGAGGAGGGCTAGGTCCTGGTGATGCTGTATTGCTATTCATTTTGTTGTATATGTTTCTGACTTGATGTCTGCCCATCTCTTTGTGGTTCGTTCTTGGTCTTATCCGCACACTTGGTTCAGATAGAGCTGACAGATTCAGGAAGTCTCTCTCTCTTGTCTAGATGGGAGCTCTCTTGTCCAAATTGGACATCTGGGGCAGGATGGGAGCTCTTGTCCAGAAGGGAAGTCCGGGGCAGGATGGGAGCTCTTCTCTCTCTCTCTCTCTCTCTCTCTCTCTCTCTCTCTCTCTGTGCTCCAGAAGGGAAGTCCGGGGCAGGATGGGAGCTGGGGGCCGGCCTCTAAGTCTCAGGAAGAGGCTGGGGGCTTGGGCGGCTGGGCGTGGAGAATGCAGGGTCTGCTGGGGGTCTTGGAGAAGGGGATCCTTCCCGGTGGGGCTAGAAGGGAACCTGCCCGGTGGCCAGAACCTGGGGCCAAGTTGGGCAGGTCTTCCCCGGAGTGGCTGGTGCCCAGGGATGGGGTCCAGGCCCTTATTTTAATTTTTTTTTAAGCTTATATATTCTTAGGTAAAGATACAATAACGAAATTATTGCAGTGATATTGTTGACAAATGCAGATGTAAAATTTTCTAATAAAACACTTCAAAACAAAATTGAAGATCACATCAAAAATCATTCACTATGCAAAAGTTGCCTTTATCCTAGAGACCAAAGGATCACTCAGCATTTTTGTATCAATGTATTTAAATAAGTAAATGTAATCTATCACATAAATAGACTCAAAGACAGAAATTGAATGTTCATCTCAATAGGCACATTAAGAGGTCTTTGATACAATCAATTATCCCTTTCATGATAAAAGTCATGGAATCAGAGTTCCAACCCCGATTAAGGATTTTTATGTTGTATCTGTCTAGCCACAAAAGCATATGTCCTGTGATTTTAAATCTTAAAAATATGCCTCTGGCATATATCTGTCCCATCATACACCTCTATAGTCCCTCTAAATGGGGAAGGTATTGGGTTTTTTTTTTCACTTTTTTGTTTTATTTAAAACAATTTATAAATTTAAATATATATTTTAAGATATAAATGATTTGCTGGGCGGTGGTGGCACACGCCTTTAATCCCAGCACTCGGGAGGCAGCGCCAGGCAGATCTCTGTGAGTTCGAGGCCAACCTGGGCTACCAAGTGAGTTCCAGGAAAGGTGCAAAGCTACACAGAGAAACCCTGTCTCAAAAAACCAAAAAAAAAGATATAAATGATTTATTCAGAGTAGTTTTCACATTGTTTTTTAATTTCATATTCTTCCCCTCCCCCAAGTCCTTCCAGATTCTCTTGTCTTTCCTACCCATCTAACTTTAAGTTAAAAAAAGCATACAAACAAACAAAAAAACCAATACAACAACAAAAAAACCAAAACAAACAAACAAAATAAAGCCACACTCAAAAAGAAAAGAAAAACCCACCAAACTGTAACCAAATAGAAGCGCACACACAAAAAAGCTGTGGAGTCCATTATAGGTTAGTCAACAACTCCTGCGGCTTCTCTTGTCACCAGGACAAATAGGGAAGATGGGCATACTTATTTTATCTCCTTGACTATTACACATATAATTGCCAATACCTAGCATGTTCCTTCTATTTCTTCCTAACTTTCCAAAAACAATGGTATGTAAGTTCAACATTCTTAAAGCTTTCCTGAACTCTTACATCTTCAAATAATCTACCTCTTTTCCAAATAGGCACAAAATTTCCCACTTCCTTTTTTAGTATACATGTGCCTAAAGTTGGTTTTGTGTGATACTCCCTCCCCCATATTTTGACATTATATTAGTGGCTCTCACATTGAATGCTTAGGAAAACTGGACGATTCAAACATAGTGCATGCAGCCTCAGTACAAATTTGCTGAATTGTCATTCATTGATTACATCATGACTTAATGGTGTAATGGGTTATCTCTAATGCTGTCATAATTTCCCCATGAGGAATATTTTAGCTGCCTTCATTTATTTATTCATTTTATTTTATTTCATTTTATTTTATTTTATTCTTTGAAACTTGTGTACATGTATAAAATGTATTGTGGAAATACCCTCTCCCATTCACTCCCTCTAACTATCCCTAGTCAGACCCCTAACACATCTCACTCCAAATTTCATGTCCTGTTTTTGTTTAACACACTGTCCAATTTTTGCTCTCCATATGTGCATGAGTGTGTATCTGTCTACTGTGATAGGGTCAACTTCCAAGTGGCTACCTCCTAATGACAAGTGACTCTCCCTCCCCCAGAAACCATCAATTACCAATGACTCCTTAGATGGAGGTAAGGTTTCAGGAGCCTCATCTCATCTACACTAGAATTTTTAAGTGGCTTTATTTATCATGTACAGGTCTTGTGCAGAGGAAATCACCAATACTGTAACTTCCTGTGTGCAGCAGTCAGGCCATTTCTGAACACTCCTACTCATACTCTGGCTCTTACATTCTTTCCACCTCCACTTCATCAATGCTCCCTAAGCCGTGGGAGAGAAAAAGGTTAATAAACATGTCCCTTTTACAGATGGAAACTTAATGAAACTTATTCTCAGGATTTTGAACAGTTACAAACCTCTATATTAACCACTACCTACTACAATAAAAAGCTTCTCTGACCAAGATTGAGAGCAGCACAAATTTATGGATATAATCATAAATATTGAGAAGGTAGTTTGACAAAATGATTATTAAGCATCAATAGATTTTCCTGTTGGGCTAATAGCTACTCTAGCATGAGTTTTGATTGTATTTACAGTACCAGGTATGAATTATCTCCTGTAGAATAGGCCTCAAATCCAATTGAGATAGCAGTTGCATACCTCCATAAACAGTTTTGCCACTAATGCACCAATGAGCATATCTTGCCCAGTGGGTTGATATTGTAGTATACAGGGCTGTGTCACCTAAGTCCATTGATGTTATTTCCCCTTCAATCCTGAACAATGCTTTCCAGAACTATGAAAACTAGCCATGTGAGAGATAGGGGGTGATATCATTTAGTTTCCTGGTTATTTAAAAATTGATTTCTCTGTGTCTTCCAACCAAGTGTTCCGTGTTTTCAGTAATAGGATCTTACCACATAGTTATGGCAGGCAACCAAGATCAATGGCAATAGCTTGTATTCTTTTTGGTGACTCTGGAGCCTCCCTGATCAATAGCTGGAAGTAACTCTTGGAGTCCAGCTCAGATCTGTCAGAGTTCTCGAGGGGAGGAGTGAGGAATGAGGAAGTATTAAATAGAAATATAGGCAAAGACTACAAGAAAGACAGAGACACAGGATACCTTCAGGAGGGCCCTGGGTCAATACCCAGTTGCCGCCCAGTTTTATTCTAATGGACTTTTTATACACTACCAAAGGGAGAGGCAAAAGACCTCCCTCTTTCAAGATCAAAGGACAACGTACAGCCAAGTGTAGACCCTTCAAAACACCTGGTAACCGTACCCTTGGCCAAATCATCCCATTATGCAGCCCTGTTGGGTAAAGCAAGCCCAGATTCTCTGACCTTGAGTAAGGCCTTATTAGGGAGCCTCGGTGGGCTCCCACAAGTAACCTATGCCTGGCACTGATGTTTTCATTTAATAGCCTATATCTTTTAAGAGCAATATTGTTTAATCTTGTTAGTTACTTCTGTTCAAAATCCTCTTTTAAATTATGTTTTTAACTTACTTATAAGCTAGTGGTATTTTATTAGACTTATTCATAATCCTTAAGTCATCCACTACACCTTTTTGCTACCTTTCTGTCCACATCTCCATTTAAACACTTCAGCCCAGTATTTGCCATTCAACCCACCCTGAGTTCTTTCATATCACTTTTATTCTACTATCCTTTCTAATTATTTTATTTGAACTGCAACATCATATATTCCCATGTACCTTATTCATTTTGTTAATACCTCTCCCACCTAATTTCATCATCCTTATCACACCACTACCTGCTTAAACCTTTCTGTCCCAGTATTCCCCTTCCTACTTTCATTTTATCTATATTCTACTATCCTTCTCCTTAAATGGATCCTCTCAATGACCAATTTCTAGTTTCCTGGCTTCCACATATACTCCAGGTTAAACATACAGAACAAAAGATTCAGAGGTAGGAACCACATATGAGCTAGAATACAGTCTTTTGGAACCTCAGTGACCTCATTCAGCATAATTTATCCAATTTCATCAATCTACTGGCAAATTTTATCAAATTTCACTTTTCTCTTTAACTGAGTAATACTTCATTTTACATTTGTAACACATTTTCATTACCCATTCATCAGTTGATGAACATCTAGGTTGGTTCCATTTCTTAGCTATTATGAATATAGAAGCAATGGACACAGTTGTCAAGTATCTCTGTAGTAAGAAATAAAGTCCTTTGCATTTATGCTCAGGAACTGGGTCATATGATAGTTCTAGTTCTAGTTTTTTTGAAACCCATCATTTTGTGGCTTTTTTTTTATTAACTTTTCTGGCATTGTTTATTTCCTGTGACCTCCTGGGTATTTAACCCTCTCTTTAGACAGAAGTAGTCCAGTATCTTCAATAAATCTGGTTTAATGGTCACAAATTTCTTTCATCTGTTTTTATCATGGAAAGCTTTTATTTCTCTTTCAATTTAATAGATACATTTTCTGGGTATAAAAGTTTGGTTTTAAAGTTGTGATTTTTCATAACTTGGAATACACCTTTCCAAGCCACTACTGCTTTAAAGGTTTCTGGTGAATAATCCAGTTTTACTGTGATGGGCCTGTATTTACAAATAATACAGCTCTACTCTTTTGCAGTTTTCACTACCCCTTCTTTATTCTGTTTTTAATGTTTTAGCTATAATATATTGTGGGGAGTTTCTTTTGGGGCCCTGTCTATTTGGAGGTCTTTATAGGTCTCTTGTATCTAGATGGGTATCTTTTTTTCTCTAGGTTTGTACATTTTTCTGAGATTTTACTGAAAATATTCTCGTTTTTGTTGTTATTGTATTCTTATCCTTCTTTTATGCCCATAATTGGAAGGTTAGTCATTTTGTGGTGTCCCAAAGCCCTCCCATGTCCTATTAATGTTTTTTAAAAATCTCATTGACCTTTATCCAGGGATCTAAGCCTTCTTCATTTTCTCTCTTCTTGACTCTCTGTTTTCCCCATAATCCATTCTGTTGGTGATGTTTTCCACTGAAGTTTTTATTTAACTTATTGAATTTTTCATTTCCAGCCTCATTACATTTTGGCTTTTCTTCAGCAATTCAAATTTTTATTGAATTCTATTTTCATATCTTGGATTGATTCCCATATTTCATTCAGTTCTGTAGATGTAACCAACGGTCTTATAAAATAAGAAACACAGAGCCAATTCAGAGAAGAAAGCCAAGAGGTCAGAGCTAAGAGCCTCACCCTTCCTGATTCAGGGATCCTCTCCAGCCAAGAGAGCTCTCCGAAAAGGACCTACTTCCTGTGTGTCTGTCTTTAAAGTCTTCCTGTTCTGCCTTGTCATTGGTTGTAAACCCAAACATGTGACTGCCTCGTCACTGCCTGAATGTACCGCCCTCCAGGTCCTTAAAGGCGTGCGCCACCGACGCCATGCACTTGCTATGACTCTAATAGCTCTGACCCCCAGACAACTTTATTTATTAACATACAATTAAAATCACATTTCAGTACAAGTAAAATACCACCACATTTCCCCTTTTCTATTTTAATAAAAAGGAAAAAAAAGAAAAAGTTTATAACAAAAGAAAAACTATATACAAAAGTACAATGACTATATACAATATATACAAGTAATAAATGTCTAAACAATGTCTAGTCCTTTTGTATTTGACAAATTCAGAGAAAATAATTTCATTATCTATCCTATTTTGGTAAGTCCAAAATGTATCTAATTCACTTTCTATCCTAATTAATCTTCAACTATAACTAACTAACCTTCAACTATAACTACCTAATCTTCAACTCCCTCAGAGACCCAAGAAGGAAATAATATTAGCTAACAAAAATAAAAACAGAAAGTGCATGCAAGCAACTTTCAAAAAATTTGTGAGTTGACAGAAACAACCAGCTGCCTGGACAGTCACCTGAGGTTTCTCCACAGTGTTGGGGCATCATCTTCAGCCTATAGGCTTAGCATATCTGACAGACTCATTTGTGAAGTAGGATGTACACAAGGTCAACAGTTCAACCTCACATTGGGTGAGAGCAGTCCATGTTCCAGAAACACCTGAATTCCACTAGTGTCATGTCATGATTCAGGATTTTAAATTCTGGAAATTGTTGTTGATTTTTTAATTCAGCTGTCCATTCTTCTTGGCTGTGTATATATGGCTTCATCTTAGCATCCCGTTCTTCTCCACATCCCTCTGTCAAATGCCAGTTTACTATTGCGAGGCGTGAGCTTAGTTACTCTTCAAGAATAACTGTTTCAGCTGCTGTTCCATTGCACATCAGAAGCCATCGGCCCACTGCCTATTCAGCTGCCTTCGAAGAAAAAGGCACTGTACCTTTTCCGAATTGCAAAGGCAACTTCAGGGATGGTGCCATATTGTCCTGGCCTCAGAAGATGCCTTTTGATAAAGCCATAACCACACTCGTTTTGGCAAGAATCAGTAGTCCTTTGTTTCATGTCCTGTCTGTCCATTTTGTCAGCAGTTGATTCAAGGATACTTTGTTGTCCAGTGGCTAACTTTTGCCACAATGAAAGTTAACTCCATATGCAGTTTCTTCAATGCCCATATTTTCTCTGAAGTAGATTGGTACTGCCAGGAGCCGACATGTCTCATAATCATAACAAAAAAGAAAAATTTTCTAAGTTATTAAAACATTTTAAATGCCATATTCTGTAGATCTCTGAAGGGTTTGAAGATGACCTGTCTAAAATATATCTGCTCAATTTTTAAAACATATCTAATATGACTACAACTTCTATTGTAATGTCTAACTACTAACTTTCATTTCTTTATATCCTAATAGTTGGTAATAATAACATTCAAGGATCAGAAAATTGCATTGTTAAATGAATGGTATAAGTACAATTAGAGATATACATATAGCATTTTCTAACAATATCAATTTCAATATATATAATTTGTATACAATATAAAACAATCCAATCCAATGTAAAGTATTTAAAACTAGTAATTGTCTTTTCTTCTTTCTTTTTCTTTTTTTTTTTAAACAAGAACCTCAAATCTAATCTCCTTTGCTTAGCCTTTTTCCTAACCCTTGACAACAACTTGTAACCAACCCCCCTAAACAATGAAAATTATCCCAGACCCAAAACCCATTAAAAAGACCAAAAAACCACCCGCCCCACACCACCTCTTTGGGAATGTGGGCGTCGTATTCTTAAAATTGCTTCCTGCTGGGTATGGGCGAAGTTATCTTTATCCTGAAAGAAAAATTTTAGGTTAATTGTCAAATTCTAGGAAAGGTAACCATATCCTTCATTATCCAGTCTGTGTATAATGCCAAAGTTCAGGGTTTATCTCAAGTCTTTATTCAAGTAGTCTTTGAGACTGGATCATCTCAGCTAGTCATCTCAAAATTGCTATGAGCACCTTGTAGTTCAAAGCTGATCTGTAGATGATGTTTGTCAGCTTAATGATGTTATTATTGTCCACGTGGAATTGTTGTTGTTGTGGGGCCCCAACTTCTTTCTGGAGACTTCAGTTGATGTTAGGCCTGGCCGTGATTTCCTGCAGAAAACTGATAAGAGACTCGAACACAAAGACATATATATGCAGCTAATTGAAGCCTTTTTTCTAGAATTAATTAATACTCTATATGACCATTCATATCTTAACAAAGGTTAAAATGTATATATATCTATATATCTATATATTAATCTTGTAAATTTTGATATAAAATTTATACTTTAAGAAAAGTTTTAAAGAATCAGAATAGAATCAAAGAGTTGAGATTAGTAATAGAATAGTCCCTTAGTTAATTTGGCTTTTCTCCTGTCCCATAGCAGAAGATGGCTCTTTTATTCTGGCATGATACAGGGGGTTTGCATTTTCCTTTTAACAACATGCTTGAGTTTAAAGAAGGAGAGAGCCATTCTCCAACTCCAAAGTCAGCTTTAAATTTTAATTGAACTGGGACTATTAGAAGACCAATAGTGTTAAATTTTTAGAGAAAAGCAGAAACAAACATTTAGGAAGACATAAAATTTTTAGATAATATATACCCATGCGCCGTTTCACTCTGTTTCCTGGGATAGATGATTTGTCCCTTTTCTCAGTTGTCTCATTTGTCCGGTGTTCTTCAGATTCCTTAACCTTCATTCTCCTAAAAGACAAAAACAAAAACCTTTCCCCAAGACTAATTTTGGGGATGTTCCTTTTTGGCAAGTTATTATCTGATTAAATGAAAAGACATGTGTTACTGGTATAAGTTAGTTTAAATTGGATGTTCATGCTTGTTGAAGAACTATCACCTCCTCTAATTAAGAGGTTTCTCTTGTTCAAATCGAACCTTTATCAATTTTGATGGTACCCACAGTTTATCTTCTCCTGTAGAAACAAAAGCAAAACCTCGTCCCCAACGTAACACATACCCTGGTTTCCATTCTGAGGTCAGCACATCCTTAAAGTATATAGGCTGATTTAATTCTGTAGTTTTTTCTATTATCCAATGTCTCTCTGCAGCTGTTGTTCCTTTCTCATTGGCATTAAGAAAATTCAAAGTTAATAGAGCATTATGCAGTCTGTTTCTGGGGGTTTTTGTTACCCCTTTTTGTTTATTTAGCATATCCTTTAGAGTTCTGTTTGATCTTTCTACAATTGCTTGACCTGTAGGATTATGTGGTATGCCTGTAATATGCTTTATATTGTAATAAGCAAAAAACTGTTTCATTTTAACAGAGACATATGATGGAGCATTATCAGTTTTGATTTGTGCAGGTATACCCATGATGGCCATAACTTCAAGCAAATGAGTGATTACAGAATCAGCTTTTTCAGAACTCAAAGCAGTTGCCCACTGAAATCCTGAATAAGTATCGATAGTGTGGTGTACATATTTCAGTTTTCCAAATTCTGCAAAGTGAAACACGTCCATCTGCCAGATTTCATTCCTTTGAGTACCTTTTGGGTTACATCCAGCTGGTAATGGCGTTTGATTGTAGAAGGAACAAGTAGGACATTTCTTTACTATTTCTTTGGCTTGTTGCCAGGTTATGGAAAAATCCTTTTTTAAACCTTTACTATTGACATGATGTTTTTTATGAAATTCTGAGGCCTCCAGCACATTTCCTATCAATAATTTATCAATCTCATCATTGCCTTCTGCTAGAGGGCCTGGCAGACCAGTATGGGATCGAATGTGAGTTATATATAAAGGATGACTCCTTTTCCTGATTGTATCTTGCAATTGAATAAATAGTGAAGTTAATTCTGAAGCATCAGGGATAAATTCTGCAGTTTCAATATGTAATACTACTCTTTCAGCATACTGAGAGTCAGTTACTATGTTGAGAGGTTCTGAAAAATCCATTAATACCAACAGAATAGCATACAATTCTGATTTTTGAACTAAATTATAAGGACTTTGAACCACTTTACTTAAATTTTCTGATTTGTAACCTGCCTTTCCTTGTTTGTTGGCATCTGTATAAAATGTACGAACTCCAGATATGGGTTTTTCCCGTACAATTCGAGGCAAGATCCAATCAGCTCTCTTTATAAGATCAATTCTATCGCTTTTGGGATATTTGCTGTTAATTTCTCCCAAAAAATTACTGCAAGCTCTTTGCCAGGGTTCACTTTCTGTCCATAATTTTTCAATATCCTCCTTAGTTAAAGGTACGACAATTTCTGCTGGGTCTATTCCTGCTAATTGACGAAGTCTCAATTTTCCTTTCCAAATCAAGTCAGAGATTTTTTCCACATAAGTTTTTAATTTTTTATTTGGCTTATTTGGTAAAAATATCCATTCTAATATAATATCTTCCCTCTGCATTAATATTCCTGTAGGAGAATGTCTAGAAGGTAAAATAACCAAAATGCAATCCAGCTTTGGATCAATACGATCCACGTGTCCTTCATGTACTTTCTTTTCTACCAAGGTCAATTCTTTCTCAGCTTCAGGTGATAATTCTCTTGGACTATTTAAGTCCTTGTCACCTTCTAAGGTTTTGAATAAATTATGCAGTTCATCATTTTTTACCCCAACAATAGTTCTTAGATGAGAAATATCTCCAAATAATCTTTGAAAGTCATTAAGAGTCTGTAGTCGATCTCTCCTAATTTGCACCTTTTGGGGTCTAATTTTTTGTAGCTCTATTTTATATCCTAAGTAATTCATAGAATCTCCTCTTTGTATCTTTTCAGGAGCAATTTGTAATCCCCAGCAAGGCAAAATTTTCTTTACTTCTTCAAACATTCTTTCTAAAGTATCTGCATTTGAGTCAGCTAGTAAAATATCATCCATATAATGATAAATTATAGATTTAGGAAATTTTTTACGTATCACTTCCAATGGCTGTTGTACAAAATATTGGCACAGAGTTGGGCTATTCAACATTCCTTGTGGGAGGACTCTCCATTGAAATCTTTTAACCGGTTGAGAATTATTGTAAGTAGGTACTGTGAAAGCAAATCTTTCTCTGTCTTTTTCTTGTAAGGGTATTGAAAAGAAACAGTCTTTTAAATCAATGACTATGAGAGGCCATCCTTTTGGTAACAGAGTAGGCAAAGGAATTCCGGATTGTAGAGAGCCCATTGGCTGAATTACTTTGTTAATTGCTCTAAGGTCTGTTACCATTCTCCATTTACCAGATTTCTTCTTAATAGCAAATACAGGAGAATTCCAAGGGCTGGTTGATTCTTCAATATGCTGAGCATTTAACTGTTCTTCTACCAGCTCTTCTAAAGCCTGGAGTTTCTCTGTTGTTAAAGGCCATTGCTGGACCCATACAGGCTTGTCTGTTAACCATTTTAAAGGTAGAGCTGTTGATGTCTTTGGAAGATCATCAGTTGTTGTGCCCTGTTCTTGTATAATATGGATGCCTGGTGACCATTCAGAATATTGCCTTCTAATATTTCTCTCAGAAACATGTGCTAGTTTATGATTTGTTTCTGAGATTGGAGGGATGTTAATCTGAGTGTTCCATTGTTGTAACAAGTCTCGACCCCACAGGTTCATAGCTATGTTAGCCACATATGGTTTTAATTTTGCTCTCTGTCCTTCTGGACCTATACATTCGAGCCATCTTGCACTTTGTTTCACCTGAGATAATGTCCCAATTCCTAACAGTTGAATGTTTACCTCCTGAAGAGGCCAAGTTGGATGCCAAAATTCTGGTGCAATTATGGTAACGTCCGCACCTGTGTCTACCAGACCAGACAACAAAACACCATTTATTTTTATCGATAATTTTGGTCTTTGTTCATTAATAGAAGTTTGCCAAAAAATTTTCTTTATGTTTTCTCCTGAATTTTCTATTCTCTCTGTTTCATCATCCTGACCAGCATGACTTATTCCAATAGGCATTTGGTTATTTAATTGCTCTGAGTAGGAGTTTCCTCTACGACTGCAGGAAAGGTTTGAACTGGATTTGCTATTGGGGCCTGCATGAGGCCCCTCTGGGAGTTTCCCGAAGACTGAGGCAAAGGATTACCCTGTCTGTCCCTTGTTGATCTACACTCGTTGGTCCAGTGTTTTCCCTTACCACACCTTCTGCATACTCCAGAAGGAAGGGGCAGTCTGTTGCCATTGTTCCTTGAAGAAACATTGTTTCTAGGAATGACCTGTTTACAGTCCCTTTTCAAATGTCCTTGCTTTCCACATCCAAAACATCTAACATTCCTCAAACCTCTTGAAATTGCTTCTCCTACCCACGTATCATCATGCTCATGAGCTTCAACATTAACCGTGTCTCTAATCCAATCTTCCAAAGGTGCAGATCTTGCCTTTAACGGCCTGATTATTGTTTTGCATGCTGCATTTGCATTCTCAAAGGCCAAAGTTTCAATTATTATCTTACTAGCTTCTGAATCCGGGACCATTCTCTTTACTGCTGAAGCCAGTCTTTGTAAAAAATCTGTGAAAGATTCTTTTGCGCCTTGTACAACCTTTGTAAATGACTCAGTTTTTTTTCCTGGTTCCTCAACTCTGTCCCATGCATTCAAGGCTGCTGTTCGACATAAAATGAGGGTTTGGACATCATATAAACATTGTGCTTGTGCTGAAGCATATTGACCTTCTCCAATAAGCTGATCCTGGCAGACTTGTATTCCTTTATCCCTCCACTGTTTTTCTATGTTTTTAGCTTCATCCTTGAACCAAGTTAGCCACTGAAGCCTTTGACTGGGTTCAAGAACAGCTTGTGCCAGCTCCTGCCAATCCTGTGGTACAATCCTATTATATGTTGACCAAGAGTTTAACATTTGCTTTACATACGGGGAATGCATGCCATAAGATACTATTGCCTCCTTAAACCTTCGTAAATCTAACATTTCAATTGGAGCCCAAATATTTTGTGTAGTCATTTGATCAGGCAACTGCTGTATGGTTACTGGACAAACTAAGGGTGACTGTGTGAACACAGGCTTTCTTTCTGTAACCCTATGATCCAATCTTGAAGCAACTTCACTGTTAGTTTCTTCTGTCTGAGTTTTTACAGGTTTATCAAGTTTTTCTAAAGCTGTCATCCTGGCACTTAAATTGATTATCTTTTTAAATTGTAAAATGAGAATAAGCATAGTAATAAAAAGCATAATTCGGTCAACATTAATCTTCTCATATAGCTGTTCCATTGTCAGACTGTCTAAAATTGCAAACAAAGCCCAATTTTCTTCCAATGAACACAGAAAACCCATTTTTTTTTTAAAATGTGGAAAAAATTTCTCTTTTAAATAGTTTCCTTTAAAATATTCGATATGTTAAATGACTTACCAAGTCCTCGTAGAACAGTACCAATCCAAGGGAATTTCGAAACAGCCTCCTAGTGTCCGAGGTGTGAATCCAGAGAGAGAGAGAGAGAGAGAGAGAGAGAGAGAGAGCACGCAAGAACCGTAGCCACAAGTTCTGCCTAAGAACTTGAATCCAGCCACGTGTTTCCGCTTGAGCCTAGTCAAGCCTTGGCTCTGGCTACCTTAAGTTCCAACCACGTGTGTTGCCTTTACAGGCAGGGGCCCTGTTCGGCAGGGCAGGCCTGAATTGTCTGTAGCACCGGCTTTAAGCAAGTAGCTCAAAGTTAGTCCGGCCTGAGGCCAAGCCGACCTGGGCCCGGGCTAGGGAGCCGGCCGCCCTGGCGGAAAACGGGACCTGCCGGCCTCCCTGGCGGGAGACCAGACCTGCCGGCCGACCAGACCTGCCGGCCGCCCTGGCGGGAGACCGGACCTGCCGCCAAGCCAAGTTAAGCGGTTTTTAATGGATTCTTGTCACGTTGGGCGCCAAATGTAGATGTAACCAACGGTCTTATAAAATAAGAAACACAGAGCCAATTCAGAGAAGAAAGCCAAGAGGTCAGAGCTAAGAGCCTCACCCTTCCTGATTCAGGGATCCTCTCCAGCCAAGAGAGCTCTCTGAAAAGGACCTACTTCCTGTGTGTCTGTCTTTAAAGTCTTCCTGTTCTGCCTTGTCATTGGTTGTAAACCCAAACATGTGACTGCCTCGTCACTGCCTGAATGTACCGCCCTCCAGGTCCTTAAAGGCGTGCGCCACCGACGCCATGCACTTGCTATGACTCTAATAGCTCTGACCCCCAGACAACTTTATTTATTAACATACAATTAAAATCACATTTCAGTACAAGTAAAATACCACCACACAGTTCTTTATTTTTGTTCTCTTGGAGTATATTCGTGTCTTCATTGAGTTGTGATTATGAACATTAATTTGAATTCTTTGCCTGGAAATTCTTCCAGATCTTTCTCATTGAAGACCATTATTTGGGGATTTGTACTATCTGGAGGAGAGACATTGTCTTGGATTTCTGTGTTGTCTTCTCATGCTGGGATTTGTGCATCTACAATTAGCTGGATGAGTGAACGCTTAGGACAGAGACTGAGTCATATGTGTTGGTACGGGAGTTAGGAGGATGACAGAAGTACAGAAATGTGGGCCAGTGGCTGAAGATTGAGGACACCATAACTGTTGGTGCCAGAGACTATGGGTTGGTAGAAGTGAGGACTGGGTGCTCATTTTCTAGTGACTTCTCCCTGTCAGTACTGAATGCTAAGGGGACAGCAAAAGTGTGATAAGTTTCATTTAATTTTTATTTATTTCAGTGCATGTGTAGATGCATGTGTGAATGTATATGGTGTGGGTGGCATGTGCATGGTATAGTTCTCTTATGGAGGTCAGAGGATGATTATGGATGGATGATTATTTCCTTTCACCATAGATTCTGGGAATCAATCTAAGGTCATCAGGCTTTCAAAGCAAGGTCTTTTATCTGGTGAACCACCTCATCTGCTCAATTTCCCATGAAATTAAGTCAAATGAATTTCAAGTGGTTAAGAATGTTCCTGGATGATATTGAAAATAATTATTTGAAAATATTCAGTCTCCAGAAGTAGTTTAAATGGCATAAAATGAATGAGTACAGGCACATGCCTTTAATCCCAGCACCCAGGAGGTGGAGGCAGGCAGATATCTGTGAGTTCAAGGCCAGCCTGGTCTACAGAGTAAGTTCCAGGACAACCAGGGCTACACAGAGAAACCCTGTCTCAAAAACAAAAAAAAAAGGTATAAAAATGTAAAGGTCTATTATTCCATATTTGTAGATGAGAACTGATTACTACTAGAAAGTTTAATAACCTCACCAGCATTGTTTACAGTAGAACTCAACAGACAATTGTATTAAACACCATGTCTCTGATAAAGAGTAATAACCTAGGGTCAGAAAAACTAGCCAACCTCCAGTCTATCATCTTAGTACTAGTGTCCCTGGCCAACAAAATGGCCACATATATACATCTTTATAAACACTTGAGTCATTGCTTAAAATTCCCATGCCTTGGGTAAAGAGCTTTATGATTGTATACGTAACAGATTCCCAATGCAAACCAATGGAGCAGATATCTCTAGGTACACTAGGGCCATGATACATCTCACTAGATATATACTAATATTCACTTCAAAGTTGTAAATATTATTCAAAGTGAAGAGAACACTTATTTTACTTCTCAGAATATACAATTCTGACTCTCAGGAAGTATCAATGGAACTTTCACCTTTCCTTCAGGTCTGATGCAGGTGGACTGATATACCCGATATGGTGGCTTACTCAAAAATTTACTATTTAAGCTGTAAAATGTTCAGTGAACCTTTCTGCTAGATGTCATTTATTGTCACAGGCACAAATAAGTATAAATCCATGCCCTGTGCTGGCTAGTTTTATGTTAACATAAGCTGGAGTTACCTGAAAGAAGGGAACCTCAGCTGAGAAACTGCTCCCATAAGATCCAGCTGTATTTTGATGGGGATTGCATTGAATCTGTAGATTGCTTTTGGTAAGATTGCCATTTTTACTATGTTAGTCCTGCCTATCCATGAGCATGGGAGATCTTTCCATTTTCTGACATCTTCTTCAATTTCTTTTTTCAGGGACTTAAAGTTCTTGTCATATAGGTCCTTCACTTGCTTGGTTAGTGTTACCCCAAGGTATTTTATGTCATTTGTGGCTATAGTAAAGGGTGATGTATCTCTGATTTCCTTCTCTGCTTCTTTGTCCATTGTATATAGGAGGGCTACTGATTTTTTTGAGTTGATCTTGTATCCTGCTATGTTGCTGAAGGTGTTTATAAGCTGTATCAGTTCCTTGGTGGAATCTTTGGGGTCGCTCAAGTATACTATCATGTCATCTGCAAATAGGGAAAGCTTGACTTCTTCCTTTCCAATTTGTATCCCCTTAATCTCCTTATGTTGTCTTATTGCTCTGGCTAGAACTTCAAGTACTATATTGCATAAATATGGGGAGAGTGGACAGCCTTGCCTCGTTCCTGATTTTAGTGGAATTGCTTTGAGTTTCTCTCCATTTAATTTGATGTTAGCTGTTGGCTTGCTGTAAATTGCCTTTATTATGTTTAGGTATGTTCCCTGTATTCCTGATCGCTCCAAGACCTTCATCATGAAGGGGTGTTGGATTTTGTCAAATGCCTTTTCTGCATCCAGTGAGATGATCATATGGTTTTTTTCTTTGAGTTTGTTTATATGGTGTATTACATTGACGGACTTTCGTATGTTGAACCACATACGAAATACCCTGGAATGAATCCTACTTGATCATGGTGGATAATTGTTTTGATGTGTTCTTGGAGTCTGTTTGCCAGTATTTTATTGAGTATTTTTGCATCAATGTTCATGAGGGAGATCGGTCTCTAGTTCTCTTTCTTTGTTGTATCCTTGTTTGGTTTAGGAATTAGGGTAATTGTAGCCTCGTAGAAGGAGTTTGGTAATGTTCCTTCTGTTTCTATTGTGTGGAACAATTTAGAGAGTATTGGTATTAACTCTTCTTTGAAGATCTGGTAGAATTCTGCGCTGAAACCATCTGGTCCTGGGCTTTTTTTGGTTGGGAGACTTTTAATGACTGTTTCTATTTCGTTAGGGGTTATTGGGCTATTTAAATAGTTTATCTGGTCTTGATTTAACATAGGTATGTGGTACCTATCCAGAAAGTTATCCATTTCTTTTAGTTTTCCAGTTTTGTGGAATAGAGGTTTTTGAAGTATGACCTGATGATTCTCTGGATTTCCTCAATGTCTGTTGTTATGTCCCCCTTTTCATTTCTGATTTTGTTGATTTGGATGCTCTCTCTCTGTCTTTTGGTTAGTTTGGATAAGGGCTTGTCTATCTTGTTGATTTTCTCAAAGAACCAACTCTTTGTTTCATTCATTTTTTGTATTGTTCTCTTTGTTTCTATTTTATTGATTTCAGCTCTCACTTTGATAATTTCCTGGCGTCTATTTTTCCTGGGAGACTGTGCTTCTTCTTGTTCTAGAGCTTTCAGGTATGCTGTTAAGTCTCTAGTGTGAGATTTCTCCAACTTATTTATGTGGGCATTTAGTGCTATGAATTTCCCTCTTAGTACTGCTTTCATAGTGTCCCATAAATTTGGATATGGCCTCTGCATTAGCTCCTGCCTCCAGGTTCCTGCCCTGACTTCCTTTGACAATGGACTACAATGTGAAAGTGTAATCCCAATAAACCCTTTCCTCCTCAGCTTGCCTTTTAGTCACAGTGTTTCATCACAGCAATAGTAACTAACTAAGACAAATTGGTAACAGCACAGTGGAATATTGCAGTGTCAGACCTGACCATGTTGCTTTGGTGAGGATTGTGGAAGAACTTTGGAACTTTGAGCTAGAAAACCCATTGAGTGTTGAGAGTTCAGTGAGCAATAAGAATGCTGAGGGCAGCTGGGCAGTGGTGGCACATGCCTTTAATCCCAGCACTCAGGAGGCAGAGCCAGGCAGATCTCTGTGAGTTCAAGGCCAGCCTGGTCTACAGAGTAATGTCCAGGACAGGCACCAAAACTACACAGAGAAACTCTGTCTCAAAAAAAAAGAATACTGAGGGCAATGTAGATATTGGATGCCTGGCTTATGAAGTTTCAGAGGGAAGTTAAAGACTCTGTCAGGGACATTTGTTATTTTGAATTATGATTCTGTGGTGTCTGGTCAGCTGGGGCTGAAGAATGACCTGTAATTAACAATATACCAGAACCACTAAAGTGAAACCTTTGCTTTTCTGGGATACTTAATATTGGTTGGCTGGAACTGAGGAATTGATGGCAATTAAGATAAGTCAAGTATCACTGAGGTGAAATCTTCTGGGAGGTGTTTCCTGAGAATCAGCACAAAAAGCTGTTTTCCAGAGGTGGCCAAGTTTGTTCCTTGTGCTGTCAGTTGAACTTGGTTGTATAAGACTATCTGAGAGACACAGCTAATCCTTGTAGATTCCAGGAAGTTTTTCTTGCACCAGGTTTCTACCTGACCCTGAAATGCCCCCTTTCCAGTCATCTCGTTCAGTACTCTCCCCTTCCATCCACCCCTCAACCTGATGCTCATATTCCCATCTTCACCAGCCACCAGTACACCCACAAGATCTCTTCTATTACCCTTCCCCAGAAGATCCATGCATCCTGCCTTAGCCCCACCCCCACCTCCACCCCCCACCCCCCATCCACACTTGTTACCTAGCCTCTCTAAGCCTATGGATTGTAGTATGATTATCCTTTACTTCACAGCTAATATCCACTTAGAAGTGAGTACATACCATGTTTGTCTTTCTGGGTCTGGGTTACCTCATCAGGATGTTTTTTTCTAGTTCCATCCATTTGCCTGCAAATTTCCTGATGTCATTGTTTTTAACAGCTGAATAATACTCCATTATGTAAATATACCACATTTTCTTTATCCATTGTTTGGTTGAGAGGCATTTAGGTTGTTTCCAGGTTCTGGCTATTATGAATAATGCTGCTATGAACATAGCTGAGCAAGTGTTCCTGTGGTCTGAATGAGCATTCTTTGGGTATATGTCCAAGAGTGGTATAGCTGGGTCTTGAGGTAGATTGATTCCCAATTTTCTGAGAAACCACCATATTGATTTCCAAAGTGGTTTTACAAGTTTGTACTCCCACCAGCAATGGAGAAGTGTTCCCCTTGCTCCTCATCCTCTCCAGCATGAGTTGTCACTGATGTTTTTGATTTTAGCCATTCTGACAAGTTTAAGATGGTATATCAGAGTCATTTTGATTTGCATTTCCCTGATGGCTAAGAGTGTTGAGCATTTCCTTAAATGCCTTTCAGCCATTTGAGATTCTTCTGTTGAGAATTCTCTGTTTAGATCTGTACCCATTTGTTAGCTGGATTATTTGGTTTGTTGATGTCTAGTTTCTTGAGTTCTTTATATATTTTGGAGATCAGCCCTCTATCAGATGTGGGGTTGGTGAAGATCTTTCCCCATTATGTAGGATGCCATTTTGTCTTATTGACAGTGTCCTTTGCTTGTCAGAAGCTGAAAGTTTCACATGGTCCCATTTATTTACATTCTTCTGTGTACCAATATCCAGCACCATTTGTTGAAGATGCTTTCTTTTCTTCATTGTTTAATTTTGGCTTCCTTGTTGAAAATCAAGTGTCCATAGGTATGTCTGGGTGTGGTGGCAGTCCATCTGGCAGCTTACTTACCTGCTTGTTGACTGGTGAGGATTGCACCAGAGCAGTGGAATTCCACTGGAGTTGGAGGCAGGGCCCAACAGCTGAAAAAGGAGGGGGAGGGGCACAGAATATGCCCTGGGCATGAAGTCTGCGGATTGGGGCAGCTCAACTGGGAGGCAGGTCACTCACCTGTTCTTCTGACTGGTGTGGACTGTTACTGGGCCTATAGAGTCTTGGCAAAGAAAACAACTGTCTTTAATCCTTCTAAAGGACCTAGAGAAATTGTTTAAAATCTCCTTGGTCAAAGTTGGACAGACAGGAAAATTGTTCTATCCAGGCTGCACTGTCTGGTAGTGATCCCTGGTCTGGGGGCAGTTTTTCTACTTTATTTCAGAGAAAAGTGGGGTTTGAATTTTTCAATTCTACAGATCCTTGGTTGAAAAAGAAGACATAAATTATGAAAGAGGAAGGAGTGGAACTTCCTTTTTCCCCCTTTCCTAGGACTGCTTATATCAGGCAGGAAAGTGGAGCTAATGAGTGCCTCAGGAACCAATGCCTCCTCACTATGTGCATTCTGTTTAGATGGCAGGGGGCCCTGGATGAGAGTCTCAGCCCCTCCCCAACTCCACACAGGGACCAAGACCCACCCAGGAGGACACAGGACCGTGAATGGGAGTCAAGCAATGCAACAAGCAAGTGTTCCAGGACTGGGGCAGATGGGGTTTTTTTTGGCAGGGGTGGGGGGGTTGTTTTTGCTTTTGGTTTCTCTGAGTGACCTGGCAGAGCCAAAAGGATTCAGACCCCAATAAGAGGACACAAGTCTTAAGCCAGGTAGATGGTGTCTCACACCAGAGAAAGCCACTGGTCAATACAGGGGAACAAAATTGTCAGGAACACATAGAAACACACACATAGAAACAAACACACATACAGAGAGAGGGAGAGGGAGAGAGAGAGAGAGAGAGAGAGAGAGAGAGAGAGAGAGAGAGAGAGAGAGAGAGAGAGAACAAGGGATGACCACCACACATTCATACATCTGAACAGACTAGGGGACTCCTCCAGTGATGTCTCACATGGATCCCAGTTACTGAATCAGCATCTGCGTCTGACCTCTCCTAGTGTCCAAACAGAAAGCACCTTAGCCAGACTTTCCTCCTGAGGTGACAGAACAGGCAACTTTTTAATTTGTTTCCTTTTGGTGTGGATGTGTCTAAAGCACTAGGCAGAAATTGATCAAAGGAAGCCCTGCAGAACTGGAACATCTCAGGTTCTGCACCCCCAGGAGTCTTACGACCACCTCACTCTTCCTCACTCAGAGAGGCTCTGAGACCCCAGTGTCTCTAGGTCTCGTCTCTGGGGATCCTGGTGGAACCTCCAGAAATGTTGTGGGGCATCCACCAGAGAATACTCATTAGACGTGAGTTTAAGCCAATAGAAAGTCTTTATTAGCGGGCTGGTGACTGCACTTGGTGCTCAGGATCCCAATGTAGCACTGAGCCTTTCTCAGGGTGAGCTTTTAAGCACAAAAATCACATTCTGTGTTGACATACTTCAGTTAACAAGAACCATTATCCAGAAGCAGAACTACAGAAGCCAAAAAGCAAGGTTAATACATTTAGAGACATTCCCAGAACTATGGGCTTGTATAGATTCGGTCTTTGTTTTCATTTTGGCAAGCGGTACTGTCTACATGCTGAGTTTTACAGCTTGAATAGTACTTCCATCATGGAGTCAGCTATGCTAAGGTCTGGGACCCTGTTAGAGTATTTAACTTAACTTTGATTTTTATAGGAGCCAACGGCTGAAAAACTTTGAACTTTTAAAAGAGATTTTGGATTTTTGAAGAGATTAAATACTTTAAAGAGACTGAACTTTTAATGTGTTTGAATGTGTAAAGACTGTGGAACATTTAAAGTCACTTATGTTTAATATTATTATATTAATATTAACATGCTATCTTGGGAATAAATGAGAAAGGAAAGAGTCTAATTGCAAAGTGATGTTTGTATCAAGTTGACAAGTGGTCAGTTGTGCTGGCTAGTTTTATGTCAACTTGACACAGCTAGAGTTATCTGAAAGGAGGGAACCACAACTGAGAAAATGCCTCCATAAGATCCAGCTGTAAGGCATTTTCTCAATTAGTGATTGAGGGGGGAGAGCCCAGCCCATGGTGGGTAGCATCATCCCAGGGCAGATGGTCCTAGGTTTTATAAAAAAAAAAAAAAAAAAAAAAGCAGACTGAGCAAGCCATGAGGAGTAAGACAGTAAACAACAGCCCTCCATGGCCTCTGCATCAGCTCCTGCCTCCAGGTTCCCACCCTGTTTGAGTTCTTATCCTGACTTCCTTCAGTGATCAATAGCGATGTTGAAGTGTAAGCCAAATAAACTCTTTCTTCCCCAGCTTGAACTTTTGGCCATGGTGTTTCATAACAACTACAGTAACTCTAACTAAGACATGCTCCCTGGGAATGTAGTCTCTATAACAACATCACACAGATCTCTTAATTGTCTTTATAGGACATGAAAAGGAGATGTGCAAAGTTCATGGTTTTGTTAACCATTTCATTACAAGTTCTTTTCCATGCCTATTTCATACCAGTAACAGAAAATATTACATATTAAAATGCTTCATAAATATGTTAACTTTATATTATTTAACAAATAAAATAGGATACTATAATCATTTCATTAAAGTGAAAAAGTCAAGATTCAGAAACGTTAAGTAATTTTTTAAATATGCCAGATTTCAACCTATTTCCATATGGTTTGAATGAGAAATATGCCTCATAGGCTCAAATATGTGAACACTTGGTCCCAGTTTTTGGCACTGTTTCAAGAGGTTATGGAACCTTTAGGAAGTGGTATCTTGCAGAAGGAAAAACATCACTGGGCAAGGGCTGAGGGCTGAGAGAATTTTTAGCCTCACTCTATTAAAAAAAAAAGATCAAGTGGGTCAGAAAGAAATGCAAAATATACAATTCAGAGAGAAAAAGAGAATTATGAAGGTTGTTGCTATAGCCACGACATGTGCTAAAAGAGAGGATATAACTGTTACAGAGATTAACATGATTACAGAGAAGCCTCCTGCTCTGCACTGGAACAATGGGTACAGTGGCGAGGCATGTCTTTAATCCTAGCACTCAGGAGGCAGAGGCAAGAGGATCTACAGAGATAATTCCAAAACAGCCAAGGCCACACAAAGAAACCTTGTCTCAAAAAAAAAAAAAAGAAAGGAAGGAAGGAAGGAAGCAGGGAGGGAGGGAGGGAGGGAGGGAGGGAGGGAGGGAGGGAGGGAGGAAGGAAGGAAGGAAGGAAGGAAGGAAGGAAGGAAGGAAGGAAGGAAGGAAGGAAAAAGAAAATCCCACCCAGCTAAGCTTCTAATTCGTGAAAAGGGAAAGCCCCCAAGTGTCTTCTCACTCCTAGAAAACCACTGCTTCAAAACCCAAAAGCAGCTGTTGGTGTGGGCGATGCTGGCAGGAGACTTTGGCAGCATTTTCCATGTTGTCCTAGCTTTGGAGGAACGAAAACTGCAAGAGTGAGGCATATGTCGAGGGAGTCTCTCCGCAAAGCTGCTGAGGGCCAGAAGGCCCAGAGATGCCAATGTGTCCAACCTTGAAGGTGAAGCCTGGGTTGCACTGAGGGTGTGAACGTTGCCAGATCCATGAGATAGCTGACAAGGATGTCTGCATATAGGGAGTAGAACCAGCATGAACGTTGCCAGATCCATGAGATAGCTGACAAGGATGTCTGCATATAGGGAGTAGAACCAGCATGAGACATTAATGTGTATTGCAGGCAGCGAAGATGGAGAGAGGGAGCCATCTAAGACCGTTGAAATTAGAGTTCCAAACATAGGACATGTAGGATTTGATGTTTTCCTTGCTTGATTTCAGTCTTGCTTTGACTCAGTATTTCCTCACCATTCCCTCATTCCTCCTTTTGGAGTGGTAATGTATATTCTGTGCCACTGTATGTTGGAATTAATGTAATTTCAGTAGGTCACAGCTAAGATACTGCCTTGAGTCTAACAGATACTTTGAACTTTGGGCTTTTGACCAGTGTTCAGACTGTTAAAGACTATGATGGCTTTTAAAGTTGTACGAAATGCATATTGCTATGGGTCTATGGAGGCCAGGGAGTGGCATGTGATGAACAATGAGAAATGTCCCCCATAATCTCACTTATTTGAATGTGTGGTATCCAACTGATGGCACTTTTTAGACAGGTTATGGAACTTTTAGGAAGTAGAGCCTTGATGGAAGAAAAAGTATGTCACTGAGGGCAGGCTTCAAAAGTTCATAGAACTTCTAGTTCTCTCGATGCTTTCTGTTCACAGTTTAAAATGTGGTCTTTCAGCTTCTGGCTCTTGCCATCTACTGATATGTCTCCCCTACCATTATGGATTTTCCATCTGGATCTGTAAGCCAAAACAAACTCTTCCTTCTAAAAGTCACTTTTGATCATGATGTTTTGTTACAGCACCAGAAAAGTAACTAATACAGCCCATCTGATTTTTAAACACTCTGCTCTTTTTTAAATATTCCATGCTTTGCAAATTTTATACATTTGTGTAATGTATATTGACCATCTACACCTACTACTACTTCCCTCCAACTCCCCCTAGTGCTCCCCACCCCGTATCCTTCCCAGCGTTATGTCTTTATTTTAATGTTATTAATAACTCCTTGAATCTAGTTAGTGATGCACATATGGAGATAGGTGTGTGACCATCTACTAGGACATGAGCCTCCTACCAGCAGTCACATCCCCAAAGGTTAGTCATTCTCCTTCCTTGAACAGCCACCAACTGCCAGTAGCTCCTGCAATAGAAGTGGAACTTGGATGCTTCTCCCCTATCCATTCTGGAATGTTTACTGGCTTGATATTGTGCAGTTCTTGTGCAGATCACTGCAGCTGCTATAAGATGATGGATGAAGTAGTCATGTACAGAAGTCATCATTTTACAGCTCTCCTCCTCCTTGTCTGTTCATTCTTAAATTCTTTCTTTCATATCCTGTCATGATGATAGGAGGTTGATATCGATGACCCATCCACAACTGAGAACTTAAACACTGTTTTTATTCATATGCTACTAGTCTATTTTCTAAAACGTCTCAGACTCTGGGTCTGCCTACCAGTTTTCCATGATCAATATTATAAGCATTAATTGGCCTTATTTATTCAGCTTACTGATGATTTAAATCTTCATTTTATCTTAGCAGCCTTCCTATATATCTGTAGAAATTGCTGTTCACTGTTGTTATATCTACAGAAATTTCTCTTCGCCATTGTTTCCACTTCCTTGGAAAGATACAAAATAATGTAAACAGAGTTTGACTCCAAGAACCACTGAAAAAAACTGCTGAATCCTCTGATCATATTACATTGAGTAAAATACCATAGTTGCATATATTGCTACATCTGGGATATCCACTTTTATTTGGGGGCACAAAAGGCACACAATATTAAAGGTGAATAAGGTAGTCAAATCATATCTTTGTTCTTATATAATCTTTAATCTTGAAAGAGTGATGATAATTTACAGTGTTTATGTCAGAACTCATTGACATCATTGTCGTTGGTGGTGGTAACATTTGTTCAGTTTTTAAATCATCAATGGTTGAATCATAAACTGATTATTCATGTACCAATTGTCTTGGCAGTATTTTCTGCTTTCTGGGTGTTTTTAGTGTCTCCATTTTCTAATTTTAAGTTTCTTTTCTTGTTGCCAATTCTAATAACTATCAGATATTTTCAACAAGTTAATAAAATTATTTTATTGTTTTTAATTCAAGGACCCTAAATGAGTTTAGAATCTGATCAAATGTTAATGATATTTTGAGTTATGTAGATTGCTTGTATTCTTTCTGTTTCTTTCTTTTCTACTGTTTCTAGCTGGCCTGAAACTTACTATGTAGACTAAACTGGCCTTGAACTCACAGAGGTCTACCTCCTTCTGCCTTCTGAGTTCTGTAATTAAAGGAGTGTATCCTAATGCCTAGCTTGATGCTTAGATTTCTAGCTATTACAAATGATTGAGTCTATCTGAAGCTTCCCACCTTCCTAACTATTGGAAGGAGCATCTGACTTTGTACAATGGAGAATGGATGCTAATACACAGAAACCTAAACTGAATGCCACTGTACATGTGTTCTTATAGTTTTCATTCTTCATTTCAGAAACCATATCTCACACACACACACACACACACACACACACACACACACACACACATACACACACACACACACATACACACACACCCCATAACAGAGCTTCTTCAATATAATAACTTAAGGCCATTTGAGACTCTGCTTTAGAAAAAGCAGCAAATATAAAGTCCACAAAATTATAAAAGGAAAGCATAAAGCAGCCCTTTTAAAAACTGGAAACACTTCTATAAGTGGACTTTGATTTAGTTGCACATTTTGCAGAACTCGTATTTACCAAGTAAACAGTGACATCTGTTGTTAAACAAACACTCACTAGAAGCCCCAAAGGGTAAAACAAATCCAGCATGTTTTTTTACTGGCTTGTAGTCCAGGGGTCTGCAAGACTTCATTAAGGAGAAGCTACTTATAATTTTTTTCCAAATCCCATGATTGTTTACAAGATGGGAATGGTTCCAGAGGGTAGCTTGCCAACTGGAGATGATTTCTGGTTATAATCCAGTTTCTGCTATAAATTCCTGAGAAAATACACAAAGAAAAAAGACTCAAGAAAGAAGCTTGGAGATGTTCCCAGCAAGGGTGTTAAAATGTACAAATCTTATAGAAGTTCCCTGCTGTAATTCTGACAGTGCTATACTTCATGAATCTTTATCATATCTCAGGATCTCTATAGCTTATGAGGGAACTGGCTATTCTTATGAAACTCACAAAAGATTTAACTTTCATTGTTTCACTTTTGGAGAATGATGTTGAATATCATATATAAACATTAAAAGAAAAAAGTGAATTCTGACAGGCATGTAACTCTGCCTTCTACACACAAATACAAAACCTTTATAAGTCTGGATACAAATAGTAAAGAAGCAATAAACATTCAACACTGAGTGAAACATATAAGGTATTAAAATCCTTTATATCATAATAAAAATCTAAGAGAGCCCTTGAGGTCCTGGCTGATTAAGAAACTCTTCTGTAAAATTCTTTGCTATTGGATGTGACCATGAGAGGACTAAGAGCCAAAGAAATGAATAAAATAGTGCTCGACTATTGGATTTGTTTCCAAATAAGCTGTATTCCTATTAGAATATAGAGAAAGAATATAAATTATCTTCTTTTTATACAAAATAACAGGTCTCATAACATTTTAGTACATATGTACCATGGTACTTCATTCATACTTTCCCTATTTCCCTTCCTTCTACCCCTTCTTCCTCCTCCTCATAGTCTTTCTCCCCTCAAATAGTCCTGATTCTGCTTTCAAATCATAGATACACAGATAGATAGATAGATAGATAGATAGATAGATAGATAGATGGATGGATGGATGGATGGATGGATGGATGGATGGATGGATGGATGGATAGGTAGATAGATAGATAGATAGATAGATAGATAGATAGATAGATAGATAGATAGATAGATAGATAGATGATAGACAGGTAATAGGTAGATTTATCATATGAGAGAAAATACGATATATTTGTATTAAATTTTCCCATATTACATTCTCTTACTCTCCTTTTTTAGACCACACCTATCCAGCCCATAATCTATCTTCTATTTTCATTAATATATAAAATAAATGCTTACATTCTAAATTTCTAAATCTAGATTCTGTATCTGAAAAGAAACCATGTGATATTATATCTCTGAATCTGACTTTATTTGTTTAACATGGTTATCTCCAGTTGTATTTATTTTCTTGAAAATGATACGATGTCATTTTTCAGCTGAATAAATCTTCATATACATTTATACATTGTGTGTGTACATGCAAGTGTTTTCTTTTGCTAAACCATTTCTCAAAATATGTACCTTATTCCACATCAGATTGTTTCTGCATTTTTTTATGTAGCCATTATAAAGATCAAATGGTAAAGTTACCTAGATCCACACTTTCATCATTCATTGAAATTTACCAACAGTTCTGGAAAGAACACAAACCATTTAAGATATTAACAGTAAGGCATTTTGTTGTTCTTTTAATTTATTTTGCTTTATTTTGTTCTTCAGACTCTCAACTATAGTCACTAATATGATCCCATCAGTGGTTTAAAATAAGAGTAAGAAATGCCAGCCTCATTTTCCTTTATGATATGACTGGATTAGGCCATGCGTTAATATATCATCCTACTCTGTTCTAAAGGCGACCAACCATTATTTACCCCTGTACATTCTTCTAAGTTGCTCCTTTCAAGATTCTCCCTTTTGTGGGTCATTTCTGACAGCCTGTGATTCAATGTGATTCATACAGTTCTTTTGGAATAATCCTAGTGGGAATCCTTTGGGAGCTTCTTGAATTTTATGGCTGTTTCTTCCCATTCTTCAAGTAAGTTCTCCATTTCTTTTTCCTTTTCCTGGAACTCCTATAATGTGTTTATTATTCTGCTTGATGATCCCCATATATCTTTTATTTTCTGTTTTCATCATTTTTCTTCCTCCCCTGACTCAAGAATTTCAAAATTCTTGTTTTCAAGGTCAATGATTATTTCTTCAGCCTGACTATGTCAAGTGTCGTGTCTCTTCAATGGACATTGTTAATTCAGCTTCCTTTCCTTATAGAATTTCTGTTTCACTCCTTTTAGTACTTTGTATTTTACCATTACTATAATTTTTCTTACCTAACTTGACTATCCGATTATATTCTCTTTTCATTCACTGAGAAGTGTTATGGGGATAATTTTGAATTAATTCTCTGGTAATTTGTTTACCTCTGTACTTTGCCAGTTTCTCGATATTGAAGGTCTTCCTTTAAATCCACATTTCCCTGTTTGCATGGGGGTTTGCTTCCCTTGTTTTTCTTCTTTGTCATTTCCACATGGTAAGTATCGACCTCTCCTTTCCCAGAACCTATGGGAAGAGTTTGTAACTAAGATCCACCAGAAAACCCAAGTACTGTGTAATCCATTAAGGAGCTGAACCTTCTCGAAGTTTAAGGAACTCATCCAATTGAAGACACTTTGTGGTTTCTATTCAGGAGTTCCTAGTGTTGGTGATGTTACAGCCTTCATGTTGTAATAAGCTGAGATATGAAAACTCTACCTAGTGTTTATCTATTCTCCGGCAGACTCTGATATACTTTGTCTTTATTCTCTGAGGTCCATCAGCCTGGCTGCTATATTCTTATAGTTCTTGGAATCAGAGGAGAGCTACTGGTGTCTAGGCAAGTTCCCTAAATATCATACCAATGAATATATACTTTATGGCTTTCTTCCCCTTAGATGGAGACATAAGTTCAGGGAATTTTTCTTAATCAAGTGAGAATATTCTAGTGAGAGAAATGTGGTGAATCTTCCTAGTCGGTTTCACATTCACCTGGGATGCAGTAACTTCCTAACTGGTTACTGGATTTCTCATAGAAATATTCTTTCTGTGCATAATTCTTATATCCATGCCTCTTTAGAGGATGAAAACCGAGGAATTTCTATTCCATCATCTTGTGGATGTCACCACTATTTGTTTTCTCAAACTTCAAACAACTAATCTAAAAACAAACATTTCTAGCAATGTACAGTAAGGTACTAAAATTGTTTTCATAGAGAGTTCACAGGCAAAGTAAGTTAACGAAATGAACAAATAGCCCAAACCTACATTTTCAGAACTCTGAAAATTAACCAAATTCTTACCATAATCTGAACAGCATTTACTGAAGAAAGATGGAGGGACAATGAGTACAAAACTCCACTTGTAGGCGAGATACCATTAAAAATTGATAGCTACTGCGAGAGGAAAAATCAGTTTTCCTCAATAGAGTGATAGGGTACACCAACCACACTTCAAGGCTCCATGCTCAAGAGTAGGTGGACAACACAAAGTGAACTCACTCTGTGTTTTTAATGGCTTTTTTCTTTTCTTTTGTTTTTTTAATAGAAAAATGTGTGAAATTGTGTGGGTTGAGAAAGGAAGATCTAAGAGGAGTTGGAAGAAGGGTGAGAAAAAATATGATAATATATGGCACAAAATTCTCAATTAATACATTTTTTAAAATTTAAAAGATAAATCAGAAACAAAATTTAAAAACAGCAACAATATATGGGAGCTTTGTGGTATTTTCATCTCTTGCCATATCCATATTGCCTTTGAACATCAGTAGTTTCACAACCTTAAGTTGTTCAGAATCAAATAGTTGAGCAGCCACCAAAAGGATTTGATTAAGATATGAGGTCCCTGGGCAGGAGAGATGGCTCAGAGGTTAGGAGCACTGGCTGCTCTTCCAGAGGTCCTGAGTTTAATTTCCAGCAACCACGTGGTGGCTCACAACCATCTATAATGAGATCTGGTGCCCTCTTCTGGTGTGCAGGCCGAACACTGTATACATAATAAATAAATAAATCTTTAAAAAGATATGCAGTCCCCTTAAAATCTTATCCAAAGAGAATTGCCAAATTTTGACCCATTTTCCACCCTTAAAATCTCTACTCTCAGAGCTTGTCTTTATTTTACCCGACTTAGAGGTCACTTAGTGAAACTTGACGTTTCTAGAATATATTAAGCATCTTTTAAAAAGAAAGCATTTCATCTGCTTGAAGAATCAATGCAAATAGGAGCAAACAAAACAATGCCCAGAAAGCTTGAGCTGAAATATGATAAATAATGGAATATTCGTATATAACTTTAAAGGGTTACAACATATTCTTGGGAGTCTGGAAAACCACATACAATTATACAATGGCACATATGTATATGGTATGCACATGCTTAGGAAAGATACAAGAAAGCAAAGCCTTAAGGTGTGACTGCTGGCTAGTGTTGAGACAACACCACAAAAGCAAGACATGAAAAAAACATAAAGAAAATTAATCTTGGATTGGAAAATTAGATCTCCAAAGTTTCCAGATAATATTATTTAATTTTTGTTTACAATGCAATAAAATGAGAAAGTATTACACATACAAAGAAAAAATAAAAGGCAAATGCCTTAGTTTCTTTTCTGTTGCTGCGATAAAATACACTAATGAAAGCAACATAAGGGAGAAAGAGTTATGCTGGCTCACAGTTCCAGGTTCTTTAGTGACTGTTCTAGTGCTGTGACAAGACACCATGACCATGCCAACTCTTATAAGAGAAAGCATTTAATTGGGGCTGGCTTACAGTTTCAGAGACTTAGTCCATTATCATCATGGCACAGAATGTGGTAGCAGGACTGGTAGGCATGGTGCTGGAGAAGTAATTGAGAGTTACATCCTGATGGACAGGCAGAGAGAGTGGGACTGGGTCTGGCATGGGCTTTTAAAACCTCTATGTCCATCCCCAGTGACACAGTTCCTCCAACAAGGCCACACCTCCTAATCCTTCTAATCCTTTCAAATAGTTCCACTCTCTGGTGACCAAGAATTCAAATATATGAGTCTGTGGGGGCAATTCTTATTCAATCTACCACAGTCATCGTCCATTATAGCTAGAAGTCACAACATCAGAAACTTGAGGGAGCTGGTGATAATGTATAATCAAGGAACAAAGAATAATGGTGAATGAATACATGCTAGTACTCAGTATACTTTCTCCACACTATACATCCCAGGGTTCCCTACCTAGGAATGGTCTCCACCACAATTAAGATGGGTCTTCCCATATCAATTAATATAATCAAGACATTCTCCCATATGCATGACCAGAGACCCTAGATCCTATCAAGTTTAAAATTGACAATAACCATCACACCAAGTACTTACTTGACAAAAACTTTTTAGATTGTGTGTATGTGTGCGCACATGCGTGCGTGATGGTGTGTGCGTGCATGAGCGTGCACGTGCACATGTGTACACATACAGAAGTCAGAAGAGAGTGTTGGATGCCCTAGAACCAGAGTTCTAAACATTCTGAACATGGTTTGGTTTCTGCATGACAAAACATTTTTAACTGCTGATCCATATCTTCATTTCCATAGACAAAAATTTTAAATAAGCTCCTTTAAATATGTTCAAGCTAGTAATGATAAATATGAATTAATAAATTTTAAAAGTGTGAGAAATTGTCCTACCAAATAAAGAACAGTAGCAGAGTTGTGTAAAAAAGAATAGAAATCTTAGTTAAAAGATAACGTAACCTAAATCTTTAAAAAAAATAGAGATTTGAGCTGATAGAAACAAGAGTCAATGACATTTAAAATGGGTCAATTTTGATTGTGCTGTGTAAGAAAACGAAAAAAATATGAGTAAAACGAACAGGGACTTAAAGATAGCATGAATTATATTACTGTAGCTCTACTGGAAGCCTTAGAAGGAGTAAAAAATTAAGAGGTAAAAGAATACTGAAGGAAGGAATATCTAAACTAAATACTTTTCTAACTATGTTTTATAAGGGAAAAAAACCCTACATATTCCAGCAGTTCAATGAACTCTAGATAGATAAGGTCAGGGAGATGTATAACAATTCATGTTATGGTCAACCAAAACACAAAACCAAAAAGAAAATGGTTTGTTCTTACAAAAAAATCTTTGTAAGATTAACATAACTTATCAACAATCACGAAGTCCAGAAGTGAGTCAGATGACATATTTGATGTGCTCAATAAAAAGAATATCAACCTAATATTTTATATCCAGGGGAATGATTCATAAAGAGCAAATGAAGGTGAGCTGGAGATGACTTTGGTCATTAAAGAAACCTCTTGCTTTTCCAGAGGAAAAACTGACCCAAGTTCAGTTCCTAGCACCCACATCAAGTGGTGCACAACTGCTTAGTACTCCAGTTCCGGGGATCCTGTACTCTGTATTGGCCTCTGTGAACTTCTGTACACATGTTACCTGTATATACACAGAGACACATAAGTAAAAAATAAAATCTACAAAAAAGACATAAATCTTACATCTTAATGAACTTGGATAAGGCAATTGTTTTTCTCAGATGATACAAAAGCAAAAATGATTTTCAAATGTGAGTAAGTTGGATATCATAAGGATTAGAACTTATGTCTTGTAGGACACCTTGGAAAAAGTAAAAAGATAAGCTAAAGAATGGGAATATATTTTTGTGCATTATTCTTGCATATCTTTTTCTTCTTTTCTCGCCTTTATCTTTAATTTCTTTTCATTTTTGTGATGTTTCAAAAAACTGATTAAAAATTTCATCCAGTGTACAATATGTTGCTCCTATTTACCACCCATTAATCATTAAGAGCCTCTCTTATGCCCTTCTCACACCTGCGAGCTCTCTTCACCCTAACTAGTTCCCCTCCTGTAGTGAGTGTCTGGGTGTTTTTCCTGCATGTATTTCTGTGCACCATGTGCATGCAGTGCCCTCAGAGGGCAGAAGGGGCCGTTGAGTCTTCTGAAACTGGGGTTAGTCATCATGCAAGCGCTGGAACTGAACCCAGGTCCTCTGCAAAATCAGCCAGTAGCCTTAACCCTTGAGTCATTTCACCAGCTCCTCTCGTGTCATTCGGGTAGCTACAGCTAACGTGTGTTCATGATTGTGATGGCCATGCCAAATAGATAGTGTAATACAGTACCCCTCCATACCCTCCAGTTCTTAAAATTTTCCTGTCCTTTCTTTTACAATGTTCTTTGGCCTTTGGAGGGGTTGATAAAGATGACCTGTTCAGGACTGAGCATTTGGTAGTCACTTATTCTCAGTATTTCAATCAGTTATGAGTCTAGGTTGTCTATCACCAACAGCAAAATGAAGTAATCTAACCAGAGCTGAGATCAACATCAGTTTATAGATATAAACATAAAATTTAAAAGGCTGTTTGGCTACACATCCATTTAACAAAACATCAGTAATAAATATCCCCCAGAGCCTGTGACTTCTGAAGCCCCCTTTTTCTTTTCAAAATATCCCACAACACCTCTGCCATAGGGTATCAATCTCTTCTGGTATATGCTCAAGAGTGATATATGTGAGTCTTCATAGTTTTAGCTTTTTGAGAAACCTTCACACTAATTTCCATAGTGGCTGTACTTGTTTACACTCCACCAACAGTCAATATCCTCACTAGCATTTGTCAACATTTGTATTCTTGATGATGACCATTCTGACTGGGGCGACATAGAATCTTAACGTATTCTTTGTCAAAAATCAGGTGGCTGGAGTTCTGTGTCCTTATATCTGGGTCTCTATTTTATGTCATTGATCTATGTATTTGTTTTTGTGCCAGTTTTCATGCTCTTTTTATTACTATGGCTCTGTATTATATTTTGAAATCAGGTATGGTGATGTCTTCTTTTTTTTAATCAGGTTTGTTTTTACTATGTGGGATCTTTTGTATTTTCATATGAGTTATTTCATTACACTCATTTGTGTGTGTGTGTGTGTGCGTGTGCGTGTGCATGTGCGTGTGCGTGTGCGTGTGCGCGTGCGCGTGCGCGTGTGCGCGTGTGTGTGTGTGTGTGTGTGTGTGTGTGTGCGTGCGTGTATGCACACTCCAGGGACAACTTAAAGGAATCAGTTGTCTCCTTCCACTATGTGGATCTTGGATATTAAACTCAGGTCATCAGATTTGAAGCTAGATGTCCTTCCTGCTGAGCCATCTCACTGGCCCTTCTATATGAATTTTAAGATTTTTTTAATTTATATTGAAGAGTAATGCTGGAGTTTTTATTGAGATTTCACTGAAGTTGTAGATTGCTGTGACTTGCATATATTAAGTTGTAAATAATTTATATAACTCAACAATTAAAAGGCAATCCAGTTATTCAAATATACTAATAATGTAAATGTATATTTGTCCAAATTAAATGAAATATACAAATTACCAATAAGTACACAAAAACATAAAACATTATTAGTCATTCAGCAAATGCAAATTATAACTACAATAAAATACCACTTCTCATTCACTAGGATAGCAGCATTCAAAATATAGATAACAAGAATTGACAAAAAAGTGGAAAAATTAGAAGCTTCACATATTGTTGTTGGTAATAATAACAGTGTGAAGCCGCATCAAAAATGTGTGGTAATTCTTTAAAGTATTAACACAGAGCTGCCACATGAACCAGAATTCTTTTTCAATTTTTGAATTTTATGTGTGTTGAGGTTTTGCCTGCATGTATGTCTGCACTACATGTGTGCCTGGTGCCCATGGAGACCAGAAGAGGATATCAGATCCCCTGGATCTGGAGTTATAGATGGTTGTGAGTTGCCATGTAGGTGCTGGGAACCAAACCCAAGTCCACTGGGAGAGAAGTCAGTGCTCTTAACTGCTGAGCCAACTCTCCAGCCCCAGAGCCAGAATTTCACATTTAGAAAAAATTGAAACATACACTCAACATATTGTAAACAAATGTTCACTACAGTATCATTCATAATAGTCGAAATAGTAATAGCCCAAATGTTCTTGATATGATGAATAAATAAAGAAGTTTGGCTTTTCTTCTCATTATTTCCCTGAGTTTTCAAATAAGATTTGGTTTTTTCTTGCAAATGAATTATTATTAAAAATGTAAAAGAATGAAGTACTGAAACATGTTATGTGATGAACACTGAAAATATGCTAATTCAAAGAACCAAATGACAAAAGACTAAATATTATATTACTCCATTTATGTGAAATGTCATTATATGTGCATCTAGATACAGAAAGCACTTCAGTGGTTGCCTGGAGCTATGTAGTTTGGGAACAAATAGAGACTGGCTGCTAATGGGTATAATGTTTGTTTAGAGGATGATAAGGATGTTTTAAAATTAGATTCTAGTGATACTAGTATATCTGTGTGAATATACAAAAAAATACTCAGCTGTTTACTTTAAGGAAGTAGATTTTGTTATTTGTGAGTTATGCCCCAATAAAGCTGGTTTTCAGAAACTTTGCTCTCCCAGTGTTCTGTTCCATGTTCATCAACTCTGTTAGCCACAGCTAAGAGCCACACTGCAATTTAATCATCTCTGGATGTTGCAATAAAAGATATGGATCTTCAGTAACAAACTCCAGGTTCTTTTACTTAATCAAGAAGCAAGGAAGGATGCTCTGTCTCTAAAAAATAAACTGGAATACCATTTGCAAAGTCTTGTCTGGGAAGGAGGGCCAAGCTTAGTACAATGAAAAACAACGACAACAACAACTCTCCTTTCTGTCTCTGTCTCTTATAGTCTACTGCCACTGGAGTGACATGATAGAGTGGCAGTAACATCTTCTTTAGTTTTCATGGGTTTCACAGGGCTTCCAAGTTGCTAAGTCTTTGTGACATCGTGTGCTCAGGACACCAAAAATAAGAGGATTTATAATGACAGTTTTCAACCGTCCACCTGCCTGATTGCATTACTGCCACCTCGTGGTAGCAATTGTAATAGCAGTCAAAGTTGAATGAAGGGAGGAAATGAGTTTGGGTGTTTTCTTTCTGAGGTAGCCTTTAGTTCTACTGATCAACATTTTCTTGGGTGATGATTACTGTCAAAAAAGGGGATAAAGCATTTTATATAGTTAGGATGAGTTTCCAGGGTAATTTATTATTGAAACACTCAAAAAAGGATTACTTGCTTTTTGTTATTTTTTGAGAATTGTATACAACGTACTATTTTTATTATACTTTTTCATTTTTCCCAGCTTCCTCCTAGATATTCCCCCCATACCCATCAAACTTCATGTTCTTTCTGTCTCTTAAAAAACATAATAAACAAGTAAAACACACACACACACACAAAGGAGGAGGAGGAAGAAGAAGAAAAGAAGAAGAGGAGGAGGAGGAGGAGGAGGAGGAGGAGGAGGAGGAGGAGGAGGAGGAGGAGGAGAAGAAGAAGAAGAAGAAGAAGAAGAAGAAGAAGAAGAAGAAGAAGAAGAAGAAGAAGAAGAAGAAGAAGAAGAAGAAGAAGAAGAAGAAGAAATCATGGAGTCTGATTTGTATTAGACACTTAGTACCTGAGCATGAAGGCTGCCTGGAGTATAGCTGATGTGCACAGCACAACCTCCTTTTATAAACCAGCTGCCCCAGAATAAATCAAATATGCAACTCATTAAAAATAGCTTGCAAGAAAATACACCAACAATGATGCTTATCTTCCTTGATAGAATTAGTGATTTTTTTTGCTTATGTTCAATTATTTTTAAAAACCACTAAAGTAACATTTAATTTTTTAAAGAAGAAGAAGAAAAAGAAGAAGAAGAAGAAGAAGAAGAAGAAGAAGAAGAAGAAGAAGAAGAAGAAGAAGAAGAAGAAGAAGAAGAAGTTGTTTCTGTGACAAAGGATGAGAGCAACTCATGTGTGTTGGTATAAATATAAATGTTTAGAAGGCACTTTGACAGCATGTCCATTTAGCACAATAACAGAAGCAGGTTTCAGAGCCTAAGACTTTCCTCACCATTGGCTTATCAATGTACTTTTCTACATCTATTGAAATGGTCTTGTGATTTGGGGCCTTGAGCTTATTTAGGTGACATATTACATGTTCTGTTTTGTGTGTGTCTAGACATTCTAGAAAATCTAGAATTAAGCTAATCTGATTATGGTGAATAATCTTTTTGATGTTTTATTGCGGAGGACCCAGTTTGATTCCCAATACCCACATAGTTGCTCTCAAAAATCCAATTCCAGGGCATCCAACAGCCATGCACATAGTGCACATATATGCCTGTAGACAAAACATCTATATGCATAAATTAAAATAAATAAATCTTTAAAAATTAAACTTTAAAAATGAGCTGAAAAATAATTTTTCCATCTATGTTCATCAGGAAAATTGCTCCATAGTTTTATTTCTTTGCTGTGTCTTTATGCAGTTTGGGTATTGCCTTTTTGGGTTGTTGTTGTTGTTGGAGGGGAGCATTTTATTCTCATTCATCCACTTCAGCTACATTTTTAAAATTTTTTATAAATTTTCAAAAAAGTCATAATGAACCTCTGTTGGGGAATATTATTTCAAGGTGTGTTACTTTTGTTTATGTTGCATTTTTTAGCTCTGTGAAGCTGTGTTACTGTGCCTGCCTAGAACACCTGATGGTCTAATAAAGAGCTCAATGGCTAATAGTGAGGCAGGAGAAAGGATGGGCGGGTCTGGCAGGCAGAAAGAATTAATAGGAGGAATCTGGGAGAGGAGAGATCTAGGAGCTAGAGAAGGAGGACATCAGGGGCCAACCACCCAGCTACACAACCAGCAACCGAGTGAGAAAGGTATACAAAAAAAGGTAAAAGCTCAGAGGCAAAAGACAGATGGGCTCATATAAAGTTAAGAAAAGCTGGCAAGAGACAAACCAAGCTAAGACCAGACATTCATAATTAAGAATAAACCTCTGTCTGTGATTTATTTGGGAGCTGGGTGTCGGGTCCCACAAAGAGCAAAAAAACAAAAACAAAAAACAAACAAACAACAAACCTCTTAGTTTCATTAGTTTCCATTGTGAATTCTCCATTCTCTCTCTCTCTCTCTCTCTCTCTCTCTCTCTCTCTCTCTCTCTCTCTCTCGCTAAGGATTTGTCAACCTTGTTTATCTTGTTAAAGAACCAAATTTTTGCTTCACTTCACTTATTTGTTGTGGGGATTTTTGATTAACTTTTAAAAGTTCTTTTGGATTTTTATCTCTTTTAAACTCATTAGACTACATCATTATGAAATTGGTAAACTTTGTGGGTGTGATGCTTTTGTAGATTTTCATATTTCTAGTATATCTCATCTAAGGTAGATCATTGGTTAAAAATTTCATGACTGTATTCTTTCAGGTGACATATTTGCAATGTTCGAGTGTTAACTACTGTTTAGTTTGGCTGAAGTATAATTCATCCCCACTGGACTAGGAGTGGAGCTCAGTAACTATCCGCTCAGTCCTCATGCTCAGCACACTAGACCCAATCTCCAGTACACTCAGAGTAGTAGCTAACTCTCCAGTAGCAACTGCAAACAATGTATAAGCTTGCTATACAGGTACATTATTAGTCAATTCAAAACAATAATCCCTTTAACTCTGATAGTTTGGGGGGGGGCAATAAAAGAACAAGGATAATATAGTGTGGACTAAGATACTGGTAACTAAAAACAGGAATGCAAGGAAAATAAGCTATGACTGGTTTAGTGTTTTAGCAACAGAGAAAATAAGAGAAAGGAATGGAAATAGAAAGGCGGTTGACATATTGTTAAGGTATACAGAGTTTAGAGATTTTTAAAGGTGTACAAACTTACAATAAGAAATAAAAAGAGGAAACATAGGATGTGACTAAGAGATACTGAAATAGGAGTGAGAAAGAAAGTATATGGGTTGTGGGTAAGAGAGAACACAATAATTCTATTGGTACAGAAATAGATGGAACGACCATAAATAGTTGAGCAATATACAAAACTAAAACAAAGCAATTCTGACATATTTATAGTAAAGATAAGATTACTTATATTGCTTTGTTTGGTCATTTTTTTGGTCTTATTGGTCTTTTGCTTGTATATCGTTGTTCCTAAGTTTGTATTTTCATGGTGTGTGCATGAGCGCGCAGGCAAGTGTGTCTTTGGTTTATTTTGGGGGGGGGGGGGGCGTTGTTTAAGGGTTTTTTTGTTGTTGTTGTTTACTTATTTGCCTGATTTTTTTTCTCTAAATAGAGAAAGAAAGGGCATGTAGTTGGGTGGGTGGGGAGGCAGGGAGAATCTGTGAAAGTTGGTCGATCAGAATATATTGCATGAAAATTTTTCAATAAAAAATGCTTTTAAAAGACTAAAAGCCCAAAGCCAACGTGACATAAAAAAAAATCAGATACAGATACTGTAGAATCAATATCTCTTCCTTGCTGGGCCGGATATTGGATCACTCTTCTCCCTGAAATGTCCTGTATAATGAACTCCTGCTGTTTGTGTCTCCAGATCAAAACTGTTAGACTACCTTGTGGTATATAGTGTCTCAGTGCAGTTTGAATGGATTACTTATTGGGGTGAATTTCTGCCCAGGCATCAGTAGGTGTCAGGCCTCCCTTAGGAGTCTCCAGCCTTCAGTATGGAGTGCTGCTCTAGGGTCTCTGAACCACCTGCTAATTTCCACGTGTGATGAATAGTCAGTCACCCTTCCCCTACATTAATTTCGATGTCCAAGGCCCTAGCATGTCTATGCCCAACCTGTTTTTTTCCACATAAAACCATTAAACATATTTTATTTATTAAAATAAAATTCACTTATACAGAGTTTTAAAACCTTTGTAAAATATAGCACATGTGATTTAGTAAAAAAAATCAGATTCAAGGATTCTGTGAAATAGAACTTTTCTATGATACAGAAACTGAGAGGTCATTGGTCATCATTTAAAGAACAAGATGAAAATGTATGTCATTAGGGCCGTGTTTTTCAACTGGTGGATCCCCGCCCCTTTGGAGGTCAAACGACCCTTTCACAGGGATCACCATTGGAAAGCACAGATATTTACATTTTGATTCATAACAGTAGCAAAAATTACAGTTATGAAGTAGCAACAAAGATAATTTTATGGTTGTGCCCACCACAGCATGAGGAACTGTGCTAAGGGGTCGCAGCATTAGGAGGGTTGAGAAGCACTGCATTAGGGAATGCCCTCACTTTTCTTTACATTTTTGCTGGATATACTCAGACTGCCTGTTTATCAGTGTCCCTAGCCTTAACTGGAGTAAGTGTGCCCTACTGAGTTGCAGTTCAAGTCAGCTAACACGGGGTGTTTGTGTGGCTGTTGTGCTCTTGGGGGATAGAAGCAGACTTTGGTGTTTGGAAAATGCGGTAGGACAGCCTTCTCTCTCCTCCCTGGCCTCATCCTGACAGGGTGCTTTGACTGCAGTTTCTCTCAACATGTATTCTCACTTTGCCTCAGCTTTTCTAGATAGTGATATTCCACAGCCAGCACTGGATAATTCCCCAATATCTGCTTCATGTAACTCATGGGTCTTCCAGATTTTTGGTTTTTTACACTCTTTGCTTCCACAGATTTTTTTTTCCTTTTCCCTTTTGTTTTCAGGAAGGGGAGGAGGCGGCAGATTTCTCTCTCCTTGCTTGGGGTAAGTCCACCATTTCCTTGTAAATCTAGCATTCATTATTTCTGTATTTCATCGAGTCTTTCATAGTCCCTTGATCATTGCAATCCTTCACTGCTTTTCTTTCATGCTCATCACTTTTTGGAGTCACAAATCATACATTTGCTTTGATAATAACAGAGATGCAAGAGAGTCCTGCTGGTCCCCATCTTCTCTCCCTCTTTTATGCTATCCACGCTTTATTCATAAGGAAACAGAGGCTCAAGGATTTGAGATAGCTTTTTCTGATGACAGTAAGTCTTTTGATTGATAGGACTGGATTAAGTCTTCTTTTTACAATTCTAGACATGAAACTAGATCTCAAGATAATTTAGTTGGAAGTTGAGGGGTCACAAATAAAATAATCTGTCAACATACATTTTTTGGGTCCTCTACTATTCAAATTTCAGTGATATAACTATGTATCAGAAAATCAATACATTTTAATCTTCCATTCTCTCCTTCTCAGCTTAGATGTTCTCATATTCTTATATTCTAAAAATATTTTGTAGTAGCTGGTTGCTAAGAAATTCTGTGAAGATAAAAGAGGTCGTGACCAATCAGAATGTCTATCATCAAAAAATATGACAACAAATGTTGGAGAGAATGGCATTCACTGTTCATTGTTTCTGGAAAATTCATATAGCCATTATGGAAATAAATGTGGAGGCTACTTAAACAATTAAGAATAGAATTACCGTATTACCAGCTTTACTGCTCCTGGGCAAGTATTTACTCAAAGGGATCCATAACTACCACAGAGACACTCACATATCCATGTTAATTGGTGTTCTATTCACAATAACTAGGAAATGTAACCAACCTAGATGTGCATCAACAGGTAAATGGATAAAGAAAATATTTTATATATATATATATATATATATATATATATATATATATATATATATATGAATACCATTTAGCTGTGAAGAAAAGAAAATTGTTAAATTTGTAGGAAAATGGATGAATCCAGAAAGTATATAATATTAAGTGAAGTGACCCAAAGTCAGAAAGAAAAGGGCCACATTTCTCCTTTATATATGGATCCTAGAGTATAATGCACACACGTATATATGTAACTAGGTATAAGTGTGACTAAAGTATAAAAATAAGACCAAGAGCAGGTAATACTTGGTGATGAGGAAGGATGCAGGTGAGCAAAAGAATACATGGGATCTGAAAGAGGAAAATAATCTGGGAGGGGAAGCTACCAGTGGAGAACAGGGATACCAAGGGGGAAAGAGAACACTTTGTTCCAAAATGTCATAATGGTATCTAGCACATTATATGCTGGTTTACAAAACATTGTTTTAATAGAGGATGAGGAGATGACTCAGGAGATAAAGATGCTTGTATCCAGGTCTGATGACTCTTATATCCACAAATACATTCAATTCCTGGAAGCCGCACGGTTGAAGAAGAAGACCAACTTATGCAAGTTGTCCTCTGGCCTCCACATTTGCACTGTGGCACGTGCATATCCATGCACACACACATAAAATAAAATAAAATAAATATAATAAATTACAAACAAGAAAAAGAGCAAATGTGGAAAGAAATATAGAGGATTCTTGGTTATAGAAGAAACCAAAAAGGTTGAAGTTCAGTTGGCCTGTACAATAAGTAACAAGAGTGGTCACTATATTCAGATGGAAAAATACATACACATATAAGCACCTATGCACATGTATGATCAATACAGATACTTAAAGGAGAGTTGTTATTGAATTTGAACATCAGAAAAACAGTGTCGATATATCCTAGGCAATATTTGAGATATACTCTAAATCTAAGAAACTGAGAGACTTGAGAGCATTGAAATTAGTGAATGAAAAGCTTCACATGTGTGGAAACAAAACTTACAAAAATGTTACAGTTTATTGTGGAGTAGATCCCTTTAAAGTACTTTGGAAGATACAAGGAAAAAATACTCCCTTTTGATCATATTTGGCTACCAAACTATAGCTTTCTAGCCTGGGATTCCATGAATTTGTTCAATGTCTGTCCCTAGTATTTATTTGCTTTCTCAATACACCTTGGCTTTATTTCAAACTTCACTATGCAGCCATTCATTATCCTAATTCTGACAAATTTCTGCCTCACTTGATGTTTTTTTTTTTCTTTAGTCTTTTCCATAATTCCTTGTACGAACCCTGGGTTACTCCTTAGGATTAAACATTCAATCTGTAGTTACTTTCTGGCTCTCCTTTCCCTGGATGTTTCATAGTACTGATTGCAAGTCTACGATTGTGAGCCAGACTATTGGAATTAATTTAACTAACCAGGATATCAGCTGGACCCAGGGTGAACAGAACAGAGCTGGAATATGATTTTTTTAAGATGCTGAAAGTGATAGAGATATTTTGGAATCTTAAATTTGAAAGTCTGTAACCTCAGTTCTCAAACCTGTGTGTTCTGTACTTTTCAAAGTTCTTGGTTCTTTTTCAAAAGCTACATTTTAAGTTTTTTGTTGTTTTGTTTTATATAAATCACACTTCCAGGAGCTTATATCATCTGTGTGTAGTCTAGTCAGACATATGGAAAATATGTATCATTGCACTTACGTTTCTGTTGAACATAGTGACTCCGATTCCAGAAAAAATATAAATATCTGTCTTCATCATAATCACTCTATTTTCTAATTATCATTCTAAACACTTAGTACATTTCCTATAGAGAATTTTAAATTACAAAAATTCACAGCCTCTTTTTCCAACAATAAAGTTTCCTATTTCCACAGTAACCACTCAGGAAAAAAACTTGCTAAATTAACTCTAAAAATGTATTCTCCGAGAAGATTAAAATATAGAATGTTAAAAAAAAGACATTAAATACGTTCTCAGCATTCTGTTACATTAACTAGATAACAAAGGTCAAATTTAAGGCATACATAGCTAAATAATTACTGAATAGACAAAATGATAATGAATTGTCTTGGGAGCTCTAAAGACTCAGTCTAGCTTGGCTGAAAATTTAAATATTGACTTAAGTTGGACATTTTTATTCTGTCGATTTTGCAAGCCTTAATATGTAATAATAGTAAGATTGTTACAGATTAAAAACATAGAAATGTTTTTCTACAGACCTCTTAGCTTCACTGGCACAAACTGATCCTAATATATTAAACATCTCTGTACTAAAAAGATACAACAGATAATTAAAAAGAAGTATTCGTTTTTTAAACCAATATATACAGTTCTCTCATCTACAGAGACGATGGTTTGAACAAATAAATGGAAGCAGTATTGCTGGGGAACCACGCTGAATAGAATAAAGAGCCCTGGTGACTGAGTTTCTAATGAGACTTGAGCTGATTCACCTGCTCCCAAGATAGTGCGTGTAAACTAGTTAGATTTTATTTCTGGTCTGACAAATGGTATCTGCCTCTCATTCCACATTGGAATTGCTGCCTTTACTCATGCATTTATAGGTCTTAGTTGAGAATTTGCAAGGCCATTTGGAAGAAAGGACTCTGTTCTAGGAAATGCAACCTGGTACCCAAATAACTACCACAGCTCATCACAAGTTACCCTCTCTTCCATCTCAGAAGCTACACCCAAACTACTCACACCCATTCTGACATTAGTATTTTGTCAGGACATCTATCACATACCAGGTGTAAACTATCAGTTATAAAAGAGACGTTTCTCTTTTTTATTCCCAAATATAAATGTATCAGGAATTCAAACGGCATGAGTATTCCAAAAAGTGAAGAGAAAAAGGGTCAAGTAATCAGAGTAGAATGCAAGTTGACTATGTTTGCAGTGCTGACTATTTGGGATAAGGACAAATTTATGACTGATCAAGAAAAGAAGTAGCCATCATTATACCTTTTGCACTTTATAAACTTATATCTACCTCCACAGCCACACCTTAGGGCCCTAAGACCCTTTACTGTCTTTAAAAATACTTCATAAAGTACCCCTAACTGTAGTTTTTCCCCAAGTAGTCCTAGTCTACCTGCTACTATCAGACCAATTTTCTATAGGATAGTTTTGATTTTATCTTTACACAAGAATACATTAACCCAAGACCCCAATACCATGGGAAAGAAAAGAGTAGATCTCCAGGGGGTTTACGTCACCTCTTTGGTGTATAACAATAATGCTAATAGGAATTTTACTTTGTGTGTGCATGATAGCTGGGTCCTGTTTTAAGTATGTTTCCAACATTAGTTGGTGTCTTACTTAGGGTTTCCATTGCTGTAAAGAGATACTATGACTATGACAACTCTTATAAAGGAAAAAATGTTTAACTGGGGGCTGTCTCAGAGGTATAGTCCATTATCATTATGGTTGCGAAGCATGGCAGCACACAGGCAGACATGGTGCTGAAGAAGTAGCTGAGAGTTCTACATCTGGATCCATAGGCAGCAGGAAGAGAGAGAGACACTGGGCCTGGCACACTTCCTCCTCCAACAAGGCCACATCTCCTAATAGTGCCACTCCCTATGAGCCTATGGAGGCCATTTTCATTCAAACCACCACAGTTGGATTGCTTCTCCCAATAACAATGACGAAGAAGGTATTATTTCTACATTATTTCTAACATTCACAAAGACGAAATGCTTTAGATTAACAGAACCCATGCAATGCAACTGTGGCTCCAAGCCAGACAGTCTGATTTGTAACCCAATGTTATTAACAAGTACATGCTGTACTTAAATATTAAATACTTTGTATCTAAGTATGTTACAAAATATTCATAATACAGTCTCTTGATTCTTCCTATATGACTCATTCTCTTTTGAGCTGCTACTATATACCCTGTACAATCTTAGATACCTGACATTTAGTCCCCAAAGATTATCTCAATTGTTAGATCCAAGGATTATGCAATTGTTTCCTGAAGACCATGTCTAATCACATTCCATGACATGGCTATGGCACACATGGATGCCCTGCAGCCAGCCATGGGTAACTTGAAGAAATCTGCACAAGATCAAGCTAGTTAAAAATTCAAGCATGGAGCCAGGTGGTGGTGGCACACGCCTTTAATCCCAGCACTCGGGAGGCAGAGCCAGGTGGCTCTCTGTGAGTTCGAGGCCCGCCTGGTCTACAGAGTGACATCCAGGACAGGCACCAAAACTACATGGAGAAACCCTGTCTTGAAAAAAAAATTAAAGCACGGAGAGGGGAAGGGCTCCTGATGCCCCACCCCTAGTTGAGGAGCTGTTGGCAGTTGATGGCTGCTGGGGGAGAGGGCGTTAGTTTTCTTTAGAAGTGTGACCCCTGCTATGTCCCCTATGCCCAAGTGGATGACCCTGTGTCCATAAGAACACAGCCTGGATGACTTAAACTCCACTGGTTTGAATAAACAAATTAACTAATTAAATAATTCATGAAAGGATGACATGAACTTGGCAATGAGATGAAATGGAGGTCCTGGGAGAAGTTGAATTGAGAAGTAAGGATTAAATATGATCAACACACATTGGACAGAACCAGGACTCATTTTATAATTGAGTCATTTATTTCCTTGTTTTATTTGTCTTTGAGTTCATTGTATATTCTGGATGTTAACCATCTCACAGATATACAACTGGTAAAGATTATCTTCTACTCTGTGAGCTTCTTTGTCACTCAGTTGATTGTTTCCTTTCCTGGACAGAAGTTGTTTTAGTCTTATGAGGTCCTATTTGTCAATTGTCTGTGAGGGTGTTTCTGGAGAGGTTTAACTGAGGTAGGAAGACCCACCCTTCTCTGTGCTGGGGTCCTAGCCTGAGAAAAAGGAGAAATGAGAATACAGAACCAGGATGCCTCTCTCTCTGCTTGCTTACTGTGGATGCAATGTGAGCAGATGCCTAACACTCCTACTGTCCATACCTCTCCTCCATAATGAAATGGAATTCCATCAAATGCAAAGCAAAACAAATCATTCCATTAAATGATTATGGAATGAATGGATGAATTGTTTCCTCTTAATCAATTGCTTTCATGTATGAATTCTTAACATACATGATACTGCTATAAATCTTAGGGGTAATCACTGATTGAATGTTATGGGTTAGATAGATGTTTTTTCATTCTAGCTCAAAGCAAAATAAACATTAGTTTTACTGACCCATGACATAGGAAATTATTCAGAAAAAGAGCACAGGAAATAAAATGTAAACAAGTTGTGGAGACTCCAAAGCACAAACATTATTGACAAATTATGCACTATTCATTAATGGATTAACAAGAAAAATATAGCTCAAGGTCACAAAACATGAGTTCAGGTTCCATCTCATCTGTTCAACATCTGTGTAACTTATTAAAATCTATTCGAGCTTCAGATTTTCACAGCGTGGAGTTAGGTAAATTTGAAAATCTTTTTCCTATGAGATGTTTTGGGTTTTTCTAATGTCTCTGATGTAAAGAAAAAAGGACAATACCCAAATCCAAAGCATCTGCAGTTCTGTCACCTGCAGCTTCACAACGTCATTTTTCTTTAGGTTAAAATCTACTGTTTATTACCAGTATGACTAGGGCAGATTAGTGAAGCTCCACGAATCTCAATTTTATTTTTTATTTATTTATTTTTTTGTTTTTGTTTTTCGAGACAAAGTTTCTCTGTGTAGCTTTGTGCCTTCTTTCCTGGAACTCACTCGGCAGCCCAGGCTGGCCTCGAACTCACAGAGATCCACTTGGCTCTGCCTCCCGAGTGCTGGGATTAAAGGCATGCGCCACCACTGCCTGGCTTGAATCTCAATTTTTTTAATTAATTAAATTTACCTATTTATTTTACATCTGGACCAGTTTCCCCTCTCTCCTCTCCTCCAATTCCCTCCCCCCACCTCCCCTTTACTCCCTCCAATCCACTCCTCTTCAGTTTCTGTTCAGAAAGGGACAGGCCTCCCATGGGTATAAAGAAAGCATGACATGTCAAGTTGAGGTAGGACTAAACTCCTCCCCTTGTATTAAGGCTGGGCAAGGTGACCCAGTATGAAGAATAGGTTCCCAAAAGCCAGACAAAGCATTAGGGACAGCCTCTCTCCCACTGTTAGGAGTACTGCAAGTAGACCAAGCCATACAACTGTCACATATATATGTAGAGGACCGAGGTCAATTCCATGCAGGCTCCCTGTTGTCGATTCAGATTCTGTGAGCTCCTATGAGTCCAGGGTAGTTGATTCTGTGGGTTTCTTTGTGATGTCCTTGACTCCTCTGGATCCCTTCCCCCTCTCTTCAGCAGGATTCCCCAAGCTTGGACTAATTTTTGGTTGTGGTTCTCTGTATCTGTTTCCATCAGTTAATGAATGAAGCCTCTCTGATGACAATTGGGGTAGGCACCAGTCCACGAGTATAGCAGACTATTGTTCGGCTCATTACATTGACATTTTTTTCTCCAGTCGTGTTTGGTTCTATCCTAGGTCTCTGGGCCATCCAGCCTCTGGGTCCTGACACTCCAGGCAGTGTGAGGGGTGGGCTCACTCTCAGAAGCTTGGGTCTCAGGCTGGACCAGGCATTGTTTGACCACTCCCACAATCCCTGTACTACTCTTACCCAAGCACATCCCATAGGCAGGACAGACTGTAGGTTGAATGTTATGTGGCTGAATTGGTGTCCCAATCCCTCCACTGGAAGTCTTGCCTGGTCATAGGAGATGTCCAGTTCAGGCTACATATCCCCTATAGCTAGGAATCTTAGCCAGGGTCATCCTTGTAGATTCCTGGGAGTTTCCATTACACCAAGTTTCTACCTGACCCTGAAATGCTCCCCCTTTCAAGTTGACTCTTTTAGTACTCTCCCCCTCCACCTATCCCACAACCTGATCCCTCATGATCCCATCCTCCCTGCCCCCAGTCCACCCATGAAATCTCTTCTATTTCCCCTTCTCATGGATATCCAAGCATCCCCTCTTGAGCCCTCCTTGTTACCTAGCCTCTCTGGGTCTGTGAATGGTTATTCTTTACTTTACAGCTAATATTTATAGGTGAGTACATACCATGTTTGTCTTTCTGGGTCTGTGTTACCTCACTCAGAATGATTTTTTTCTAGTCCCATGCATTTAAATTTCATAATGTCATTGTTTTCAACAGCTGAGTAATACTGTATTGTATAACTGTATCACAATTTCTTTTATCTGTTCCTCAGTTGAGGGGTATCTAGGTTGTTTCCAGATTGTGGATGTTAAAAATAAAGCTGCTATGAACATAGTTGAGCAAGTGCCCTTGTGGTATGATTGAGTATTCCTTGGGTATATGTCCAAGAGTGATATAACTGGTTCTTGAGGTAGATTGATTCCCAATTTTCTGAGAAACTGCCATATTGATTTCCAAAGTGGCTGTGCAAGTTTGCACTCCCACCCGCAAGGGAGAAGTGTTCCCCTTGCTCCACATCCTCTCCAGCATGAGCTGTCACTTGTGTTTTATCTTAGCCACTCTGGCAGGTGTAAGATGGAATCTCAGAGTCGTTTTGATTTGCATTTACATGATGGCTAAGAATGTTGAGCATTTCTTTGTTTCTCAGCCATTTGAGATTCTTTTGTTGAGAATTCTCTGTTTAGATCTGTACCCAATTTTTTAAATTGGATTATTTTTTTGATGTCTAGTTTCTTGACTTCTTTATATATTTTGGAAATCAGCCCTCTGTCAGATGTGGGGCTGGTGAACATATTTTCCCAATCTGCACTCTGCTATTTTGTCTTATTGACAGTGTCCTTTGCCTTATAGAAGCTTTTCAGTTTCATGAGGTCCCGTTTATTAATTGTTAATCTTAGTGCCTGCATTATTGGTGTTCTGTTCAGAAAGTTGTCTCTTGTGCCAGTGTGTTCAAGGCTATTCCCCACTTTCCACTTTCTCTTCTATCAGGTTCAGTGTATCTGGTTTTATACCGAGGTCTTTAATCCACTTGGACTTGAGTTTTGTGCACAGTGATAGATTTGGATCTATTTGCATTCTTCTACATGTTGACATCCAGTTATTCCAGCACTATTTGTTGAAGATGCTTTCTTTTTCACATTATATAAGTTTGGCTACTTTGTCAATAAATCAGGTGTCCATAGGTGTATAGATTTACATCTGGGCCTTTGATTCTATTCTATTGATCCACCTGTCTATTTTTATGATAATGCTATGTGATTTTTATTGCTACAGCTCTGTAATAGAGCTTGAAATTGGGGATGGTGATACCACCAGTTCTTTTATTGTTCAAGATTGTTTTAACTAACTTGGGTTTTTTGTTTTTCTGTATGAAGTTGAGCATTGTTCTTTCCAGGTCTGCAAAGAATTGTGTTGGGATTTTAATGGTGATTGCATTGAATCTGTAGATTGCTTTTGGTAGGATGACCATTTTTTTTATTATTTTTTTTTTATTTTGCAATACAATTCAGTTCTACATATCAGCCACGGATTCCCTTGTTCTCCCCCCTCCCGCCCCCCTCACCTTCCCCCCAGCGCATCCCCCATTCGCACCTCCTCCAGGGCAAAGCCTCCCCTGAGGACTGAGATCAACCTGGTAGACTCAGTCCAGGCAGGTCCAGTCCCCTCCTCCAAGGCTGAGCCAAGCGACCCTGCATAGGCCCCAGGTTTCAAACAGCCAACTCAAGCAATGAGCACAGGACCCGGTTCCACTTCCTGGATGCCTCCCAAACAGATCAAGCCAATCAACTGTCTCACCAATTCAGAGGGCCTGATCCAGTTGGTGACCCCTCAGCCATTGGTTCATAGTTCATGTGTTTCCGTATGTTTGGCTATTTGTCCCTGTGCTTTATCCAACCTTGGTCTCAACAATTCTCGCTCATATAAACCCTCCTCTTTCTCGCTAATTGGACTCCCAGAGATCCACCCGGGGCCTAGCCATGGATCTCTGCATCCAGATCCCTCAGTCGTTGGATGGGGTTTCTAGCATGACAATTAGGGTGTTTGGCCATCCCATCACCAGAGTAGGTCAGTTCGGGCTGTCTCTTGACCATTGCCAGCAGTCTGTTGTGGGGGTATCTTTGTGAATTTCTGTGGGCCTCTCTAGCACTTTGCTTCTTCCTATTCTCATGTGGTCTTCATTTACCATGGTCTCCTATTCCTTGTTCTCCCTCTCTGTTGTTGATCCAGCTGGGATCTCCTGCTCCCTCAAGCTCTCTTTCCCTCGACCCTTGCCCTTCATTACCCCCACTCATGTCCAGGCTGTTCATGTAGATCTCTTCTATTTCTCTGTCATTGGGCGATCCCCGTGTCTTTCTTGGGGTCCTGTTTTCCAGGTAGCCTCCCTGGTGATGTGAGTAGCAGTCCAGAGGATGACCATTTTTACTACGTTAATCATACAGATTCATGGGCGTGGGAGATCTTTCCATCTTTTGATATCTTCTTCAATTTCTTTCTTCAAAGACCTGAAGTTCTTATCATACAGGTCTTTCACTTGCTTGGTTAGTGTTACCCCCAAGATATTTTATATTATTTGTGGCTACTGTGAAAGGTGTTGTCTCCCTGATTTCTTTCTCAACCCATTTAATGTTTGTATATAGAAGGGCTCCTCATTATTTTGATTTAATCTTGTTTGTATTCAGCCACTTCACTAAAGGTGTTTATCAGCAGTAGGAGTCACCTGGTAGAATTTTTCAGGTCGCTTATATATACTATCAAGTCACCTGGGAATAATGATACTTTGACTTCTTTACAGTTTGTATCCCCTTGATCTTCTTTAGTTGTCTTATTGCTCTAGCTAGAAATTCAAAAACTATATTGAATAGCTACGGAGAAAGTGGACAGCTTTGTCTTGTCCCTGATATCAGTGGAATTGCTTTGAGTTTCTCTTCATTTAATTTGATATTGACTGTTGCCTTGCTGTATATTGCTTTTATTATGTTTAGGTATGTTCCTTATATCTTTGATCTCTCCAAGACTTTTATCATGAAGGGGTATTGGATTTGTCAAAGACTTTTTCAACATCTAATGAGATGAATATGTGGGGGTTTTCTTTCAGTTTGTTTATATGGTGGATTACATTGATTTCATAAGCTGAACCATTCCTGCATCTCTAGGGTGAAGCCTATTGATCGTGGTTGATGGTGTAGTTTTGGTTCCTGTCCTGGATCTCGCTCTGTAGACCAAGCTGGCCTTGAACTCACGGAGATCCACCTGACTCTGCCTCCCCAGTGCTGGGATTAAAGGCATGTGCCACCGCCGCCCAACTTTGATGTGTTCTTTAATTCAGTTTGTAAGTATTTTATTGAGTATTTTTGCATCAATATTCATGAGGGAAACTGATCTGTAATTTTCTTTGTTGAGTCTTTGTGTGGCTTGGGTATCAGGGTGATGGCAGCCTCATAAAAAGAATTTGGCGGTGTTCCTTCTGCTTCTATTGTGCAGAACAATTTGAGGAGTACTGGTATTAGCTCTTCTTTGAAAGTCTGGTAAAATTCTGCATTAAAATCTACTGACCTTGGACTTTTTTGATTGGGAGGCTTTTAATGGTTGCTTCTATTTCCTTAGGGGTTATAGGTCTATTTAAATTGTTTATATGGTTTTGATTTAATTTTGGTATGTGTTATCTATCAAGAAATTTGTCCATTTCTTTTAGATTTTCCAATTTTGTGGAGTACAGTTTTTTTGAAGTATGACCTAATAATTCTCTGGATTTCCTCAGTGTCTGTTATATCCCCCTTTTCATTTGTGATTTTGTTAATTTGGAGATTCTCTCTCTGCCTTTTAGTGTGGATAAGGTTTTGTTTATCTGGTTGATTTTCTCGAAGAACCAACTCTTTGTTTCATTGATTCTTTGTGTTGTTCTCTTTGCTTCTATTTTATTGATTTCAGCCCTCACTTTGATTATTTCCTGTCGTCTATTCCTCCTGGGTGAGTTTGCTTCTTCTTGTTCTAGAGCTTTCAGGTATGCAGTTAAGTCATTAGTGTGAGATTTCTCCAATGTCTTTAAGTGGGCACTTAGAGCTATGAACTTTCCTCTTAGCACTGCTTTCCTAGTGTCCCATAAGTTTGGGTATGTTGTGCATTCACTTTCATTGTATTCTAGAAAGTCTTTAATTTTTTTCTTTATTTCTTCCTTGAAATGGTGGCAATTCAGTTGAAAATTGTTCAGTTTCCATGAGTTTGTTGGCTTTCTGTAGCTTCTGTTGTTGAAATCCAGCTTTAATCCGTGGTGGTCTTATAAGATACAGGGGGTTATTTCATTTTTTTTTTGTATCTATTGAGACTTCCTTTGTGACCGAGTATGTGGTCAATTTTGGAGAAGGTTCCATGAGGTGCTGAAAAGAAAGTATATTCTTCTATGTTTGGGTCAAGTGTTCCATAAATAACTTTAGGTCCATTTGGTTCATTATGTTCATTATTAGCATTTCAGGGATCACCTAGCCTACCTACTCCCAGGACCCTCATCTGTATCCACTAAGAGGAGCTCCTGCACGCATGTGTTGTTAGCATTCAGGCAGACACCTAGCCAGCCCAGGGTCCTATGGCTGGACATCACTGTGTAGTCTATGCATATGTGCTACATGGCTTTGTAGTCTCCCTCTTTGCAATAAAACCTCCATGTGAGTTTGTTGTATGGTGTGATTGTCCTTGCCGCTGCTAAACCGCAATTATCTTTATTATTTCTCTGTTTAGTTTTTGTCTGGATTACCTGTTCATTGGTGAGAGTGGAGTGTTGAAGTTTCTCACTACAAATGTGTGGGGTCTGATGTGTGATTTAAGCTTTAGTAATGTTTCTTTTACAAATGTGGGAGCCCTTGTATTTGAGGCATAGATGTTCAGAATTGAAACATGATCTTGGTGGATTTTTCCTTTGATGAGTATGAAATGTCCTTCTCTGTCTCTTTTGATTAATTTTGGTTTGAAGTCTATTTTGTTAGACATTAGGATAGCTACATGAACTTGCTTCTTGGGTCCATTTGATTGGAAAATCCTTTTCTAACTCTTTATTCTGAGGAAATATCTATCTTTGATGTTGTTGAGGAGTGTTTCTTTTCTTTTCTTTTTTTACTTTTATTGATTCTTTGTGGGTTTCACATCATTCATTTTGATCCCAGTTATCTATCTCCCTGTTCCCTTGCATCTGCCATCTGCCCTTGTCCCCCCCGCTCCAAAAAAGAACCAAATTTAAAAGAAAAACCAAAACCAAAACAAACAAACAGAAAGAGAAGAATTAGTTGTGGAAGCTGTAGTGTGGTCCTTTGAGTCACTCAGTTTACCCTTTTGTCTTTTCATCTTTCCTTGCAAGTGTTCATTGCCAGGAGTCATTTGGTCTGGTTCGAGGCCTCTGGCTTCTGCTACACCATTGCTCTCACTGGGGCTCCTCTTAGATACCCTGTTGTTATCCTTTGTCATGGAGATCCTGCTGTTTTGGATCTGTAGGTCCATCCCCTTCACATGCTCCAACAGTTCATAGATTCAATGGATGCTGGGGTGGGCCATCTCATAGCCCTGGTTTTGGGCCTGGGTAGTAGCTGGATTTGGTCAGCTCTTCAACTTTCACTCCTCATCAGTACCCAGAGGAGCCCTCCAGCACTGGCTAGGCTAGCTCACCCAATGCAGCCTACAGCAAGGAGCAGCAAGGCCAGTTCTCCTGCTCATGGGCCCTCAGATCCAGGTCTCCCTCACTCGTATTGCCAGGGCCAGCTCTACTGTTTTGCCCAGGCAAGGTGCAAGGCCCTCCCTCAATTGCTGTAGGGAGCAGATGAGGTGGGGCGGGGTCAGCTCTATTGGCCTCACACCCTCAGGACTGGCTGACCTGCATCCCTAGCAACAGAGTCAGCTCTAGTGCACTGCCCAGATGGGAAGCAGAGGCTGCTTTCTTGTGCGCTGCAGCCAGTGAGCGTCAGGGCTAGCTCTCTCACTCTTGTGACCCCTGGGCCAGCTCTCTCACCTGCTGCTGGTGGTAATGGGTCGGGGGAAGACATCTTTCCCTCATTCATGTCACTACACGTCAGATGAGAGGGATGGAGTCAGCTCCTCTGCTCTCGTTTCCTCAAGGTCACCTTACCTGCATCCTTGACCATAGGATCAGCTCTAGGGTGCTTCCCAGGTAAGGTGCTTACCTATGGGGAGGGGTGGGGCTATCTTTCCTGAGTGCAGGGGTGAGCTCTCCTCTGGGGGGTAGGGCCAGCTCACCTGCTGCAATATCTAGCAAGGTGCAGGACCAGCTATCCCAGGGACAGTGAAGGATGAAGTCAGCTCAGCCAGTCATGGTCCAGTGACCCTGTGCTAACACGTGCCTTGGACTTCACCACCGAGCCCAGCTGCAGAGGACCACTGACCAAGACATGGCTCTCAGCAGCACCTCAAGCCTGGATGTCACCACGGCCCTGGGAACAGCAGCACAGGCCCCTTAGATCAGCACAGCCCGGAAGGGGGCATAGCCCCTGGGTGCCAACATGGTCCCAGGTTGCTGGCCAGACCCCTGCATCCACAGAGCCCTCGGTGGCAACTGGAGCCACAGACATGACCCCAGATCCCAGCCTCTACAGGGCCACAGACCCAAACATGGCCCTAGGCAGCAACCTGAGCCTGGACATCTCCATTGCTCCAGGTGGTAGCACTGGGGACATCTCCAAGGCTCCAAGTGGCAGTACTAGCCACCTAGATTGGCATGGCCCTAGGCGCAGCATGGTCCTCAGACACCAGCATGGTCTGAGGTGGCTGACCAAACCCCAGTCATCCTCATGGCTCTCAGTGACAATAGGAGCCACAGACATCAACTTAGACCCTGGCTGCTGTAGGGCCACAGATCAGACATGGCCGTCTATGGCAGCCCTAGCCTGGATGACACCATGGCCCAGGGTAATAGCTTAGGCCACTCAGATCAGGATGTCCCTGGTGGCAGCATGGCTCTCAGACACCCTCATGGCCACAGGTTGTGGCCCAGAACCTGGGCATCTATGTGGCCTTTGGTGGCAATGTGGGCCAAGGACATCAACACAGACCCCGGCCACAGCAGAACCATGGACCCAGACATGGTCCTCAGCAGCAGCCTGGACCAGGTTGTCACCATGGCTCCAAGTGGCGGCCCAGACCACAGGCCCCTGTCCGGCTCCCAGCCGTGACAGGAGCCAAAGACAACAACACAGGCCCTTTCAGCTGCTCCAGGGCCCCAGATCAAGACCTGGCCCTTGGTCATGGCCCAAGCCCAACATTTCCCTGGACTTGGGTAGTCAGTGGGCCATTCATTCACTTCAGCCCGTTCCTCATCACCCTAACCTCTCCAAACCCACCTCTCTCCCCAGCCCACAAACCCTTCTGCCTCTCCCTCTCTTCTACCTGCCCACCCTCTACTCTCTCACCACAATGGTGCCCAACACCCCAGTGCCAGGACAGGACACTTGGTTAGGTCACAGGTGTCACTTGGTTGAGAACTGCCTGTCCCAGCCACAAAGGATGGCGCAGAGCTATTTCCTTTCCTCTCTCCTGGGCCTGGGCCTAGAGACCTCCGGCAGTATTTGGTATGATGGCACCTGATCACCTGGCGTCAGAGGCGCCAGGAGGACTCCTGGTTGATTGTGGTCCCCTCAGACACAAAAGTCTGGAGTGGGTGGACACCATCTGTGTCCACCATCTATTTCAAAATCCTAATGCTTGAAGAGTGCAACTGTCACATCTGTGGCCTGGACCTCTCCCTTAAGTCCCATCACATGTACCCAGTTTTTTTAGAATCACACTTGAGTGTTGAGGAATATTTGTTATATGCAACAGAATGATGGATCCTATTTCATATCCTTTCTGTTAGCCTGTGTCTTTTTATTGCTGAATTGAGTCCATTGATATTGAGAGATATTAATGACCAGTGATTGTTAATTCCTGTTAGTTTTTGGTGGTGGTGGTGGTGGTGATGATGGTAGTATGTGTGCGTGCGTGCGTGTGTGTGTGTGTGTGTGTGTGTGTGTGTGTGTATGTGTGTGTGTGTGTGTGTGTGTGTGTTTCCCTTCCTTGGGTTTTGCTGATGTGAGATTATCTGTTGTGTGCGTTTTCATGGGTGTAGCTAACTTCCTTGGATTGGAGTTTTCCTTCTAGTACCTTCCATAAGGTTGAATTTGTGGATAGATTTTGTTTAAATTTGACTTTTCCATGAAATATCTTGCTTTCTCCATTTATCGTAATTGAAAGTTTTACTGGGTATAGTAGTCTAGGCTGGCATCCATGGTCTCTTAAGAGTCTGCAAGACATCTGATCTGTCCAGGCCCTTCTGGCTTTTAGAGTCTCCATTGAGAAGTTGGGTATAATTCTGATAGGTCTGCCTTTCTGTGTTACCCAGCCTTTTTTCCCTTGTAGCTTTTAACATTCTTTCTTTGCTCTGTATGTTTAGTGTTTTACTTAATGTGTGGTGAGGGGACTTTCTTTTCTGGTCCAGTCTACTTGGTGTTCTGTACATTTCTTGTACCTTTATAAGTAGGTCCTTCTTTAGGTGGGGAAAATTTTCTTCTATGATTTTATTACATATATTCTCTGGATTTTTGAGCTGGGATTCTTCTCCTTTTATTCCTATTATACTTAGGTTTGGTCTTTTATTCATAGTGTCCCAGATTTCCTGGATATTTTGTGTTAGGATTTTTTTGGAATTAATATTCTCCTTGACTGATAAATCTATTTCCTCTCTCTTCTCTTCAATGCGTGAGAATTTCTCTCTATCTCTTGTATTATGCTGGTGATGTTTGCATCTGTAGTTCCTGTTCCATTACTCAGTTATTCTATTTCCAGAATTCCCTCAATTGTGTTTTCTTTATTGCTTCCATTTCCATGTTTTAGGTCTTGAACCATTTCCTTCACTGTTTATTTTTTTCTTGGCTCTTTTGGCATTCTTTAAGGGATTTATTGATTTCCTCCAATTGTCTGTTTGTCTTTGCCTCACTTTCTTTAAGGGATGTTTTAAAATTTCCTCTTTAAGGACCTCTCTCATCTTCATAAAGTTATTTTTAAGGTTGTTTTCTTGTGCTTCCGCTTCATTGGAATGTTCAGATCTTGCTGTTGTAGGGTCACTGGGTTCTAGTGATATCATATTGGCCTTTCTGTTATTCATTGTGTTCTTACACTGGTGTTTAGACATCTGGAGTTAGGATAATTATAGTTGTAGGTTTTGATTCCTGCATTTGTCCTTGATGGGTGAGTGTTTTGTCCTTTTGTTTTCTGATTCCTCTCTGATCTTAAGTGTCCATGGTTCTGGTATCTGGCGAGTCTTCAGGTCCAGTATGGTGTCTTGACTGGAGGTTTGGGGACTTTGGGTCCCTAGATCTGGCCTGGCCTCCAGTAAAGCCTAAGTCTTCTTCTAAAGTTGTAGGCAGGAATATGGAGTCCAGGGGAGGGGTACAGTCTGGGGTTGTTGAGTGGGCTTTAAGGAGTATTAGTGGGAAATGGGAAGTGTCTTACCTGCGATGCTTAGGACCAGCCTGGCCTCCAGTAAATCTGCTGGACCTGTCGGTCAGAGTATGGAGCCCAGGGAAGGAGGTCGAATCTCAAGTTTTTTTTACTTGTAAAATCAAGATATCAATGGTGGCTACCTAGTAGAATTATTGTGAAGACTAAACAAAAGTTCTAACCACAGTATGTGACTCATAACAATTAATCAAGAAGTATTAGATATTACAATTATTAAGATTATTACATTTATGGGAAAATAATAGTAGTGTAGAACAAAAACAGCAATTAGGACCCAAGAATAGACCAACAGAAGCAAGGTTAAGAAGTCTGCATGCAGGGCAACACAATTGGCATGAATAGCTTATTAATATAATATGCAAAATAGAATGATGTCAATAAGGTGACAGGAGTTTCCATTGTCATTCTCCCACAGGAACAATATTTTTGCAACAACATGCATATTGTAATAACTGTGTGGGAACACCAGAGTCCAGCTAAGAGGGTCTAACATGCTAGCAAAACGAAAATAGTATTCATGAGATCCTATGCTGACAAGGCAACTGCACACTCTACTATTCAGCTCATAGACTCTCCTAAGAGATAGTACCCCGTATTTCCCCCCATGCATGGATTGAATAAACTCTTGCATTAAGGACATATACCTCTGTGGCAGGTGAAAACTTCAGCAGCTAACCTGAGCAGTACTGGGGTGACAGGAAGCACACACCTTGAATATTCCAGGGCACTGTTCTAGGAAAAATAAATGCAAGTCCTTCAGGGGGTCAGCTAAGTCTGGCATGGGATCTGAGGGAAAAAAATCTACTTACACTATGTTCTTATGTCTGTTAACTTTATTTCTCTAAGACAAAATTACATCAATTCAGCTATAGCTCCACCAGGCATTCAAGGCAGGAACAACTCTAGACATACCAAGCTCTATATCTGTCTACTCGATTTCTCTGGGATGAAATCCTGTCTCCATAACTGCAGTTTCGTCCAGCTCCCCAGCTCATAGTCCAGCTAACGACTAACTTCCATGCTTTCAGCCTCAACCTTGTCCCCTGTATCCTCCTTCTCCATCTCTGCTGCTCTCTACCCTGGCACTCAGAAGACTCTACTCGAGATCTGCTTACCCTCTATGGAACCTCTGTCATCCTCTCTTCTCTCTCGCCAAGCTGTTCTGTCCTTGTCTACAGAAAATGCCTGTCCTTTCTTCCTCTGGGCAGGTGGTTCCCTGCTTCCACAGGAATGTTGTTTTACCTCTCACGCTGATACGTAAAAATCTCTTTTGTTCTCAGTCAAATGCTCTGGAGAACCACTAGGCCTCCTCAAGGCAAAGGGGTGGTCTGAGCTTCATTAGCACAAGAAACAAAGCTATGTGTCTCCTTCCAGCTTGTCTCCGAGGCTCAGCAGGGAGTTAGTAACTTAGTAGTTCAGCATGTCTGGGGAGCTGAACTGTTTACCTATTGGTCTGGGCAAGCACGGATTTCACAGCAGAAGACAGCTGGAATATTAAAGGCTGGGTAACACCAAATATTCATAATAAATAGCTTTGCCTTTTGACAGACACTTGGCCGGTCAAAGTTCAGCTTTAATACATAGCTGAATCTCTATGATATATTCTTGCGGCCTGCAAGACACACACACACACACACACACACACACACACACACACACACACACACACACACACACAAATAGATAGGTAGACAGACATACCTACAGACAGACAGATAGACAGACAGATAGATCAAAACAAAAGGCCTAACTTACAATAGAATTGTTCCTCAGTATCCTTGGGACACCAAGATTCAAGGATGTTCCATGCAACATAAAATTGCGTGGTGTGTACATCTGACTTATGTGCATTTTCTTGTGTGTTTTAAGCCATCTATAGATTACTTATGATACCTAAAACAATGTAAATGCTACAAAATAGTTGTTATGATATAATATTTAAAACATAATGAAGGAGTCTGTACATATTCAGTAGAGATGAAAATTTAAAAATATTTTTACCTATCACTGACTGAATTAGTATGTATAGAACTTCTGGACTTAAAGAAATTAGTATTCTTTGTAAATTATAGCTTATTCCTTTGTTCTTCATTCCCTCCTTTCTATCTCTGTTTTCCTATCTTTATCAGTAAAAAAAAATTCCTTTCTAAGAATTCAAGCCCATAACAAGCTATCCCTCCATTTCTTATTTTTCCCAGATTTTATCCTATAACTCTGTTTCTGTTCATCTCCAAAAAAATAACTAATATATACTTTAGGGAAATTCCTGAGGCAAAAACACTTAGACCACTGTCAATTAACTTGTAAAAAGCAATTCCAATCCACTTCTGTATTATTCTTTGTCACCACAGAGGTTATATGGCTTAATATTTTCCCAGCCTCCCTTGAAGCTAAAGCAAGCCATTAAATCCAGTACTCCACAATGAAATATAACAGGCCTTAGAATAGTTGAACGTAAGTTTTTTGCTGTCTTCTAATAAAATAGTAAGTCAATTCAACCTCATTTTTTCCACTTCAATATAGGCATGTTGTGTACAGATACAACAGCTATGTTGTGGTTACGTAGGAAAACCAAAAATTTCACAGAAATATATAGAACATAAACACCATCATCAGCTCTTGGATTCTGACTTCTTGCTTTGTGGTTAAAATTAAACCTGCAAGGATGAAGAGATGGCTCCGTGGTTAAGGGCACTGGCTACTCTTTCCAAAGACCTAGGTTCAGTTCCCAGCACCCACATGGCAGCCCACAGGAGTCTGTAACTCCAGTTCCAGGGGATTCAATGCCCTCTTCTAGAATCTGAAGGCAACATGCACATCCATGCAGGCAAACCACACAGATACATACAAATAAATAAATAATTAAAATTTTAAAAATAAGGATTTTTCCAGTCCTCTGAAAACGTAAGTTTTCAAAATTTAAACTTGTTTCTTTGAACTTTAGACATGCTGCTGCTTGCACACAAATAAGATTCTGCTCAATGTAAGCAGAGTGTTACATATCTAGAAAGTCTTACATAGTTCATCAAAGTTTTCTTTCATCATCTATGTAGCCTTTCTATGAGACACTAAGTAACCAGTGAGTACTGGGGTAATTGCTTTGATCCTACTGTTGTTGAAACTAACATTTATTTTGATTTCCTGGTGATCTTCCATAGAACTAGGCATTTCTGTTCATTTTTCTTATATGTTCAAACCTTCATTTATTCATCACAGTTTTATTAGATTCATTAAAGCAGCACAATTGGTAGAATATAATCATAAATTCCAAAGACAGTCAAATAAACTCTCTATCTTAAATTTCTGACCAGCAAGAAAGGGATCTTTAAATCAAAGCATATATTGGCACTTTTCACTAAAAATTAGGTATTTGTAGTTACTGTCAGTATAAACAAATAAGGAGAAGCAAGCAAATCTAGCAGATGCCTTAGTTTGGATGTGGGTTTTCCCTCATGGGTTCGTCTATTGAAAGCTTGATGACCGAGGTGGTAGTAGCCAGGGTCTCCACATCCCTCAAGAGGTAGAGCCTAGTAGGCGATCCTTGGGGTAAACTGGAGGCATGTCCACTAAAGAAATTAGAAAATTCCAGTCATTCAAAGCCATAATATCTTGTGATGTATCTTATGTATTCTTCTCATTATGATACCACTTGCCACAAGGCCTTCACCAGAGCCAAGTTGATGATTGTATTGTGCCCTTGAAACTCCAGGATGAAGAGCTAAATAAGGTTTTTTTCTTTAAAAAAAAACTACCCAGATTTACTTTGTTATAGTATTAAGGAACAAATTAATGCAACACACTATTTTGAACTGGAATTATAAATACTTCACATATATACTCTATCTGTACAAATGCATATCCTGCTCTATTATGAATACCAAATGCCAAAGCAGTGCATTTCTTATAATTGGTGAAGTTACATTTATGCATCGTCATCACTCAAAGTTTGTGGTTTACATTACAGTTCTTAGTATTGTACATTTTATTTGGACAAATGTATAATAATGTATAGCCACCATTGCAATGTCACACATGTAATTTGACTACTCTACGCTCCCTCTAATGTATAGCCACCATTGCAAAGTCATAATTTAACTACTCTATGCTCCCTCTATATTTTATTTTTCACATGTTTTTACTGAGTGCTCATCCTTAGAAATGCTGCATTTGCATAGGCAAATGTGGTTATTCGCAGGTCCCTGAATGAGCTGTGTGCTTTCCTCCTTCTGCACCTTTACTCCCTCTTTCCCATCTGTAATTTGTTCAGGAGATAAAAACTTTAGGATTTTTTTCTTCATAAGCTCTAGAAACATTTTCTTCCTCCTCATTCTTCTTTGCTTTGGAAGGCCACCAGTAAAAGCAGCCACTTTCGAAATTTGAATATCTCTGCCAGGCACTGTGAATGCATTCCTACAGGGCCTGGGGGTCTTTGAATCATTATGAAGTCCTTTCTCTTTTAAAATTCAAATATTCCTGAAAAGAGCATCCACATAATGGCTAATACTCGCTCTAGTTCTCACATTCTACAATTTTATAATTTTAGGGGGTTATATGCTTCTCATCTGTGATTCCCAGTATCATTACAGTTTATAAACCTTATCTTGGAGATAGTGAACTCCTAACCTGACTTTTTAAAATATTCAGCACTAAGAGAGTAATTCTGTTTTCTAATAGTTTCTTTTTCATATAAAAAGATTTAGTAAAAGGCTTGCTTAATAAAAATTCAGAAATGTAATAACATTCAGATTTTGAGATCCTTGATTTAAAAAAGAGGTAATAGAAATTCTAATGAAAATAATCACTTTAACAACCTAAAGATTCTACCACCACCACCAGCCGCAATCAAAAGAATTTTTATCTCCTGAACTAACCATTTACATTAGTATTCATGAAACGTTTGTGGAAAAGAGCGGTCTAAAGGGTGGCTTCACTGGCCATTCGGATATTCTAAAGCAACATAGTGAATTGAGGGGCAGTTTTCTGTCTGCGTATATGTCTGCCTGCCTTTTATTTCCTTCTCTTGCTTTCTTTAAGCAGCTCTTATAAATGGCTCCAAATGTCAAACTATACATGTGTGCAACTGGATCAGCACAATAGACACTAACCAAACAAAGGAAAATACTACATATTGTTAAAACATTAGGATGTTCTGGAGTCCAATTCAAAAATCAAGAGAAAGATAAATTATAAACTAAATTTTAGTCCATAAAATTCTAGCATTGTCTATTCAATGATTTGCTACTCAGAAATAGACATGTAAAATTTAGTTCTAATTATGTCAATGTTACTTTGTAATCCCAGAACTACACAACATGATAGAGGATAAATACTTGTATCCATTTGTTTATATTTCTTATAAGAGCTTAACTCATTTCTAGCATGGTATTTTGGAGGATGAAGTAAAAAAATTTTTGAAAAAAATAAGATGTACTTAGTACCAAGTTTACTGTAACTTAAAGGAATAGATATGTGTGTGTGTATATATATATATATATATATATATATATATATATATATATATATATATATATATTATATATATATATGTGTATATATATGTGCGTATTACAGTATAGCTGTGTTACTGTGGCATCATATTATCAGCTCTAAGTGTCTACTGAAAACTTAACTCCCAGATTTATTCTTCTTTTAAATATAGAAAGTTACGCTGTTGAAACACCACCGTGGGCGTTTTCACATGAAAATCCCCTGCAGTTTGATGCTTTCTTCACATCTTATCCTCCTAGTTTCACATTCCTAAAACAGAGCTTTAGGCATCCAGGCAGGCCCAAATATGTGTGTGTTCCATTGTACACATTGCCTTGTATGAGGTTCACAGTCCCTGGTATAACAAAACTACTTCTCTGACTCCCAATTACACCATGAGATTCCACAAGTTGGCTTTAGCTTTATTCTTGGTGTTTCTTCCTCTTAAGTAGTCTAGACAGCGGCTATCCATTTTGAGATTTAGCATTGGCCACCTTCTCCTTGAAAATATCCTTAACTCTGGATTTTCAATAAAATGTTCCTTCTTGGTATTCTCAGAATACAGTGTAAATGCTACACATTTGCTTCTGTAGGGCCTAATCATGGGAGAAATCCCATTTTTGTCATCTCTGTATTCCTAGTACTAGGTATGTTTTCAATAAAATTGTGTGGAATTGAACTAAATTTATTTTTTTCTTTAGCAAAAGACAAATGATTGTTTTGGTGTATAAAGAGTAATAATACTTTTGAAGTAAACACCAGTTTAGGGTCCTTTGTAATCCTTAAAAAGACAGGAATGTTTATTCATCAATTTTATTTTCCATTTCTCAATAGAGATATCCTTTACAACATTATAAGCCTCCAATTATGATGGAAACTTGTGCTGATGAGTAGTAGAATTTGAAAGCCAGTGCAACTTCCTGTGGGATTTTTGAAGGATGTTACAAGGAAATTAAATCCTTATGGCTCATTCAAATGTAGGTTAAATTATCAGCAAGTTCTTTTGGGACTGTGGCAATGTCCCATTTCATCAAACAAGCTCTAATTAACAGTAATGTTTATTTCCAATTCAGTTATTATCCTCATTATTCTTTTAGTACCTGGCACAAAACATCACTGTTTCCTTAATTCTTCACTCCTTCAGTCAGGCCTTCCCATGGCAGTACCCATAGCAACATCTGTTTGCAACACAGCCTCTTCTCTTTTTACCTAATTGCCAATAAATACTCTAGCCAAAGATCCATCGGTAAAATTAATGCCACAAGAAGTTTACTCAGATTATCTATCAAGTGTTTTTTGTCTAGTTAGGCTGCTGTAACAAAATGCTTTGGACTCGGTAGCTTATATACAAAAGCAATGCATTTCTCACAGTTCCACTGGCTAGGTATTCTAAAATCAAGTTTCTTTTTCCATATTGATTTTTGATAACTATGTGCATGAATAGAACATATTCTGCTCATATTTCCCAGCACCTTCTCTTATCCCTCCTCCTCCACTCTTGCTAGTTCCTATCTTCTTCCCAACTATTCACCTATATGCTTCTAACTCTTCCCAGAGGCCACAAGTAATTAGCACAGAATTGCATTCACCTGTTTGTGAGAAATGGTTGGCTACTCATGTGGGGGTCTCATGACTCTCTGTGCTCCTCCTTCCATAAGAGAATATCAACAGACAGCAAGCCCAGCTGTGGTGACCTTTTGTAAGTGGGTAGAGCTGAGCTCATTAAAATGGTGCCAGTTTGGCTTGAAGGATATCTATATCAGTAGACACAAAATACCACCCCTAGATAAGCATCTATTTGCATTTGATAGTCGAGAGATATCTTTTAAATGTTTACTGCCCCTTAGAAATCAGGTAATAACAAACTAAAGCTACATGGAAGTTCAAGCTGATTGCAGTCGGAATGGCTATCAAAAAAACCTGACGACAACAAATGTTGGTGAACATACAGTGCTTGTGGGAATATAAACTGGTCCAACAACTTTGGAAACCAATGTCCTCATAAAACTAAAAAGCAAACCGGTGTGTAAGGAATATGTATCGGCATAAAACACAGATGCTGGAACATCTAGATTTACTCCTCCACTATTCACTACAGTCAAAGAATGGAACACGTTTAGATGACTATCAACAGGTAAATGGATAAAGGATAGATAGGTAGGTAGGTAGATAGATAGATAGATAGATAGATAGATAGATAGATAGATAGATAGATAGACAGACAGACAGGAGTTGATGAAGCTTTGAAAAGAATGAAATTTTGTCATTTGCAGGAAAATCTATGGAACTGGAGATCATCATAGGAAACACACCTGACTCGGACAAACATCATCCTCTCTCTCACTCTCTCTGACTCTGTCTCTCTCTCTCTCTGTCTCTGTCTGTCTGTCTGTCTGTCTGTCTCTCTCTCTCTCTCTCTCTCTCTCTGTCTCTGTCTCTGTCTCTGTCTCTCTCTCATCTGTAGAGAATCAGTGAAAAGGAGTCCCCAGGACCAACACATGATAGTAAGGGAAAGGAACATGACTGTGTTATAGTGACATACATATGAAGATGTCATAATGAAACATATCGTGTTGCACACTAAGAAAATCAATGCATTAAAAGTCAATTACCCTAAGCATGAAAATATTTTTCATTTTCTTTTTTTTTTTTGAGACAGGGTTTCTTTGTGTAGCTTTGGAGCCTTTCCTGGAACTTACTCTAGCTCAGGCTGGCCTCGAACTCACAGAGATCCACCTGACTCTGCCTCCCGAGTGATGGGATTAAAGGTGTGTGCCACCACCACCCAGCAACATAAAAATAATTTTAAATTTAAAAAAGTTTTAAGGCCGGGCGGTGGTGGCAAACGCCTTTAATGCCAGCACTCAGGAGGCAGAGGCCAGCCTGGTCTACAGAGTGAGATCCAGGACAGGCACTAAAACTACACAGAGAAACCCTGTCTTGAAAAACCAAAAAAAAAAATTTTAAGGCAATATACTTTTTAAATGGACAGATATTAAATAGACATCTCAACAAAATACATAGATAACAAGGAAACACATAAAAAAAGGTTCTACTTCATGTCAGCAGAGCAATACCAATTAAAATAACCATAAGATTGCAGAACATAGTTATTTAAATGGCAAAATGAAGAACACAGATCCACAACACTGACAAGGATATGGATCAGAGAAACCTTTCATTGTAGGTGGGAATTTAAAGTGCTACTGTTGTTACATTGGAAGACAAAGATGAATAGATGGAACAATGGAAATTTAAGAGTGAATATGAAATGAGTATGAGTAATATTTTAATAGTTGTGTCTCAGTCTTTTGGGACTTCTATCACAAAATTACATTATACATTAAACATTCTTGTTGTTTATAAACTAGTCAGTACACAAGACACTAATGAATTCATTGTTTGATGATGCCATGCTTTCTGCTTCTACTTGTTCTGTTGCTTCTTCTTTTTTCTCCTCTTCCTCCTCTTCTTCTTTTGAGATAGAATCTTTCTAAGGGTCTTTATGGATAAGCTTCTCAAATACTTGGGATTGCAGACATGTCCCATGACACCTAACTTAGATGTTGCTTGTGACTGTGTAGCTTGCCTGGCACATATGCTTAAAGGAAGTAGAGCATAGCAAAGAGCTGCAAAGGATTCCTCATTATTTGGCTCTTGACTCCTCTTGTTCAGGTTCCTGAGAGGTTTAGTTTAAGACCCAGGTTCGAGGCCCAGCACGCACATGACAGTTCACAACCATCTATAACTGCAGTCCTGGAGGATCTGATTCCCTCTTCTGACATTTATGGGCACTGTATGTACATGGTGCACAGAAATAGATACCTGAAAAACACCCATACGTGTAAAATAAATATTTTTAAAGGAGAACTTTAGACATGGGTACAGGAACTCTCCTAAAATCTTTCTACCCTAACCTGATGAATAGCACTGATCAAGCTATATCAAAAGCAGTATGGGAAAAAAGTGGTATCATGCAATCCTATTATTATTGACCCATTGATTATGGATAGATGTTCCAGATAAAGATTTGCCCAAAGTAATACTTGTAGAAACAGAATTTCTTTCTATTTTCAAATTGTTTTTAATCATGGAAATGGAGCTTGCTTTTAAAAAAGGAAAGAAATTACCTATAATTCCAGCCTCAGGAGACTGAAGCAGGAGGATTACAAGATTGAGACCACTCTGAACTACATAATGAGGCTCTGTCTAAAATTAAACAAAATAAAACAGTGTTATCCAATGTTCTTATACATTCCTGGCAAATCCCCTTCATCTTGAACAATCATAGAATTCATCTGCGTTTAGTTTGTCTCTCCCTATTTAGGCAAAAGGGATATTTTCTGTCTAGTTTCAGGCCCAACAGTCGGTTTTCTTATACTGGAGTGTGGTTACTGTAATGCAGCAGCCTTCCAATGGCTTCTTCACTCTCCAGCAGCAGAACAAGCCGTTGCCAAATGAACTCATTCTTAAAATAATTATGCCATACTAACATATTTGTTTTATTCAAGAACAAATCAAGACACTTTGTTTACTATAGAATGTGGGTAACACATAAATAATACTAGATTGTAATTCAAGGGAGATGGAAAAGTAATAGATATAATAAATTTATCTGTCATGGCTTAAATTTGGTCCCCACCCCAAAGTTCTATGCAGTGGAAACTCCATTTTCATTATGGAATTTTTTTTTTTAAATAGTGTGACCTAGTGGGAAGTCATTAGGTTATTAGGGAGACTGCCTTCTGAAGTGATTAGGGTAGTTTTGTGGGGATCTGGCTACCTTTTATGACCCAGTTGCTCTAAAAGAGCAAAACATGATTCTTCCAAATCTCTAGTCTCATCATGACATTTCTCCCTCTCTTGTGCGCTTCTCTACCATGAAGGCCTTGTCAAAGCCTAGCTGATGCCTTTGCCTTTTCTTTGAAGCTCCAAAACTGTGAACCAACCAAACCTCATAACCTATCCACAGATATTTTGTTATAGAAACCCGAATCAGACTAATACAGCATTCATGGGCTTCACCAGAACCTATAGATGTCTATTTCAACGCAATTACATTAGAAATTTCAAAATAACAGATAAAACCAATTTAAAATGTGCAGCATTACTAGACAACAAGGCAACTTAAATTGATTTTATCAATGATTCCAACTTTGGAATTTTACCTCCTTATTCAGTAAAATGAAAATAATAATATCTGGTCTTTCTCCATTCTAGGATTGGAAAAAGCTATAATGTTAATAGATGGGACTGGTAGGCACTCTGCAAAGTGATTTTCCTTCAGACCACCACACACCCAGAGACACTGCTTGTGTGAATAGTTTAAGATTCTTGCTGCCCCTTGAATCTCAAATGAATCATTCCTTTCATGCAAGTCTAATGTTTGATTGTTGTTTAAAAAGATTTCTAAAGCTTCTCCCTTACTGCATTTTTTCCAATAAAAATATAGTGTTTCCTCCACTCCAATTTGATTCCTGCCCACCCCCCATCAAATTCTTATTCTTATATCCACTTAAGAAGTGAAATACCACACTTGAAATACTTTAAGTATTTAAATGAATGAATTCATTAACCTATTGGCATAATTTTTATCACAACAACTTTTGTCCTTGAATAACAGCCTCTTTCCACCTTACATGGCTGAGGTTGTTTGGACCAACCTCCCTAGCTTCTCCTAAAGTCTCTTGAACACGAATTAATAAAATATGTTCCATCTGAGACTTCCCCACAACATCTTTGTTATGATGTGCTAACTTTCACACAACATAGCTTTTGTCTTGCATTGAGATATAAACTACTTTTCCACCTGATTTTAAAAACCATGTTGCCTCACAAGAACTATGTAAAATCTTCTCATCACCTATTTTTCTTCAACAAAATACTTAAGTTTGTTGATCATTATAGCATATTTGTTTCAAAGTATTCCTGATAAACCTCCTCTAGTAGTCTTCCATTCTTAACTATTCTCCTCCAAACACTTCGAGTTACCTACAAGCAGTGATATATAGAATATGTAACGTGAAACCACGAAAGATTAAATATGTGATGAATAACATGATTCAAAAACTTCTGATTCAAGGATGAGAAAGAAATGATTCAGGCCATGATGAAACCCATTACTGTGTATGCTAACCTAAAATTAATAAATACATGAATGAATAAAATATGTAAAAGACTTGTCTATGACTATTTAAATAATCTGTAAGCACTAGATAAAATTAACCAAATTGTTGGAAAAGAGGAGAATTTTAGCTACTACCGTAGTAAGAACATCAGCACTCAGCTATCAGGAGGATAGCCAAATGTATTGGATTTCTGAGACAGAGAAACTGAGTAACAAACAGGATTTTCAGTGCTATAACCAGAGACTTCCCATGCACACACCTGTATATTAAATATGTTGATTTAACATTGAAATGGTAACCTCATCACTAGAAAATCAGCTTTCAAATTATGTTCTTTTCATCTGATGAGAACTACAAGTAGACCTTGGCCTGCATAATCCTTTGAATTTTGCAATTACAATAACACACATCTATCTACTGAGTCATTGATAATTATCTGCAATATGAATTAAACATATAGGCAATCTCCCTCATGCAATATCTCTAGGGTAGTAAAAATGACTTCTCAACTCCAATTTCTCAAGAAGATACACAGGTAAAGAATATTTAGGAATAGACAGGACTTGAGGATAAATTTATCACATGTAAGAATGGAGGAATTACACAGAACCAGAAAACCAGATTAAGAATTTCTTTTTTTTGGTGGTGGCGCTCGCCTTTAATCCCAGCACTCGGGAGGCAGAGCCAGGCGGATCTCTGTGAGTTCGAGGCCAGCCTGGTCTCCAAAGCGAGTTCCAGGAAAGGCGCAAAGCTACACAGAGAAACCCTGTCTCGAAAAACAAAACAAAACAAAAAAAAAAAAAAGAATTTCTTTTTTTTAATTGAAAAATATTTTTCATACAATATATTCTGATCATGCTTTTTCCCTTTTCTAAATCCTTCCAGATGCTCCCCATTTCCCCACCCAGCCAACTCCACAGGCTTTATTTTTATCTCTCTTTAAAAAACAAACAAGCAAACAAAACAAAAACAAACAAGAAACACACATGCAATCACACTAAATGAGAAACCAAAATATACAAGCAAAAGACCAATAAGACAAAAAAATGCCCAAACAAAGCTATATGAGACAAAAAATGTATAAAAATATTGTTTGGTTCTTTTTCTGTTGGTCATCTATTCCTAGGCACAAGGCCTACCATGAAGTGTAGTTAAAATACCCATTGGACTCTATCAGGGAAGACTAATTTTTCCTTTCCAAGTGGGTACCAATTGCAGATAGCTTCCAGATTAGGCATGGAAGCCTATGTCCACTTGCCTCTCTCAGTGCTAGGATCCTGTGTGGCTTGAATCTGTGCAGGCCCTATACATGCTGCAACAGTCTATGAGTTTATATGTGCATTGGTCCTATTGTATCTGGAAGACACTATTTCCTTGGAGTCATATATCACCTCTGGCTCTTATAATCTTTCTGCCTCCACTTCTACATAGCTCCATGAGCCCTTCAGGGAGAATGCATAAAGACATCCATCCCATTTAGGACTCTCTGCACATTGTCTAGTAGTGAGTCTTTGTATTAGTTCCTATCTACTACGAGAAGAAACTTCTGTAGTGATGACTAGTGGAGCACTGATCTACAGGTATAGCAGAATGCCATTTGTAGTCATTTTAAGCAGAACAATAATATTTGATGTTCCCCTAGGACCATGGCATATCCAGTCTTAGGTTGTTGGCCACCCTGACAGTGTTAGGCATGGGTTCCAGCTCATGGAGCAGGCCTTGCAGTCAATTAGGAAGGAGTTGGTTGATCCCACAATGTTTGTGCCTCTACTGTACTAGCGTATATCACAGGTAGATCACCATTGTTGGTTTCAGGGTTTGTAGCTGGGTTGATGGTTGTCTCTCTCCTCTGGTAGCATGCAGAGTACCTTCTAGTACCATGAATGCTATTCTGTAGGGGTGAAGCCTCTAGTTAGGCATCAGCTTAACTTCTCCGTGTTTGATGGCATAGCTAAGTGTTGTCTTCAGCAATAGGGCCTTATCATAAATTGTGGAGAGCAATCAGTAGCCTTAGCGATAGTTTGAGATGTTTAAGGGTTTCCATGGGTCGGTCCACTCTGGCCAATGACTAAACTAGATGTAACCCATTCATGGCACTGGAGATTTCACTTGCTAGCATAAGATGTCTAGTTGGGGTACTGTATCCTCCATTATATTATGACTCTATTTCTTTCATATATGTATACATTTTAGGAAGCTTCTTCAGTATCAGATTTCCATATGGGCCATCAAACGGACCTTAGAGCAAGTTGTCCCTCCCTATCAGTTTAAGAATTTCTTGAGAAGGAAAGACGTTACCCTCATGACTACAATGTGTATAACTGGAATTTTCTTTCCTATGATTAGGTCTATGTTGGCTTTGCACATGAATGTACTTCAGTGTTTCACACTATATCATCTTGGGAAGACATGGTGATTGTGTAGACAATTCAATGGCATGGTGGAAATCTAATAACAGACAAAAACCAAGATAGAAAGGAAACATAAAGGAATTAATAATTTACTCTTTGGTTGGAGCCTGGAAGTTTCCTGGGGAAAGTAGAAACTAGATAGTATCCTGCTGTGGGATGTCGTTCTGTATGCTGTGAATATGTGTTGTTCTGATTGGTTGATAAATAAAACACTGATTGGCCAGTAGCCAGACAGGAAGTTTAGGCAGGACAAGCAGACAAAGAGAATTCTGGGAAGAGGAAGGCTGAGTCAGAAGTCACCAGCCAGACACAGAGGAAGCAAGATGGCAAGGCAGAACTGAGAAAAGGTACCAAGCCATGTGGTTAAACATAAATAAGAATTATGGATTAATTTAAGTGTAAGAGCTAGTCAGTAATAAGCCTGAGCTAATGGCCAATCATTTATAATTAATATAAGCTTCTGAGTGATTATTTTATAAGCAGGCTGCAGGACTGCGGGGGCTTGGCGGGACCTGGAGAAAACTTCCAACTACAGTGTCCTGTGGAGTAATTTGCAGATGCACAGAAAAGTAGAGAGGGTGAAGTGGATGAGCAATTTTGACAGATGGACTTGTATATTCAAAGTCCTGAAAGCAAAAGTAAGCATGGCAGGAGGTTTAGGAAGTAGCTCAGTTCTGCAAGCACAAGGGCCTGAATTTGAATCCCAAGCACCATGCAGAAACATTGGCATGGCTGCATGAGCCTGTAACTCCAGCATTGCATGGCCAGAGACAGGTGGATTAAGGGAGTTAGCTGGTCAGCTACCTAGACAAGAAGATACACTTCCAGTTCAGCAAGAAACCCTGTCTCAAGACAATAAAGTGGAAAGCAATAGAGGAAGACACTTGATGTTGTATTTTGGCCTCCATATTTATACACATGGACATGCATACCTATATACTTATGTGCATGCAACACACAAAAAAACACAAACACACACAAAGCATAGTATATTTTAGGGGCTGAAAGTAGCTCTGCATGAATAAAAAAATGGAATGTGAATGATGTTATAATATGGTTAAAGTTGATAATTCTTTTAATATTCAGTCCAGTCTTGTCAATGTGTTATTTAATTGGACTTGCTTGGGTGTATTTTTGCATCAGCATTTGTCAAGGATATATTGTTGTATTATAGTTTTCTTTTAGCAACTTTCTTGGGCCTTCCAATCAGTGTAAGGCTGACTTCAAAGAGTTAATTCAGGAGTATTCTTTCTTTGCATTTGTAGCTTTATGGTACTATGAAATTCTTGAACTGATTAAGTTGTTAAAAATAAAAATGTCATTTAGCCCATGTTTCTGGAGTTTATAGTCCAAGACCTTTTGAGCTGGTTGGTTTGGAGTTCCAATGAGTAGTAAAGAATGGCAGACTTATGTGGCACATCAAAAGCCTTGCCTCATAAGTCAGGGTATAAAATAAGAGTATGGCTGGGGCTTCTGAATCCTCTATGAAGGCACAGCTCCAGGGATCTAATAACCTCCCACAAGGCTCCACCTCCCACAAATCTAACCATCTCCTAACAATACCACTCTGGTAATAGAGCCCATATCAAAGCATAGTCCTCTTCAACATTTGGAAGGCTTTGTTTAAGATCAGTGCTTGGTAGAATTAATCAGTTAAGGTGTCTTGTCCTGGGTGCCCCCTTCTTCAGAAGTTTTGGATTGCTGGGTCCATTCTGTTGCTTTAACAAAAAACTCTGAGCAAAAAACAACTTGGTAAGAGAGTGGGTTTATTTGGCTTACACTTCCAGGTTACAATTCCTCATTGAAGAAAGTCAGGGCAGGAACTCAAGGTAAAATATGAAGTCAGGAACCATGAAGGAAAGCTGCATGCTGGCTGGATCTCTGGCTCACTCACTCATGCTTAACCAACTTTCTTATACAGCCCAGGGATGGTGCCACCCACAGTGAGTTGGGCACTCATGAAACAACTGATAATCTAGACAATTCCCTAAAGACATGTCCAGAGGCCAATATGATCCAGGCAGTTCATCAATGGTGGTTCTCTTCTCAGATGACTCTGGGCTGTGTCAAGTTTACAAGGACACTGACCCAGTGTTTCTGCTAATTATAAGTCTGTTTGAAATTTCTACTGCACAATTTAGCCATAGTGTAATTTTGTAGAAATTTATCATTCTCACTTAGATTACTGAATTTGATGACATATAAACATTAAGATTATAATCCTTTCTCCTATCAAACAAGTTGTAAGAGCTCCTTAGCCAGACTGACTGAAAAAGAAAGATGGATCAGTTACTTAAAATAATTCATTATTTTGGGTTTGACGAGAAGATGGCTCAGTGAGTACAAATGGTTACTGTGCAAGCATAAAAAGTCCAGATCCCCAGAACCCACAAACAAAGCCAGCTGTGACATCACACCCACCTCTAACTCCTGCCTAGGAAAGTGAGGAGAGACTCACTGGCAAATTGATATAAACAAAACAGTGAACTCTAGGTTCAGTGGCACACCCTTCCTCAAAACTTAAGGTAGAGTAGTAATTGAAGAAGTCACCTCATGTTAGCCTCTGGCTTTAACACACATATGCATACAAATATGTACACAGATGCACATACACACACATACACAGACACACACATTTTAAGTTTTTTTTTATAATTTATTTTTATTTTGTTTGCATTCGTGTTTTGCTGCATGTACATAGACTGTGTGAGGGTGTCAGATCTTGGAGTTACAGACAGTTGTGAGCTGCCATGTGGGTGCTGGGACTTGAACCTAGGTCCTCTGGAAGAACAGTCAGTGCTCTTAACCACTGAGCCATCTCTCCAGTCCCGATTTTAAGGTTTTTTACTTTTTAAATATTTAAATGTTATATAAATATATGAATTTGCCTTTTAAAGCTGAATTACTGCATTTCATATGTTTTAATATATTGCAGTTTTGTTTAAATTTTTTCTAATTTCAATTTATTTATTTATATGTTGGTTAAAATTTTGTCATTAAATTTTTACTTATATGTGGATTTTAGTTTTTTCTGTGTCATTAAATCTAATTACATTCCATTCTGAATATTAAAGATATTCACATGATTTCAATGTTTCCTCACTCATTAAATTGTTTTGTGTCAATATATGGTAATTTCTAGAGAGTGTGTCACATGTACTTGAGAAAAATGTATATTCTGCTGTTGATGGCCAATAGCATTTTTCAAGGCCTCCATTTCCTTACCATTGCCTTCTGTGAATCAGAAAGTGGGTTTTGCCAGACAGTGAATCTGCCACTGTCTAGTCTTCATGCTGGATTACTAGCCCCCAGAACTGTGAGAAGTAAATTCATGTTGCCATTAGCTACCTATTCTATAATATTTTTATAAAAGTTTAAAAAGACTAAGACAGGAACCTGATCCTCTTATAATTAAGTAATACATGGTAAAGAAGCATTAATCTATGATCATTTTGTTAATTGTTTACTTCGATTTTTTAAAGGTTTATTTTTATTACTTTTAACTATACATAGGTTTGTGTGTGTACACATGGCTAGAGGCATAGGATCCCCTGGAGCTAAAGTTACAGATGGTTGTGAGCCACCTGATGTGGGTGCTAGGAATTGAACTAGGATCTTCTGGAAGAGCAGATAATTACATGGTTTTAACTGCTGAACCATCTCTCCAGCTCCTTGCTAAGTTTTTTATATTATTATCTCTTATTTAATTCCCTTAATGCCTTATAAAAATCTTGGTGTTTACAAAGTTTTATATGGCAACATGTGAGATTCCCCTTTTTATTTCTTTTTAATGTGTGTTCTATTCCTTTTTGGTCTGCATAAACTATCCTGAAGTTATAACCTGGTATGTTTAAAAACTGATAATACAATAGGTGCAATTGTATACAAAGTTTATAATCCTTGGTAGCCTTATATTCTATATTGTTGATGTCACAGTTCATTACATCTTTATATATTGTATACGAAAGAACATTCATTTATAGTTACTTTACTTGAGATATTTAAAATAAAAGTGGATTTATGATTCAAAATTATAATAATTTAGATTTTTGTATTATTCTGTATTGCTAACTTTGCTAAAGGAGTTTGTTTCATCTCTTTTTGGTTTACTCTCTAGAAACTTAGCTTCAATTTTAGGATCTCCATTTATCCCTTCTCCTTGAGAAATAATTAAATTTATCAGATTTTTAAAATCTGGAAACATCTTAATTTCTCCTTGATTGTGTTTCCTAATTTCCAGCTGACAGTTTACCTTCTTTGGGCATTTTAATGATGTAAATCCCTACCACCTTCTGGTTTGTAAAGATTCTGCTAAGGAATTTGTTTCTTATAGAGACTAAACATAAACAGTTAAGTTTCTCTTGTTGGTTTCTGGACATTCTCACTGGTTTTGATTTTCCACAGTGTAATCAGGATTTGCCTTAATATGGATCTCTTTAATTCTTCTCACTTGGAGTTCATTGAGATTCTTAATGCTATGGCTACATCTTACTTAAATTTTGGAAATATTCAGCTATTATTTCTTCAGATAAGTGCACATCCACTTTCTCTTTATCCCAGAATGCCTGTAACAGGCATACTGGTCTGTTTGATTAGGATACCTCTAGGCCTTGCTTCCTTTTCTTCTTTTTGGGCTTTAGGTTTTAGGATTTCCAGTGACCTGTATCCATTTTCTCTTATCTCCTTTGCCTGATCAAGTATACTATACCCTCCAGTAAAGTTTGTTCACTTAGATATTGTAACCCTCACTTACAGAGTCTCTGTTTGCTTCTTTTATATAATTTGTATCTCCTTTGTGGTATTCTCATTGAGTTCATATATGGTTGTATTGATTTTGTTACTTGCCTGTTTATGCTCTCCTTTAGTTCACTGAAAATATTTGACATTTGTTTTATAGTCTTTGAGAAGTAATTCAGAGCCCTGTTTCTTTAGTTTCTGTCTCTGGAGATACATTTTGTTGATTTGGATGGGACATTTCCCTATGTCTGTAGGCTTTCTTATCTTTACTTGAGAATTTGGCACCTGGTAAAATGTTGACTCTCCTAGGTTTGTATACTGACTTTAGGCACAGAAAGGCCTAATCAGCCTGAGATAAAAGTGCAAGAGCCTCTCAAACTTTTCCCAGGGTTTCATCTTGCTTCATTCCTGAGTGTTTTATCATTTCCCTCTTGAGCATGGGTGTTTTTGAAGGTCTTTATTTAAGAGTTTCCTGTTTTTCTGTTGCATCCTTCTGTCTTTATCAGGTCTGCAGCTTCCCAGAAGTTTGCTCTTGTACAGCAGTGCCTACCATTTCTTTCAGCAGCCTCTAACCTGGCAGATAGTATTGCAACCATCCTAATCAGCACTCCAAGTTAAGCAAGACAGAGTCCAGTTCCTCTAGCAGTTCCCAGACAAGTTAAGAGTGTTGCCAGGAGTTTATAGCAAATTCTACTATTGCTTTTTATCCTGAAGGACTTAAAAATTGAGCCCCCTGATAGTGCCTTGCTGTACCAAGGAGGAATTAGGGCAAAGTTGAGCAAACTATGATGACATTTTCTTCAATGCTGAATACAACTTTTTTTTTAGTTAGGCAT